>NC_091142.1:19753831-20080004 GCF_041381155.1 Argopecten irradians | reverse complement strand
TTGAACTCATTAAGTTCGAATCAACATAAGAGTTAGGGAGGCTAAAACTGAGATGATTTAAGCAATCTAATTAAACCTGCATCACCAAGGGACGGGAACAGCGATATTGTTATTGCGGTATATCCTGGATCTCCTTAACACCGCATCAACAGCAGAAACAGAGATGCTGAAAATAAGATGATTTTGTTAGACCTGTAAAGCTGCAGTGACCTTAAAACATTGCTGATGAGAAATTTCCTGGAACTCCATTAAACGCTATTTTCTATGATTCCTTAGATGCTGAAGCAATGAGATGAAGACTTTAATCTGTTATGTCGCATCGACCGGGAAAACAACGATGATGTGAGTGAGATATTTCCTGGAACTCCTTACGCCAATATTTTCTGGACCTCCATTAACATCGTTTCACAAACAGAAACAGATATTTTTTAAGATAACTAAAGGACACTGATAATTTTTTAAAACACAGTAATTGAAGAATATTCCCCAAATTGTGACCAATGAATTCATGTTGTTTTTCTGAACATTTTCAACTTTACTGACCATAAGGAATGAGTGTGACCACCCAAAAGTAGCAGAGGCGGCTTATCTACTTCTAAACCATGAACTTCGTGGATATAAAAGACCGCATCCAGTTCATAGCAAGGAGCGTATGGCCTTAAACATTCCAAATGATCAGGTCACGAGGCTACTAGGTTGCAGCATCCGCACATGTTTATAACCTCCTTCGACACGTACAGTCGGGTAATGCTACCATCAGGAGACAACCTAGCGAAGTATTATAAGGAATCACAGACAAGAAATTTATCGTCTGTCAAAAGGTCACATTTCAACAAGTATTCTTCACCATAGCATATTGTTTAACCCGCCACGAGAAATCCATGGACATAGGAAAGTGGATCTTAGATTATTTCGTAGAATTCATTTAGCCAAGAGGAAACATTGGTTGAGAAAGAGATGATTTTGTTGAACACATTAAATCCGAATCCAAATAAGAAACAGAGAGGTTTAAACAGAGATGCTGAACATGAGATGATTTTGTTGAATCCGTTTCATTTCTTGTAATTTCATAAGCCATTTGTTCTGAGAGTCCATGAATCCGCATTTGCTAACAGAAACAAATGTGTTAACATGAGATGATTTTGTTCAACACATTAACTCCGAATTAGGGAGTGTAAACTGAGATGAATTCATAAAACTCATTAAACCTACATCGTCAGGGGAAACAGCGATGTTGTGAATGAGATATTTCCCGGAACTCCTTAGGACCGCATCACCAACAGAAACAAAGATGCTGACAATTAGACATTTATGTTAATTCCATAATACGATATTTTCTGAAACTCCTTCAATCCATGTCGTCAACAGAAACAGAGATGCTGAAAATGAGATGCTTTTGATGAATTGGCTAAGGCCGTATCGCCAACAGAAACACAGGTGGTGAGAGGTAGACATTTCTGGAAACTCCATAATCAGATATCTTTAAAACAAATTCAATCCACATCGCCAACAGAAATAGAGGTGCTGAAAATGAGTTGATGTTTTTAAATTGTATATGTCGAATGTAAATGAGATATGACCATGTCGTGAATATGACATTTCGTTAGAACTCGAGAAGCCGATATTTTCTGGAACTGTATTAAGACCACATCGCCAACAGAAACACAGATGATGAGACTTAGACATTTCTAGGAGCTTCAGAATCCGATATTTCCTGAGATGTTGAAATTAAGATGATTTCGTTGAACTCATTAAGTTCGAATCAACATAAGAGTTAGGGAGGCTAAAACTGAGATGATTTAAGCAATCTAATTAAACCTGCATCACCAAGGGACGGGAACAGCGATATTGTTATTGCGGTATATCCTGGATCTCCTTAACACCGCATCAACAGCAGAAACAGAGATGCTGAAAATAAGATGATTTTGTTAGACCTATAAAGCTGCAGTGACCTTAAAACATTGCTGATGAGAAATTTCCTGGAACTCCATCAAACGCTATTTTCTATGACTCCTTAGATGATAAAACAATGAGATGAAGACGTTTAATCTGTTATGTCGCATCGACCGGGAAAACAACGATGATGTGAGTGAGATATTTCCTGGAACTCCTTACGCCAATATTTTCTGGACCTCCATTAACATCGTTTCACAAACAGAAACAGATATTTTTAAAGATAACTAAAGGACACTGATAATTTTTTAAAACACAGTAATTGAAGAATATTCCCCAAATTGTGACCAATGAATTGATGTTGTTTTTCTGAACATTTTCAACTTTACTGACCATAAGGAATGAGCGTGACCACCCAAAAGTAGCAGAGGCGGCTTATCTACTTCTAAACCATGAACTTCGTGGATATAAAAGACCGCATCCAGTTCATAGCAAGGAGCGTATGGCCTTAAACATTCCAAATGATCAGGTCACGAGGCTACTAGGTTGCAGCATCCGCACATGTTTATAACCTCCTTCGACACGTACAGTCGGGTAATGCTACCATCAGGAGACAACCTAGCGAAGTATTATAAGGAATCACAGACAAGAAATTTATCGTCTGTCAAAAGGTCACATTTCAACAAGTATTCTTCACCATAGCATATTGTTTAACCCGCCACGAGAAATCCATGGACATAGGAAAGTGGATCTTAGATTATTTCGTAGAATTCATTTAGCCAAGAGGAAACATTGGTTGAGAAAGAGATGATTTTGTTGAACACATTAAATCCGAATCCAAATAAGAAACAGAGAGGTTTAAACAGAGATGCTGAAAATGAGATGATTTTGTTGAATCCGTTTCATTTCTTGCAACTTCATAAGCATTTGTTCTGAGAGTCCATGAATCCGAATTTTGCTAACAGAAACAAATATGCTAAAATGAGATGATTTCGTTCAACACATTAACTCCGAATTAGGGAGTTTAAACTCAGATGAATTCATAAAACTCATTAAACCTACATCGTCAGGGGAAACAGCGATGTTGTGAATGAGATATTTCCCGAACTCCTTAGGACCGCATCACCAACAGAAACAAAGATGCTGACAATTAGACATTTATGTAAATTCCATAATCCGATATTTTCTGAAACTCCTTCAATCCATGTCGTCAACAGAAACAGAGATGCTGAAAATGAGATGCTTTTGATGAATTGGCTAAGGCCGTATCGCCAACAGAAACACAGGTGGTGAGAGGTAGACATTTCTGGAAACTCCATAATCAGATATCTTTAAAACAAATTCAATCCACATCGCCAACAGAAATAGAGGTGCTGAAAATGAGTTGATGTTTTTAAATTGTATATGTGAATGTAAATGAGATATGACCATGTTGTGAATATGACATTTCGTTAGAACTCGAGAAGCCGATATTTTCTGGAACTGTATTAAGACCACATCGCCAACAGAAACACAGATGATGAGACTTAGACATTTCTGGAGCTTCAGAATCCGATATTTCCTGAGATGTTGAAATTGAGATGATTTCGTTGAACTCATTAAGTTCGAATCAACATAAGAGTTAGGGAGGCTAAAACTGAGATGATTTCAGCAATCTAATTAAACCTGCATCACCAAGGGACGGGAACAGCGATATTGTTATTGCGGTATATCCTGGATCTCCTTAACACCGCATCAACAGCAGAAACAGAGATGCTGAAAATAAGATGATTTTGTTAGACCTGTAAAGCTGCAGTGACCTTAAAACATTGCTGATGAGAAATTTCCTGGAACTCCATCAAACGCTATTTTCTATGACTCCTTAGATGATAAAACAATGAGATGAAGACGTTTAATCTGTTATGTCGCATCGACCGGGAAAACAACGATGATGTGAGTGAGATATTTCCTGGAACTCCTTACGCCAATATTTTCTGGACCTCCATTAACATCGTTTCACAAACAGAAACAGATATTTTTAAAGATAACTAAAGGACACTGATAATTTTTTAAAACACAGTAATTGAAGAATATTCCCCAAATTGTGACCAATGAATTGATGTTGTTTTTCTGAACATTTTCAACTTTACTGACCATAAGGAATGAGTGTGACCACCCAAAAGTAGCAGAGGCGGCTTATCTACTTCTAAACCATGAACTTCGTGGATATAAAAGACCGCATCCAGTTCATAGCAAGGAGCGTATGGCCTTAAACATTCCAAATGATCAGGTCACGAGGCTACTAGGTTGCAGCATCCGCACATGTTTATAACCTCCTTCGACACGTACAGTCGGGTAATGCTACCATCAGGAGACAACCTAGCGAAGTATTATAAGGAATCACAGACAAGAAATTTATCGTCTGTCAAAAGGTCACATTTCAACAAGTATTCTTCACCATAGCATATTGTTTAACCCGCCACGAGAAATCCATGGACATAGGAAAGTGGATCTTAGATTATTTCGTAGAATTCATTTAGCCAAGAGGAAACATTGGTTGAGAAAGAGATGATTTTGTTGAACACATTAAATCCGAATCCAAATAAGAAACAGAGAGGTTTAAACAGAGATGCTGAACATGAGATGATTTTGTTGAATCCGTTTCATTTCTTGTAATTTCATAAGCCATTTGTTCTGAGAGTCCATGAATCCGCATTTGCTAACAGAAACAAATGTGTTAACATGAGATGATTTTGTTCAACACATTAACTCCGAATTAGGGAGGCTAAAACTGAGATGAATTCATAAAACTCATTAAACCTACATCGTCAGGGGAAACAGCGATGTTGTGAATGAATTCATAAAACTCATTAAACCTACATCGTCATCACCAACAGAAACAAAGATGCTGACAGTTAGACATTTATGTAAATTCCATAATACGATATTTTCTGAAACTCCTTCAATCCATGTCGTCAACAGAAACAGAGATGCTGAAAATGAGATGCTTTTGATGAATTGGCTAGGGCCGTATAGCCAACAGAAACACTGATTGTGAGAGGTAGACATTTCTGGAAACTCCATAATCAGATATCTTTAAAACAAATTCAATCCACATCGCCAACAGAAATAGAGGTGCTGAAAATGAGTTGATGTTTTTAAATTGTATATGTCGAATGTAAATGAGATATGACCATGTCGTGAATATGACATTTCGTTAGAACTCGAGAAGCCGATATTTTCTGGAACTGTATTAAGATCACATCGCCAACAGAAACACAGATGATGAGACTTAGACATTTCTGGGAGCTTCATAATCCGATATTTTCTGAGATGTTGAAATTGAGATGAATTCGTTGAACCCATTAAATTCGAATCAACATCAGAGTTAGGGAGGCTAAAACTGAGATGATTTCAGCAATCTAATTAAACCTGCATCACCAAGGGACGGGAAAAGCGATATTGTTAATGCGGTATATCCTTGATCTCTTTAACACCGCATCAACAGCAGAAACAGAGATGCTGAAAATAAGATGATTTTGTTAGACCTGTAAAGCTGCAGTGACCTTAAAACATTGCTGATGAGAAATTTTCTGGAACTCCATCAAACGCTATTTTCTATGACTCCTTAGATGATAAAACAATGAGATGAAGACGTTTAATCTGTTATGTCGCATCGACCGGGAAAACAACGATGATGTGAGTGAGATATTTCCTGGAACTCCTTACGCCAATATTTTCTGGACCTCCATTAACATCGCTTCGCCAACAGAAACAGATATTTTTAAAGATAACTAAAGGACACTGATATTTTTTTAAAACACAGTAATTGAAGAATATTCCCCAAATTGTGACCAATGAATTGATGTTGTTTTTCTGAACATTTTCAACTTTACTGACCATAAGGAATGAGTGTGACCACCCAAAAGTAGCAGAGGCGGCTTATCTACTTCTAAACCATGAACTTCGTGGATATAAAAGACCGCATCCAGTTCATAGCAAGGAGCGTATGGCCTTAAACATTCCAAATGATCAGGTCACGAGGCTACTAGGTTGCAGCATCCGCACATGTTTATAACCTCCTTCGACACGTACAGTCGGGTAATGCTACCATCAGGAGACAACCTAGCGAAGTATTATAAGGAATCACAGACAAGAAATTTATCGTCTGTCAAAAGGTCACATTTCAACAAGTATTCTTCACCACAGCATATTGTTTAACCCGCAACGAGAAATCCATGGACATAGGAAAGTGGATCTTAGATGATTTCGTAGAATTCATTTAGCCAAGAGGAAACATTGGTTGAGAAAAAGATGATTTTGTTGAACACATTAACTCCGAATCCACATAAGAAACAGAGAGGTTTAAACAGAGATGCTGAACATGAGATGATTTTGTTGAATCCGTTTCATTTCTTGTAATTTCATAAGCCATTTGTTCTGAGAGTCCATGAATCCGCATTTGCTAACAGAAACAAATGTGTTAACATGAGATGATTTTGTTCAACACATTAACTCCGAATTAGGGAGTGTAAACTGAGATGAATTCATAAAACTCATTAAACCTACATCGTCAGGGGAAACAGCGATGTTGTGAATGAGATATTTCCCGGAACTCCTTAGGACCGCATCACCACAGAAACAAAGATGCTGACAATTAGACATTTATGTTAATTCCATAATACGATATTTTCTGAAACTCCTTCAATCCATGTCGTCAACAGAAACAGAGATGCTGAAAATGAGATGCTTTTGATGAATTGGCTAAGGCCATATCGCCAACAGAAACACAGGTGGTGAGAGGTAGACATTTCTGGAAACTCCATAATCAGATATCTTTAAAACAATTTAAATCCACATCGCCAACAGAAATAGAGGTGCTGAAAATGAGTTGATGTTTTTAAATTGTATATGTCGAATGTAAATGAGATATGACCATGTCGTGAATATGACATTTCGTTAGAACTCGAGAAGCCGATATTTTCTGGAACTGTATTAAGACCACATCGCCAACAGAAACACAGATGATGAGACTTAGACATTTCTGGGAGCTTCAGAATCCGATATTTTCCTGAGATGTTGAAATTGAGATGATTTCGTTGAACTCATTAAGTTCGAATCAACATAAGAGTTAGGGAGGCTAAAACTGAGACGATTTCAGCAATCTAATTAAACCTGCATCACCAAGGGAAGGGAACAGCGATATTGTTTATTGCGGTATATCCTGGATCTCCTTAACACCGCATCAACAGCAGAAACAGAGATGCTGAAAATAAGATGATTTTGTTAGACCTGTAAAGCTGCAGTGACCTTAAAACATTGCTGATGAGAAATTTCCTGGAACTCCATTAAACGCTATTTTCTATGATTCCTTAGATGCTGAAGCAATGAGATGAAGACTTTAATCTGTTATGTCGCATCGACCGGGAAAACAACGATGACGTGAGTGAGATATTTCCTGGAACTCCTTACGCCAATATTTTCTGGACCTCCATTAACATCGTTTCACAAACAGAAACAGATATTTTTAAAGATAACTAAAGGACACTGATAATTTTTTAAAACACAGTAATTGAAGAATATTCCCCAAATTGTGACCAATGAATTGATGTTGTTTTTCTGAACATTTTCAACTTTACTGACCATAAGGAATGAGTGTGACCACCCAAAAGTAGCAGAGGCGGCTTATCTACTTCTAAACCATGAACTTCGTGGATATAAAAGACCGCATCCAGTTCATAGCAAGGAGCGTATGGCCTTAAACATTCCAAATGATCAGGTCACGAGGCTACTAGGTTGCAGCATCCGCACATGTTTATAACCTCCTTCGACACGTACAGTCGGGTAATGCTACCATCAGGAGACAACCTAGCGAAGTATTATAAGGAATCACAGACAAGAAATTTATCGTCTGTCAAAAGGTCACATTTCAACAAGTATTCTTCACCATAGCATATTGTTTAACCCGCCACGAGAAATCCATGGACATAGGAAAGTGGATCTTAGATTATTTCGTAGAATTCATTTAGCCAAGAGGAAACATTGGTTGAGAAAAAGATGATTTTGTTGAACACATTAACTCCGAATCCACATAAGAAAACAGAGAGGTTTAAACAGAGATGCTGAAAATGAGATGATTTTGTTGAATCCGTTTCATTTCTAGCAACTTCATAAGACATTTGTTCTGATAGTCCATGAATCCGCATTTGCTAACAGAAACAAATGTGCTAAAATGAGATGATTTCGTTCAACACATTAACTCCGAATTAGGGAGTGTAAACTGAGATGAATTCATAAAACTCATTAAACCTACATCGTCAGGGGAAACAGCGATGTTGTGAATGAGATATTTCCCGGAACTCATTAAACCTACATCGTCATCACCAACAGAAACAAAGATGCTGACAGTTAGACATTTATGTAAATTCCATAATACGATATTTTCTGAAACTCCTTCAATCCATGTCGTCAACAGAAACAGAGATGCTGAAAATGAGATGCTTTTGATGAATTGGCTAGGGCCGTATCGCCAACAGAAACACTGATTGTGAGAGGTAGACTTTTCTGGAAACTCCATAATCAGATATCTTTAAAACAAATTCAATCCACATCGCCAACAGAAATAGAGGTGCTGAAAATGAGTTGATGTTTTTAAATTGTATATGTCGAATGTAAATGAGATATGACCATGTCGTGAATATGACATTTCGTTAGAACTCGAGAAGCCGATATTTTCTGGAACTGTATTAAAACAACATCGCCAACAGAAAATAGATGATGAGACTTAGACATTTCTGGAAGCTTCAGAATCCGATATTTTCTAAGATGTTGAAATTAAGATGATTTCGTTGAACTCATTAGGTTCGAATCAACATCAGAGTTAGGGAGGCTAAAACTGAGACGATTTCAGGCAATCTAATTAAACCTGCATCACCAAGGGACGGGAACAGCGATATTGTTATTGCGGTATATCCTGGATCTCCTTAACACCGCATCAACAGCAGAAACAGAGATGCTGAAAATAAGATGATTTTGTTAGACCTGTAAAGCTGCAGTGACCTTAAAACATTGCTGATGAGAAATTTTCTGGAACTCCATCAAACGCTATTTTCTATGACTCCTTAAATGATAAAACAATAAGACGATGTTGTTAAACCTGTTATGTCGCATCGACCGGGAAAACAACGATGATGTGAGATATTTCCTGGAACTCCTCACGCCAATATTTTCTGGATCTCCATTAACTCCGCTTCGCCAACAGAAACAGATATTTTTAAAGATAACTAAAGGACACTGATAATTTTTTAAAACACAGTAATTGAAGAATATTCCCCAAATTGTGACCAATGAATTGATGTTGTTTTTCTGAACATTTTCAACTTTACTGACCATAAGGAATGAGTGTGACCACCCAAAAGTAGCAGAGGCGGCTTATCTACTTCTAAACCATGAACTTCGTGGATATAAAAGACCGCATCCAGTTCATAGCAAGGAGCGTATGGCCTTAAACATTCCAAATGATCAGGTCACGAGGCTACTAGGTTGCAGCATCCGCACATGTTTATAACCTCCTTCGACACGTACAGTCGGGTAATGCTACCATCAGGAGACAACCTAGCGAAGTATTATAAGAAATCACAGACAAGAAATTTATCGTCTGTCAAAAGGTCACATTTCAACAAGTATTCTTCACCACAGCATATTGTTTAACCCGCAACGAGAAATCCATGGACATAGGAAAGTGGATCTTAGATGATTTCGTAGAATTCATTTAGCCAAGAGGAAACATTGGTTGAGAAAGAGATGATTTTGTTGAACACATTAAATCCGAATCCAAATAAGAAACAGAGAGGTTTAAACAGAGATGCTGAAAATGAGATGATTTTGTTGAATCCGTTTCATTTCTAGCAACTTCATAAGACATTTGTTCTGATAGTCCATGAATCCGCATTTGCTAACAGAAACAAATGTGCTAAAATGAGATGATTTCGTACAACACATTAACTCCGAATTAGGGAGTGTAAACTGAGATGAATTCATAAAACTCATTAAACCTACATCGTCATCACCAACAGAAACAAAGATGTTGTGAATGAGATATTTCCCAGAACTCCTTAGGACCGCATCACCAACAGAAACAAAGATGCTGACAATAAGACATTTATGTAAATTCCATAATACGATATTTTCTGAAACTCCTTCAATCCATGTCGTCAACAGAAACAGAGATGCTGAAAATGAGATGCTTTTGATGAATTGGCTAGGGCCGTATAGCCAACAGAAACACTGATTGTGAGAGGTAGATGTTTCTGGAAACTCCATAATTAGATATCTTTAAAACAATTTAAATCCACATCGCCAACAGAAATAGAGGTGCTGAAAATGAGTTGATGTTTTTAAATTGTATATGTCGAATGTAAATGAGATATGACCATGTTGTGAATATGACATTTCGTTAGAACTCGAGAAGCCGATATTTTCTGGAACTGTATTAAAACAACATCGCCAACAGAAAATAGATGATGAGACTTAGACATTTCTGGAAGCTTCAGAATCCGATATTTTCTAAGATGTTGAAATTAAGATGATTTCGTTGAACTCATTAGGTTCGAATCAACATCAGAGTTAGGGAGGCTAAAACTGAGACGATTTCAGCAATCTAATTAAACCTGCATCACCAAGGGAAGGGAACAGCGATATTGTTATTGCGGTATATCCTGGATCTCCTTAACACCGCATCAACAGCAGAAACAGAGATGCTGAAAATAAGATGATTTTGTTAGACCTGTAAAGCTGCAGTGACCTTAAAACATTGATGATGAGAAATTTCCTGGAACTCCATTAAACGCTATTTTCTATGATTCCTTAGATGCTGAAGCAATGAGATGAAGACGTTTAATCTGTTATGTCGCATCGACCGGGAAAACAACGATGATGTGAGTGAGATATTTCCTGGAACTCCTTACGCCAATATTTTCTGGACCTCCATTAACATCGTTTCACAAACAGAAACAGATATTTTTAAAGATAACTAAAGGACACTGATAATTTTTTAAAACACAGTAATTGAAGAATGCTCCCCAAATTGTGACCAATGAATTGATGTTGTTTTTCTGAACATTTTCAACTTTACTGACCATAAGGAATGAGTGTGACCACCCAAAAGTAGCAGAGGCGGCTTATCTACTTCTAAACCATGAACTTCGTGGATATAAAAGACCGCATCCAGTTCATAGCAAGGAGCGTATGGCCTTAAACATTCCAAATGATCAGGTCACGAGGCTACTAGGTTGCAGCATCCGCACATGTTTATAACCTCCTTCGACACGTACAGTCGGGTAATGCTACCATCAGGAGACAACCTAGCGAAGTATTATAAGAAATCACAGACAAGAAATTTATCGTCTGTCAAAAGGTCACATTTCAACAAGTATTCTTCACCATAGCATATTGTTTAACCCGCCACGAGAAATCCATGGACATAGGAAAGTGGATCTTAGATTATTTCGTAGAATTCATTTAGCCAAGAGGAAACATTGGTTGAGAAAAAGATGATTTTGTTGAACACATTAACTCCGAATCCACATAAGAAACAGAGAGGTTTAAACAGAGATGCTGAAAATGAGATGATTTTGTTGAATCCGTTTCATTTCTAGCAACTTCATAAGACATTTGTTCTGATAGTCCATGAATCCGCATTTGCTAACAGAAACAAATGTGCTAAAATGAGATGATTTCGTTCAACACATTAACTCCGAATTAGGGAGTTTAAACTGAGATGAATTCATAAAACTCATTAAACCTACATCGTCAGGGGAAACAGCGATGTTGTGAATGAGATATTTCCCAGAACTCCTTAGGACCGCATCACCAACAGAAACAAAGATGCTGACAATAAGACATTTATGTAAATTCCATAATACGATATTTTCTGAAACTCCTTCAATCCATGTCGTCAACAGAAACAGAGATGCTGAAAATGAGATGCTTTTGATGAATTGGGTAAGGCCATATCGCCAACAGAAACACAGGTGGTGAGAGGTAGACATTTCTGGAAACTCCATAATCAGATATCTTTAAAACAATTTAAATCCACATCGCCAACAGAAATAGAGGTGCTGAAAATGAGTTGATGTTTTTAAATTGTATATGTCGAATGTAAATGAGATATGACCATGTTGTGAATATGACATTTCGTTAGAACTCGAGAAGCCGATATTTTCTGGAACTGTATTAAAACAACATCGCCAACAGAAAATAGATGATGAGACTTAGACATTTCTGGAAGCTTCAGAATCCGATATTTTCTAAGATGTTGAAATTAAGATGATTTCGTTGAACTCATTAGGTTCGAATCAACATCAGAGTTAGGGAGGCTAAAACTGAGACGATTTCAGCAATCTAATTAAACCTGCATCACCAAGGGAAGGGAACAGCGATATTGTTATTGCGGTATATCCTGGATCTCCTTAACACCGCATCAACAGCAGAAACAGAGATGCTGAAAATAAGATGATTTTGTTAGACCTGTAAAGCTGCAGTGACCTTAAAACATTGATGATGAGAAATTTCCTGGAACTCCATTAAACGCTATTTTCTATGACTCCTTAGATGCTGAAACAATGAGATGAAGACGTTTAATCTGTTATGTCGCATCGACCGGGAAAACAACGATGATGTGAGTGAGATATTTCCTGGAACTCCTTACGCCAATATTTTCTAGAACTCCATTAACTCCGCTTCGCCAACAGAAACAGATATTTGTAAAGATAACTAAAGGACACTGATAATGTTTTAAAACACAGTAATTGAAGAATGCTCCCCAAATTGTGACCAATGAATTGATGTTTTTTTTCTGAACATTTTCAACTTTACTGACCATAAGGAATGAGTGTGACCACCCAAAAGTAGCAGAGGCGGCTTATCTACTTCTAAACCATGAACTTCGTGGATATAAAAGACCGCATCCAGATCAAATCAAGGAGCTTATGGTCTTAAACATTCAAAATGTTCAGGTCACGAGGCTACTAGGTTGCAGCAACCGCACATGTTTTATAACCTCCTTCGACACGTACAGTCGGGTAATGCTACCATCAGGAGACAACCTAGCGAAGTATTATAAGAAATCACAGACAAGAAATTTATCGTCTGTCAAAAGGTCACATTTCAACAAGTATTCTTCACCACAGCATATTGTTTAACCCGCAACGAGAAATCCATGGACATAGGAAAGTGGATCTTAGATGATTTCGTAGAATTCATTTAGCCAAGAGGAAACATTGGTTGAGAAAAAGATGATTTTGTTGAACACATTAACTCCGAATCCACATAAGAAACAGAGAGGTTTAAACAGAGATGCTGAAAATGAGATGATTTTGTTGAATCCGTTTCATTTCTAGCAACTTCATAAGACATTTGTTCTGATAGTCCATGAATCCGCATTTGCTAACAGAAACAAATTGCTAAAATGAGATGATTTCGTACAACACATTAACTCCGAATTAGGGAGTTTAAACTGAGATGAATTCATAAAACTCATTAAACCTACATCGTCAGGGGAAACAGCGATGTTGTGAATGAGATATTTCCCAGAACTCCTTAGGACCGCATCACCAACAGAAACAAAGATGCTGACAATAAGACATTTATGTAAATTCCATAATACGATATTTTCTGAAACTCCTTCAATCCATGTCGTCAACAGAAACAGAGATGCTGAAAATGAGATGCTTTTGATGAATTGGGTAAGGCCATATCGCCAACAGAAACACAGGTGGTGAGAGGTAGACATTTCTGGAAACTCCATAATCAGATATCTTTAAAACAATTTAAATCCACATCGCCAACAGAAATAGAGGTGCTGAAAATGAGTTGATGTTTTTAAATTGTATATGTCGAATGTAAATGAGATATGACCATGTTGTGAATATGACATTTCGTTAGAACTCGAGAAGCCGATATTTTCTGGAACTGTATTAAAACAACATCGCCAACAGAAAATAGATGATGAGACTTAGACATTTCTGGAAGCTTCAGAATCCGATATTTTCTAAGATGTTGAAATTAAGATGATTTCGTTGAACTCATTAGGTTCGAATCAACATCAGAGTTAGGGAGGCTAAAACTGAGACGATTTCAGCAATCTAATTAAACCTGCATCACCAAGGGAAGGGAACAGCGATATTGTTATTGCGGTATATCCTGGATCTCCTTAACACCGCATCAACAGCAGAAACAGAGATGCTGAAAATAAGATGATTTTGTTAGACCTGTAAAGCTGCAGTGACCTTAAAACATTGATGATGAGAAATTTCCTGGAACTCCATTAAACGCTATTTTCTATGACTCCTTAGATGCTGAAACAATGAGATGAAGACGTTTAATCTGTTATGTCGCATCGACCGGGAAAACAACGATGATGTGAGTGAGATATTTCCTGGAACTCCTTACGCCAATATTTTCTAGAACTCCATTAACTCCGCTTCGCCAACAGAAACAGATATTTGTAAAGATAACTAAAGGACACTGATAATGTTTTAAAACACAGTAATTGAAGAATGCTCCCCAAATTGTGACCAATGAATTGATGTTTTTTTTTCTGAACATTTTCAACTTTACTGACCATAAGGAATGAGTGTGACCACCCAAAAGTAGCAGAGGCGGCTTATCTACTTCTAAACCATGAACTTCGTGGATATAAAAGACCGCATCCAGTTCATAGCAAGGAGCGTATGGCCTTAAACATTCCAAATGATCAGGTCACGAGGCTACTAGGTTGCAGCATCCGCACATGTTTATAACCTCCTTCGACACGTACAGTCGGGTAATGCTACCATCAGGAGACAACCTAGCGAAGTATTATAAGGAATCACAGACAAGAAATTTATCGTCTGTCAAAAGGTCACATTTCAACAAGTATTCTTCACCATAGCATATTGTTTAACCCGCAACGAGAAATCCATGGACATAGGAAAGTGGATCTTAGATGATTTCGTAGAATTCATTTAGCCAAGAGGAAACATTGGTTGAGAAAAAGATGATTTTGTTGAACACATTAACTCCGAATCCACATAAGAAACAGAGAGGTTTAAACAGAGATGCTGAAAATGAGATGATTTTGTTGAATCCGTTTCATTTCTAGCAACTTCATAAGACATTTGTTCTGATAGTCCATGAATCCGCATTTGCTAACAGAAACAAATGTGCTAAAATGAGATGATTTCGTTCAACACATTAACTCCGAATTAGGGAGTTTAAACTGAGATGAATTCATAAAACTCATTAAACCTACATCGTCAGGGGAAACAGCGATGTTGTGAATGAGATATTTCCCAGAACTCCTTAGGACCGCATCACCAACAGAAACAAAGATGCTGACAATAAGACATTTATGTAAATTCCATAATACGATATTTTCTGAAACTCCTTCAATCCATGTCGTCAACAGAAACAGAGATGCTGAAAATGAGATGCTTTTGATGAATTGGGTAAGGCCATATCGCCAACAGAAACACAGGTGGTGAGAGGTAGACATTTCTGGAAACTCCATAATCAGATATCTTTAAAACAATTTAAATCCACATCGCCAACAGAAATAGAGGTGCTGAAAATGAGTTGATGTTTTTAAATTGTATATGTCGAATGTAAATGAGATATGACCATGTTGTGAATATGACATTTCGTTAGAACTCGAGAAGCCGATATTTTCTGGAACTGTATTAAAACAACATCGCCAACAGAAAATAGATGATGAGACTTAGACATTTCTGGAAGCTTCAGAATCCGATATTTTCTAAGATGTTGAAATTAAGATGATTTCGTTGAACTCATTAGGTTCGAATCAACATCAGAGTTAGGGAGGCTAAAACTGAGACGATTTCAGCAATCTAATTAAACCTGCATCACCAAGGGAAGGGAACAGCGATATTGTTATTGCGGTATATCCTGGATCTCCTTAACACCGCATCAACAGCAGAAACAGAGATGCTGAAAATAAGATGATTTTGTTAGACCTGTAAAGCTGCAGTGACCTTAAAACATTGATGATGAGAAATTTCCTGGAACTCCATTAAACGCTATTTTCTATGACTCCTTAGATGCTGAAACAATGAGATGAAGACGTTTAATCTGTTATGTCGCATCGACCGGGAAAACAACGATGATGTGAGTGAGATATTTCCTGGAACTCCTTACGCCAATATTTTCTAGAACTCCATTAACTCCGCTTCGCAAACAGAAACAGATATTTGTAAAGATAACTAAAGGACACTGATAATGTTTTAAAAACAGTAATTGAAGAATGCTCCCCAAATTGTGGACCAATGAATTGATGTTGTTTTTCTGAACATTTTCAACTTTACTGACCATAAGGAATGAGTGTGACCACCCAAAAGTAGCAGAGGCGGCTTATCTACTTCTAAACCATGAACTTCGTGGATATAAAAGACCGCATCCAGTTCATAGCAAGGAGCGTATGGCCTTAAACATTCCAAATGATCAGGTCACGAGGCTACTAGGTTGCAGCATCCGCACATGTTTATAACCTCCTTCGACACGTACAGTCGGGTAATGCTACCATCAGGAGACAACCTAGCGAAGTATTATAAGGAATCACAGACAAGAAATTTATCGTCTGTCAAAAGGTCACATTTCAACAAGTATTCTTCACCATAGCATATTGTTTAACCCGCCACGAGAAATCCATGGACATAGGAAAGTGGATCTTAGATTATTTCGTAGAATTCATTTAGCCAAGAGGAAACATTGGTTGAGAAAGAGATGATTTTGTTGAACACATTAAATCCGAATCCAAATAAGAAACAGAGAGGTTTAAACAGAGATGCTGAACATGAGATGATTTTGTTGAATCCGTTTCATTTCTTGTAATTTCATAAGCCATTTGTTCTGAGAGTCCATGAATCCGCATTTGCTAACAGAAACAAATGTGTTAACATGAGATGATTTTGTTCAACACATTAACTCCGAATTAGGGAGTTTAAACTCAGATGAATTCATAAAACTCATTAAACCTACATCGTCAGGGGAAACAGCGATGTTGTGAATGAGATGAATTCCCAGAACTCCTTAGGACCGCATCACCAACAGAAACAAAGATGCTGACAATTAGACATTTATGTTAATTCCATAATACGATATTTTCTGAAACTCCTTCAATCCATGTCGTCAACAGAAACAGAGATGCTGAAAATGAGATGCTTTTGATGAATTGGCTAGGGCCGTATAGCCAACAGAAACACTGATTGTGAGAGGTAGATGTTTCTGGAAACTCCATAATCAGATATCTTTAAAACAAATTCAATCCACATCGCCAACAGAAATAGAGGTGCTGAAAATGAGTTGATGTTTTTAAATTGTATATGTCGAATGTAAATGAGATATGACCATGTCGTGAATATGACATTTCGTTAGAACTCGAGAAGCCGATATTTTCTGGAACTGTATTAAGACCACATCGCCAACAGAAACATAGATGATGAGACTTAGACATTTCTAGGAGCTTCAGAATCCGATATTTCCTGAGATGTTGAAATTGAGATGATTTCGTTGAACTCATTAAGTTCGAATCAACATAAGAGTTAGGGAGGCTAAAACTGAGATGATTTAAGCAATCTAATTAAACCTGCATCACCAAGGGAAGGGAACAGCGATATTGTTATTGCGGTATATCCTGGATCTCCTTAACACCGCATCAACAGCAGAAACAGAGATGCTGAAAATAAGATGATTTTGTTAGACCTGTAAAGCTGCAGTGACCTTAAAACATTGCTGATGAGAAATTTCCTGGAACTCCATTAAACGCTATTTTCTATGATTCCTTAGATGCTGAAGCAATGAGATGAAGACTTTAATCTGTTATGTCGCATCGACCGGGAAAACAACGATGATGTGAGTGAGATATTTCCTGGAACTCCTTACGCCAATATTTTCTAGACCTCCATTAACTCCGCTTCGCCAACAGAAACAGATATTTGTAAAGATAACTAAAGGACACTGATAATGTTTTAAAAACACAGTAATTGAAGAATGCTCCCCAAATTGTGACCAATGAATTGATGTTTTTTTTTCTGAACATTTTCAACTTTACTGACCATAAGGAATGAGTGTGACCACCCAAAAGTAGCAGAGGCGGCTTATCTACTTCTAAACCATGAACTTCGTGGATATAAAAGACCGCATCCAGTTCATAGCAAGGAGCGTATGGCCTTAAACATTCCAAATGATCAGGTCACGAGGCTACTAGGTTGCAGCATCCGCACATGTTTATAACCTCCTTCGACACGTACAGTGGGTAATGCTACCATCAGGAGACAACCTAGCGAAGTATTATAAGAAATCACAGACAAGAAATTTATCGTCTGTCAAAAGGTCACATTTCAACAAGTATTCTTCACCACAGCATATTGTTTAACCCGCAACGAGAAATCCATGGACATAGGAAAGTGGATCTTAGATGATTTCGTAGAATTCATTTAGCCAAGAGGAAACATTGGTTGAGAAAAAGATGATTTTGTTGAACACATTAACTCCGAATCCACATAAGAAACAGAGAGGTTTAAACAGAGATGCTGAAAATGAGATGATTTTGTTGAATCCGTTTCATTTCTAGCAACTTCATAAGACATTTGTTCTGATAGTCCATGAATCCGCATTTGCTAACAGAAACAAATTGCTAAAATGAGATGATTTCGTTCAACACATTAACTCCGAATTAGGGAGTGTAAACTGAGATGAATTCATAAAACTCATTAAACCTACATCGTCAGGGGAAACAGCGATGTTGTGAATGAGATATTTCCCGGAACTCCTTAGGACCGCATCACCAACAGAAACAAAGATGCTGACAATTAGACATTTATGTTAATTCCATAATACGATATTTTCTGAAACTCCTTCAATCCATGTCGTCAACAGAAACAGAGATGCTGAAAATGAGATGCTTTTGATGAATTGGGTAAGGCCATATCGCCAACAGAAACACAGGTGGTGAGAGGTAGACATTTCTGGAAACTCCATAATCAGATATCTTTAAAACAAATTCAATCCACATCGCCAACAGAAATAGAGGTGCTGAAAATGAGTTGATGTTTTTAAATTGTATATGTCGAATGTAAATGAGATATGACCATGTTGTGAATATGACATTTCGTTAGAACTCGAGAAGCCGATATTTTCTGGAACTGTATTAAAACAACATCGCCAACAGAAAATAGATGATGAGACTTAGACATTTCTGGAAGCTTCAGAATCCGATATTTTCTAAGATGTTGAAATTAAGATGATTTCGTTGAACTCATTAGGTTCGAATCAACATCAGAGTTAGGGAGGCTAAAACTGAGACGATTTCAGCAATCTAATTAAACCTGCATCACCAAGGGAAGGGAACAGCGATATTGTTATTGCGGTATATCCTGGATCTCCTTAACACCGCATCAACAGCAGAAACAGAGATGCTGAAAATAAGATGATTTTGTTAGACCTGTAAAGCTGCAGTGACCTTAAAACATTGATGATGAGAAATTTCCTGGAACTCCATTAAACGCTATTTTCTATGATTCCTTAGATGCTGAAAGAATGAGATGAAGACGTTTAACCTGTTATGTCGCATCGACCGGGAAAACAACGATGATGTGAGATATTTCCTGGAACTCCTTACGCCAATATTTTCTGGATCTCCATTAACTCCGCTTCGCCAACAGAAACAGATATTTGTAAAGATAACTAAAGGACACTGATAATGTTTTAAAACACAGTAATTGAAGAATGCTCCCCAAATTGTGACCAATGAATTGATGTTTTTTTTCTGAACATTTTCAACTTTACTGACCATAAGGAATGAGTGTGACCACCCAAAAGTAGCAGAGGCGGCTTATCTACTTCTAAACCATGAACTTCGTGGATATAAAAGACCGCATCCAGTTCATAGCAAGGAGCGTATGGCCTTAAACATTCCAAATGATCAGGTCACGAGGCTACTAGGTTGCAGCATCCGCACATGTTTATAACCTCCTTCGACACGTACAGTCGGGTAATGCTACCATCAGGAGACAACCTAGCGAAGTATTATAAGGAATCACAGACAAGAAATTTATCGTCTGTCAAAAGGTCACATTTCAACAAGTATTCTTCACCACAGCATATTGTTTAACCCGCAACGAGAAATCCATGGACATAGGAAAGTGGATCTTAGATGATTTCGTAGAATTCATTTAGCCAAGAGGAAACATTGGTTGAGAAAAAGATGATTTTGTTGAACACATTAACTCCGAATCCACATAAGAAACAGAGAGGTTTAAACAGAGATGCTGAAAATGAGATGATTTTGTTGAATCCGTTTCATTTCTAGCAACTTCATAAGACATTTGTTCTGATAGTCCATGAATCCGCATTTGCTAACAGAAACAAATTTGCTAAAATGAGATGATTTCGTACAACACATTAACTCCGAATTAGGGAGTTTAAACTGAGATGAATTCATAAAACTCATTAAACCTACATCGTCAGGGGAAACAGCGATGTTGTGAATGAGATATTTCCCAGAACTCCTTAGGACCGCATCACCAACAGAAACAAAGATGCTGACAATAAGACATTTATGTAAATTCCATAATACGATATTTTCTGAAACTCCTTCAATCCATGTCGTCAACAGAAACAGAGATGCTGAAAATGAGATGCTTTTGATGAATTGGGTAAGGCCATATCGCCAACAGAAACACAGGTGGTGAGAGGTAGACATTTCTGGAAACTCCATAATCAGATATCTTTAAAACAATTTAAATCCACATCGCCAACAGAAATAGAGGTGCTGAAAATGAGTTGATGTTTTTAAATTGTATATGTCGAATGTAAATGAGATATGACCATGTTGTGAATATGACATTTCGTTAGAACTCGAGAAGCCGATATTTTCTGGAACTGTATTAAAACAACATCGCCAACAGAAAATAGATGATGAGACTTAGACATTTCTGGAAGCTTCAGAATCCGATATTTTCTAAGATGTTAAAATTAAGATGATTTCGTTGAACTCATTAGGTTCGAATCAACATCAGAGTTAGGGAGGCTAAAACTGAGACGATTTCAGCAATCTAATTAAACCTGCATCACCAAGGGAAGGGAACAGCGATATTGTTATTGCGGTATATCCTGGATCTCCTTAACACCGCATCAACAGCAGAAACAGAGATGCTGAAAATAAGATGATTTTATTAGACCTGTAAAGCTGCAGTGACCTTAAAACATTGATGATGAGAAATTTCCTGGAACTCCATTAAACGCTATTTTCTATGATTCCTTAGATGCTGAAAGAATGAGATGAAGACGTTTAACCTGTTATGTCGCATCGACCGGGAAAACAACGATGATGTGTGTGAGATATTTCCTGGAACTCCTTACGCCAATATTTTCTAGAGCTCCATTAACTCCGCTTCGCCAACAGAAACAGATATTTGTAAAGATAACTAAAGGACACTGATAATGTTTTAAAACACAGTAATTGAAGAATGCTCCCCAAATTGTGACCAATGAATTGATGTTTTTTTTCTGAACATTTTCAACTTTACTGACCATAAGGAATGAGTGTGACCACCCAAAAGTAGCAGAGGCGGCTTATCTACTTCTAAACCATGAACTTCGTGGATATAAAAGACCGCATCCAGTTCATAGCAAGGAGCGTATGGCCTTAAACATTCCAAATGATCAGGTCACGAGGCTACTAGGTTGCAGCATCCGCACATGTTTATAACCTCCTTCGACACGTACAGTCGGGTAATGCTACCATCAGGAGACAACCTAGCGAAGTATTATAAGGAATCACAGACAAGAAATTTATCGTCTGTCAAAAGGTCACATTTCAACAAGTATTCTTCACCATAGCATATTGTTTAACCCGCAACGAGAAATCCATGGACATAGGAAAGTGGATCTTAGATTATTTCGTAGAATTCATTTAGCCAAGAGGAAACATTGGTTGAGAAAGAGATGATTTTGTTGAACACATTAAATCCGAATCCAAATAAGAAACAGAGAGGTTTAAACAGAGATGCTGAACATGAGATGATTTTGTTGAATCCGTTTCATTTCTTGAAACTTCATAAGACATTTGTTCTGATAGTCCATGAATCCGCATTTGCTAACAGAAACAAATTTGCTAAAATGAGATGATTTCGTACAACACATTAACTCCGAATTAGGGAGTGTAAACTGAGATGAATTCATAAAACTCATTAAACCTACATCGTCAGGGGAAACAGCGATGTTGTGAATGAGATATTTCCCGGAACTCCTTAGGACCGCATCACCAACAGAAACAAAGATGCTGACAATTAGACATTTATGTTAATTCCATAATACGATATTTTCTGAAACTCCTTCAATCCATGTCGTCAACAGAAACAGAGATGCTGAAAATGAGATGCTTTTGATGAATTGGCTAGGGCCGTATCGCCAACAGAAACACAGGTGGTGAGAGGTAGACATTTCTGGAAACTCCATAATCAGATATCTTTAAAACAAATTCAATCCACATCGCCAACAGAAATAGAGGTGCTGAAAATGAGTTGATGATTTTAAATTGTATATGTCGAATGTAAATGAGATATGACCATGTCGTGAATATGACATTTCGTTAGAACTCGAGAAGCCGATATTTTCTGGAACTGTTTAAAACAACATCATCGCCAACAGAAAATAGATGATGAGACTTAGACATTTCTGGAAGCTTCAGAATCCGATATTTTCTAAGATGTTGAAATTAAGATGATTTCGTTGAACTCATTAGGTTCGAATCAACATCAGAGTTAGGGAGGCTAAAACTGAGACGATTTCAGCAATCTAATTAAACCTGCATCACCAAGGGAAGGGAACAGCGATATTGTTATTGCGGTATATCCTGGATCTCCTTAACACCGCATCAACAGCAGAAACAGAGATGCTGAAAATAAGATGATTTTGTTAGACCTGTAAAGCTGCAGTGACCTTAAAACATTGCTGATGAGAAATTTCCTGGAACTCCATTAAACGCTATTTTCTATGATTCCTTAGATGCTGAAGCAATGAGATGAAGACTTTAATCTGTTATGTCGCATCGACCGGGAAAACAACGATGATGTGAGTGAGATATTTCCTGGAACTCCTTACGCCAATATTTTCTGGACCTCCATTAACTCCGCTTCGCCAACAGAAACAGATATTTGTAAAGATAACTAAAGGACACTGATAATGTTTTAAAACACAGTAATTGAAGAATGCTCCCCAAATTGTGACCAATGAATTGATGTTTTTTTTCTGAACATTTTCAACTTTACTGACCATAAGGAATGAGTGTGACCACCCAAAAGTAGCAGAGGCGGCTTATCTACTTCTAAACCATGAACTTCGTGGATATAAAAGACCGCATCCAGTTCATAGCAAGGAGCGTATGGCCTTAAACATTCCAAATGATCAGGTCACGAGGCTACTAGGTTGCAGCATCCGCACATGTTTATAACCTCCTTCGACACGTACAGTCGGGTAATGCTACCATCAGGAGACAACCTAGCGAAGTATTATAAGGAATCACAGACAAGAAAGTAATCGTCTGTCAAAAGGTCACATTTCAACAAGTATTCTTCACCACAGCATATTGTTTAACCCGCAACGAGAAATCCATGGACATAGGAAAGTGGATCTTAGATTATTTCGTAGAATTCATTTAGCCAAGAGGAAACATTGGTTGAGAAAGAGATGATTTTGTTGAACACATTAAATCCGAATCCACATAAGAAACAGAGAGGTTTAAACAGAGATGCTGAAAATGAGATGATTTTGTTGAATCCGTTTCATTTCTAGCAACTTCATAAGACATTTGTTCTGATAGTCCATGAATCCGCATTTGCTAACAGAAACAAATTTGCTAAAATGAGATGATTTCGTACAACACATTAACTCCGAATTAGGGAGTTTAAACTGAGATGAATTCATAAAACTCATTAAACCTACATCGTCAGGGGAAACAGCGATGTTGTGAATGAGATATTTCCCAGAACTCCTTAGGACCGCATCACCAACAGAAACAAAGATGCTGACAATAAGACATTTATGTAAATTCCATAATACGATATTTTCTGAAACTCCTTCAATCCATGTCGTCAACAGAAACAGAGATGCTGAAAATGAGATGCTTTTGATGAATTGGGTAAGGCCATATCGCCAACAGAAACACAGGTGGTGAGAGGTAGACATTTCTGGAAACTCCATAATCAGATATCTTTAAAACAAATTCAATCCACATCGCCAACAGAAATAGAGGTGCTGAAAATGAGTTGATGTTTTTAAATTGTATATGTCGAATGTAAATGAGATATGACCATGTTGTGAATATGACATTTCGTTAGAACTCGAGAAGCCGATATTTTCTGGAACTGTATTAAAACAACATCGCCAACAGAAAATAGATGATGAGACTTAGACATTTCTGGAAGCTTCAGAATCCGATATTTTCTAAGATGTTGAAATTAAGATGATTTCGTTGAACTCATTAAGTTCGAATCAACATAAGAGTTAGGGAGGCTAAAACTGAGATGATTTAAGCAATCTAATTAAACCTGCATCACCAAGGGAAGGGAACAGCGATATTGTTATTGCGGTATATCCTGGATCTCCTTAACACCGCATCAACAGCAGAAACAGAGATGCTGAAAATAAGATGATTTTGTTAGACCTGTAAAGCTGCAGTGACCTTAAAACATTGATGATGAGAAATTTCCTGGAACTCCATTAAACGCTATTTTCTATGACTCCTTAGATGCTGAAACAATGAGATGAAGACGTTTAATCTGTTATGTCGCATCGACCGGGAAAACAGCGATGATGTGTGTGAGATATTTCCTGGAACTCCTCACGCCAATATTTTCTGGATCTCCATTAACTCCGCTTCGCCAACAGAAACAGATATTTGTAAAGATAACTAAAGGACACTGATAATGTTTTAAAACACATTAATTGAAGAATGCTCCCCAAATTGTGACCAATGAATTGATGTTTTTTTTTCTGAACATTTTCAACTTTACTGACCATAAGGAATGAGTGTGACCACCCAAAAGTAGCAGAGGCGGCTTATCTACTTCTAAACCATGAACTTCGTGGATATAAAAGACCGCATCCAGTTCATAGCAAGGAGCGTATGGCCTTAAACATTCCAAATGATCAGGTCACGAGGCTACTAGGTTGCAGCATCCGCACATGTTTATAACCTCCTTCGACACGTACAGTCGGGTAATGCTACCATCAGGAGACAACCTAGCGAAGTATTATAAGAAATCACAGACAAGAAATTTATCGTCTGTCAAAAGGTCACATTTCAACAAGTATTCTTCACCACAGCATATTGTTTAACCCGCAACGAGCAATCCATGGACATAGGAAAGTGGATCTTAGATTATTTCGTAGAATTCATTTAGCCAAGAGGAAACATTGGTTGAGAAAGAGATGATTTTGTTGAACACATTAAATCCGAATCCAAATAAGAAACAGAGAGGTTTAAACAGAGATGCTGAACATGAGATGATTTTGTTGAATCCGTTTCATTTCTTGCAACTTCATAAGACATTTGTTCTGATAGTCCATGAATCCGCATTTGCTAACAGAAACAAATGTGCTAAAATGAGATGATTTTCGTTCAACACATTAACTCCGAATTAGGGAGTGTAAACTGAGATGAATTCATAAAACTCATTAAACCTACATCGTCAGGGGAAACAGCGATGTTGTGAATGAGATATTTCCCGGAACTCCTTAGGACCGCATCACCAACAGAAACAAAGATGCTGACAATTAGACATTTATGTTAATTCCATAATACGATATTTTCTGAAACTCCTTCAATCCATGTCGTCAACAGAAACAGAGATGCTGAAAATGAGATGCTTTTGATGAATTGGCTAAGGCCGTATCGCCAACAGAAACACAGGTGGTGAGAGGTAGACATTTCTGGAAACTCCATAATCAGATATCTTTAAAACAAATTCAATCCACATCGCCAACAGAAATAGAGGTGCTGAAAATGAGTTGATGTTTTTAAATTGTATATGTCGAATGTAAATGAGATATGACCATGTCGTGAATATGACATTTCGTTAGAACTCGAGAAGCCGATATTTTCTGGAACTGTATTAAAACAACATCGCCAACAGAAAATAGATGATGAGACTTAGACATTTCTGGAAGCTTCAGAATCCGATATTTTCTAAGATGTTGAAATTAAGATGATTTCGTTGAACTCATTAGGTTCGAATCAACATCAGAGTTAGGGAGGCTAAAACTGAGACGATTTCAGCAATCTAATTAAACCTGCATCACCAAGGGAAGGGAACAGCGATATTGTTATTGCGGTATATCCTGGATCTCCTTAACACCGCATCAACAGCAGAAACAGAGATGCTGAAAATAAGATGATTTTGTTAGACCTGTAAAGCTGCAGTGACCTTAAAACATTGCTGATGAGAAATTTCCTGGAACTCCATTAAACGCTATTTTCTATGATTCCTTAGATGCTGAAGCAATGAGATGAAGACTTTAATCTGTTATGTCGCATCGACCGGGAAAACAACGATGATGTGAGTGAGATATTTCCTGGAACTCCTTACGCCAATATTTTCTAGAACTCCATTAACTCCGCTTCGCCAACAGAAACAGATATTTGTAAAGATAACTAAAGGACACTGATAATGTTTTAAAACACATTAATTGAAGAATGCTCCCCAAATTGTGACCAATGAATTGATGTTGTTTTTCTGAACATTTTCAACTTTACTGACCATAAGGAATGAGTGTGACCACCCAAAAGTAGCAGAGGCGGCTTATCTACTTCTAAACCATGAACTTCGTGGATATAAAAGACCGCATCCAGTTCATAGCAAGGAGCGTATGGCCTTAAACATTCCAAATGATCAGGTCACGAGGCTACTAGGTTGCAGCATCCGCACATGTTTATAACCTCCTTCGACACGTACAGTCGGGTAATGCTACCATCAGGAGACAACCTAGCGAAGTATTATAAGAAATCACAGACAAGAAATTAATCGTCTGTCAAAAGGTCACATTTCAACAAGTATTCTTCACCACAGCATATTGTTTAACCCGCAACGAGAAATCCATGGACATAGGAAAGTGGATCTTAGATGATTTCGTAGAATTCATTTAGCCAAGAGGAAACATTGGTTGAGAAAAAGATGATTTTGTTGAACACATTAACTCCGAATCCACATAAGAAACAGAGAGGTTTAAACAGTGATGCTGAAAATGAGATGATTTTGTTGAATCCGTTTCATTTCTAGCAACTTCATAAGCATTTGTTCTGAGAGTCCATGAATCCGAATTTTGCTAACAGAAACAAATATGCTAAAATGAGATGATTTCGTTCAACACATTAACTCCGAATTAGGGAGTTTAAACTGAGATGAATTCATAAAACTCATTAAACCTACATCGTCAGGGGAAACAGCGATGTTGTGAATGAGATATTTCCCAGAACTCATTAGGACCCGCATCACCAACAGAAACAAAGATGCTGAAAGTTAGACATTTATGTAAATTCCATAATACGATATTTTCTGAAACTCCTTCAATCCATGTCGTCAACAGAAACAGAGATGCTGAAAATGAGATGCTTTTGATGAATTGGCTAGGGCCGTATAGCCAACAGAAACACTGATTGTGAGAGGTAGATGTTTCTGGAAACTCCATAATCAGATATCTTTAAAACAAATTCAATCCACATCGCCAACAGAAATAGAGGTACTGAAAATGAGTTGATGTTTTTAAATTGTATATGTCGAATGTAAATGAGATATGACCATGTTGTGAATATGACATTTCGTCAAAACTCGAGAAGCCGATATTTTCTGGAACTGTATTAAGATCACATCGCCAACAGAAACACATAAAACCTGCATCGTCAAGGGAAACAGCGATGTTGTAAATGAGATATTTCCCAGAACTCCTTAGGATCGCATCACCAGCAGAAACACAGATGATGAAAGTCAAACCTTTCTGTAAATTCCAAAACCAGATATTTTCTGGTTATGAACAGAAACAAAGATGTTGAAAATGAAATGAGTTTTTTAAATAGTTTATGTCGCATGCACAGGAGAAATGACCATGGTGTGAAGAAGACATTTCTTTAGAACTCGATAGGCCAAAATTTTCTGGAAATCCGTCAAGACCGCATTGCCATCAGAAATAACGATGCCGAGAAAGAAATGGTTTTTGAACGGTTATGCCCGATTCGCCAGCAGAAACAGACATGATGAGACTGAGGTATTTATTGGAACTCCAAAAGCCGATACTTTCCGAGCATTTAGACCCCATCACCAGCAGAAACAGAAATGCTGAAAATGAGATGATTTCGTAGAACTTGTTTAGGCCGTATTGCCAGGGGTAATGTCAATGAATATTTTCTCTTGAAGCCCGCATACTAGGAGAATCACAAATGCTGAAAATTAGAAGATATCGTTGAAATTATAAAGCCTGAATTGTCATACAAAACGTAATGATTATGGAGGCTAAAACTGATATGATTTCATAAAACCCTCTAAGTCTGCACTGCCAGGAGAAACAGCAAAATTGTGAATGTTATATTTTCTGAAATTCCCGAAGACAATTTTTTCTTAAACTTCTTAGGACCACATCATGAGCAGAATCAGAGATGCTTTTTTTTTTAACTTTCAGTCAGCATTGCCAGGAAGAATGACGATGGTGTGAATTAGATATAAAATTTCCTAAAATCCTCATCGCCAGGGAAACACATAGGGCTCGGTTTTCTATGATTCTGAAGAACGCGTTAAGCCCTTAACTCCGAGAGAAAAACAGAAGTTGAGAAAGCAACGATTACATAGATCGGTATATCAAAGAGAAACAGATGTTCAGAAAGAGACAACTTCGTGGATCTAGTTAAGCCGCATTAACAGGGGAAATCATAATGAGATAAGTTAATGTGATATTTCCTGAAACTCTTAAGCACATATCTTTTGCAACTTATCAATACACGCATCACCAGGGGAATCAGATATGTTTTGAATATCACTTTTCCTGATAGTCTTTTTATTTTTAAATGTTACGTGTGCAAAAGAGTTTTGCACACAACGGTGTTATGAATGACTGCTAACTTGTAGACGAGTGCCAAATGCGTCGGTCAAAAGGTGTAATTCCATTTAATGTGTCTAACAATTTTGCCGTACAGTAGCGTTTGACCTAGCAGTGGTGGCGCTACATTGCACTGCTGCCTCGATAACGCGATCAGAACGATGTTATGAATGACTGCGTAGTGGCATAAATGTCAATTAACAGGTTGTTTCCAGTGAGTGTCAAACAGTTTTTGCCGTGTATAGGGGATTTGTTCTGGAAGCGGTGCTGCTACATTGTCACTGCCCAGAGAAGAAGTCCTTCAAACATCGTTTGCTCTATTCCTGCAGTAACGTAGGCTACAGCAACTCGGCAAAAAAAGGACGAACCCCAGATATCGTATCAACATGGTAATGGCACCTGTTAGCGGTGCCGCTACATTGTCACTGTCCAGAGAAGCGGTCCTTCAAACATAGTTTGCTTAATTCCTGCAGTGACGTACAGCAATTCAACAAACCTCAGATAGTTACATTGTCACTGCCCAGAGAAGAGGTTTTTCATTCAATCAGCATTTATAATCATTACACAGAGGTATCGATGGCTTGGCAGAGAAGAGATCCGTCAAACACTTATAAATGGTAGTGACGTGGCGGTGTTGCTAAATTGTTGTTTCATAAACATAAAATTGGAGGATGATATTGTATTCAAATAAAACGTATCTAGCAATAAAATCATAGAGTCACAACTAATAATTACAAGCATTATATTTGCTAAATGAACAAACTTATTGAAGGTACCTAAAACAGAACCGCGAGGTTTTCTGTTTTATTCTTAAAATATCCGTTACTTGTGACGTTAGCCAAAACGTTACATGGTCACTGAATATTAGGCGAGGTATTTGATAAATGCATTTACGCATTTCCAGTCCTGTTACAAAAAACATGAATGAACATGGCCACCATATTTACAATATATGATAACATTTCTTATTGATACAATAAATCTATAAGTTTGAACAAATCAAAGCATATATCCGGTAATGACAATATCACAAGACAAAAACCAGAAGTCTGTTACCAAACTCCGCTACTCCACAAGTACAATGTAATCGTCATACGCATACCATAAGATATTGACTAAACAAACATTACTATTATGTCATACAAAAGACATTTGATTGAACTTCTATTAAAATTCCCGGGAGGTTGTGGGTGGCTGAAAATTATTAATATAACTTATTATAAACCTGAAAGTGACAATTTTCTCTCACGTTCCCAAAGAGGAATACGATAATGAAAGGGAAATAACTCTTTTAAACTTACGGCATAAAACTAATAAAAACTATTGCACAGGCTTCCTGATGTATGATTTTAGCTTTAGTGTTTAGCTGCCTTGTAACTGACCTTTGCTGTAGTTTTCTTGTTGATGACCTTCTGTTTTGCAGTGATTATTTGCCAAAGACAATATTTTTACGCATGCGTACATGTATTTGAAGATAATTATCGACTTTTTTGGGCAGTTTTAGAAATTTCTTATTATCACTTTTTATTCGTTTATATTTTTTTATATTATTCGGTTAGGCCAGGTCTGGTGTGACTAAATTAACGAACAGTTGTTAACGTTAAATAAATACAATTGTGTATATATATAAGATCTCTGAACTTGTTGTGTTACGTTAAAATGATGTACATGTAATAGGCAATCCTTAGCGACCCAGTGACATGAAATAGAACAATCTAGTTATAAGAACGCCGCCAATTGTATTATTGAATACATACCTTGTGCTCAAACAGATCACAGAAACTTCATAGGAGGAGATTCATCACATCAACAAGACTTTTGAACAGGTGTGTATTCTGTGATTATTAGCTGACGTCAGGCAAATATTTATAGCTAGAACTGTCCAGGGGGCCAATGTTTACCTTCATAACAGGAAAGACCAGAGCGTCATGAATACCTGAAACAAAGACAATACAGCTTCAGTATACAATAACTTAAAAATAATACGCTATCGGCACCGAGCATGGTTACGTTTAAAATTACATGTATAAATAATGCAATGCAGACTACACAAAACTGAATTATATCAAATTATTATACCATCATCATACTTATACGTTTTAGAATGTCATTTTCGCGGAATTGCAGTTTTGCAATTCTGCATTACATTTAGTTATCGTAAAAATCTGACCATGAAATAAAACTAATAAAACACAACACACACTGCTATTTGGTAAGTTTACTACTAAATTATAACTACTCTTTATTATAGAAAATTGCCTATCAAATAATAGTATTGATTAAACAAAACATTTATAGAACTAGTCTAAGTACAAGTTTCTGAATATTAATGCACTAATATGGAGTTTTTTTTATCATTATAAAGTTCAGAAACACATAAGTATTTGAAACGGGCGGAAGCTAGTGATGCTTGAATGTGACAGGAAGAAAAGAAAAAACTTATCCATACTCTACAATGAATATTAATTTCCTTGTCTTTACTCATGAGTTTCGATTTGATTGGGGTTATTTTATATTTATTTCAATTTTAAAGGGACAATTCAGTCTAAGAGAACATTAAAATTTGTATATATATATCAGATAAAACAACTTCTAATGGAAATTACATCAGTCAGTTTTACTGTGATATGCCTGAAACGCCTATGGTGGTGACACGTGTGTGAAATATTCAAACTTGCTCGCTGTCCGCCATTACACACTGTGGTCGAACTTCTTGTATGCCGAACCCTGTTCCTTGCTCGTAAAGTAATGCAACTTTTGGCTAGAACTGCTCAAATCGCTCTGACAGTAGTGTGTTTACCTTATTAGGTGAATTGTCTTGCCTAAAAATCATTTTATCACCTTCTCAGTGGTTATGTAGTTCATTTGTTTAACGTGCGTGACTTTGGCTCGGGTATGGGTACAGAGTTAATATTGTACCTGCTTAATCGTATTGATCAACGATTTGATATTTCAACGATATTAATTAAAATACTTAACAATGTTGTGGAATTTGTCAATGTTTTACGTTATATGTTTCATAAGAAATGTAGAACAATACATTTATGCTATAGATTGCTTATTGGTTATGTAAAAGAATTTGCCTGAGTGAATTGTCTCTTTAAATGCGTTTTTCTCTAGTTTTGATAAGTATACACGGTATATATAAACTATCTTTTGTCTCCAGTTTCTGACAATACCATTCTGTAAATCAACTCATAACATAGTTTCTCCCCAACTTCCATCCATCTTCTAGCTTTGATATCATTTTATTAACAATGTGTTATTATGAAATGCTGATAAGCTACTTAAAGGATACATGTACGTTGTATGAGTGAGTGAGTGTTTTGTTTTTGTTCTGTATAGTAATAAGTGTTCTTGCATGCAAATTTTGAAAAGATAAGAGATCTATATATACTATCTATTTAGAAAAGATCGTGATGTTGAAAATTCCTCACCATCTACAGGCGATGGTGTCCTATAGCAAGCTACATGTATATCAATAAATTCAAAGTTTGCATTACAGTACCCATATACCTGATCTACAAAGAGTGTTGACATAAATCGAAATCGAAGGCGATGTTGTCCTACAGCAAGCTACATGTATATCAATAAATTCAAAGTTTGCATTACAGTACCCATATACCTGATCTACAAAGAGTGTTGGCAGAAATCGAAATTGAAAAAAGCAAACTAGTTGTTGGATCTGTTTACCTACCACAATGCTGTTCATTGTGTAAAAACACAGGGACCTGAGAATAATAGTTCATATAATTATGGACCCGCCAGAGTGCCATAAGATCACTTTTAGACGTTTTAAAGGTCTAGATAAAATGGGTAAAAATCATATCTACATATAGTACTATCTATGTAGAGTATGATTTTCACCGATTTTTGATCTAGACCTCTAAAACTAGTCGGTCCATAATTATACAAACTGTAACTAATTCTCAGATCCCTGTGTGTAAACATGAAGAATTCGAAAAATTAGTATCACAATCATTTGATGTTGTAAACAAAAACTCCGACGTTCTGATATTTTACAACTTTTCAATTTACCAGATATTGCGTGAACTTTAGCTATATATATATAGTCCAGTAAAAATAGGGTGTTACCCCAAAATAATTGCAACATAATTTTTTCTTTGTTTTTCATACAGATCTGACTTTGTTTTATACAAGAAAAAAAGTCGCAACAAATAAAAATTTGGGAAAGTGGTTTTCTTGACCCCCAAAAAATCAGAAAAATAGGGATATTTACATAATTTGCCAACTTTGAAGCCAAATATAAACTTACATGGTTATCATGAGATACTAGAAAATTAATGTATGACAAGAACGTTATAAGGACAGCACAGATTGCCAAAAACATAAGTTGAAATCAGCACAGGGAAAAAGTATGACAGCATGAAAATTGCATATGCTTTTGTTGGATTGTTAAGGTAAAAAAAATGTTATTATCAACAATACCATTGATACTCATTTTGGTGGAATCTTTTTAAATAAAACTTGTTGATTAAAGGCTTTAAAAGTAAAACATTCTACTTTCACTACCTGAGATAATATGGTTGGCCAAAGTTGGTCTTTTGGCCTTTTCCAATGACATTTTGAAGTCCAAATTGAATAATATGTATTTTTCATTCAAGAATTATTCAGTAAGTACCGTCTCAAGTGTTTAGATAGTTATTAATTCAGATTCTATGTAGGCTATACTCACCTAAAAGAGACAACTATATCAAGATATCCCCAAATATAAAAGACGTGAGGTCGATCAAATCCTCATTTAGTGCCAATTTGACTAAACTTCTCTAATCGGCTAAGTCCTTAAGTTGAAATATCAAAAATCTGAATATCTATTTTGTGACTAATCAGATTGCACAATCCTTTGGCAGATATTACCACCATAATGGAGCGCTCTTTATAAAGTGAGATTGAAGTTTCTTATTTATCAAATATTTGCATAGGTCAGTTTTTTTACCATAATGGAACTGGATGGGGGTTATATAATTTTCAATGAGATAAAGGAACAAAACAAACGTTCAAGTTCAATTTTATAGCTAAACATCATCACAGTTCTGATTTATTTACTGGCAAAATTTTATGACAAACGAATAAAGCATATTCGAAAAATTAAGATTTTTGTATTGCAGATTTAAGAACTTAGACATATTTTGGTATTCAGCCAAATTAACGTGATAGGAAGTTTTTACTACTAAATAAGATGTGCATATTTATACCGTTTTTACAACAAATGATCAAAATAACAAGTACAAAATATACAAAAAAGGATATAACATATTTGGAAGCATTTGCTTTTTTATTTTCCGAAACATTAACTACCAAAATGGGTGTTTTGTCAAAAATCTAAGTATAAAACACTTCAAATTGGCACGATCAGTCAACTTAAAATGTTAATATTTAGGTTTTTCTAGCAAATGTATTATCGATCATGCATTAATATCAAAGAAAATGTAATTCTTTAAGGCATAAAACATAAACTGATATAGTTCAGGGTAAGATTTTATAAATGTTTGCATCTAAAAAGAACAAAAAAGGTAATGCTAGCTAAATTCAAGAGGTTTTGAGCCGTTTTCATCCTTCTTTATTTCTTGGATTGACTGAAATTATTGTATCATTTCAACTTATTTGTACTAACCTAAAGTTTGTCTTACTACATACGATTTCATATTTCAAGTATTGCAAAAATAGCATATATTGTACTTTAAAAGTGGTCAAAAGTGTAATTTCTATATATTTTCTTATTTTTCGGGTGTTGAAAAAACGACTTTCCGAATATATGATTTTTGGCGACTTTTTTCATGGTGAAATACTAAGATCCTCCAACCCAAAAAGCAGAAAACAAATTCTGTTGCAATTATTTGGAGGTTAGGCCTCTATTTTTCGTATTTTTATTGGATTAATATATATATATAGATGTCGACGATCCTCATCCAGTGTCCCAATGCCACAACGACAGTGTTATGTAAAAGGCAGTCCTGAACTGTATTAGTGAACACTGTTTATACCAATCGGTGACGGAACCGACCAAGAGTGACAAAGACTGGGTACCGGTATTATAGTCCATCGATAAGGTCGGGTAACGGTACTGTCGGTTACGGATCATGATCATAAACTTGCTTTCCTCTAACAGGGCCGTGAGCGGTCACGTGACAGTTTTCGACAGATTCTATAATCTTGGCTCTGTTAACAGAACAGTATTCAACACAGGGATCCGAGAATTAGTTACGGACATTTTATATCAACATGGACCCACCAGAGTGTCCTCATAGACTGTTTTTAGACGTTTTAGGTGATCAAATTGTATTGTACATAGTACTCAAAGGGTGAAAAGCTCCCCGAGACAGAACTTTCTACCCCAAAGCATTTGGGGCAAAAAAAAAATAATGAAAAACTAATTCTCAGATCCGCGTGTATTCAATATCGAAAGAACAGACTTTACTTCTATGAGAAAATATGAATTTACGTCCTTGCATATTTTTTTTTCTTTTTTTTTTGTACCGGAGGTTAAGGTAATAAATCTTACCAAAAAATCTTATCTATTAAGTTCTGTTTGTGTTTTAAGTTCAAATTAGATTACAAGACTATGCCAATATGTACCAATGTGTGATCATTTTAACTTGCCCAACCTGGAATGTAGAAGGAATGATATTGAGGCCATGTTTTTGATTGCAATACTTCAGCCGGAAAAATAACTTTAAAAATTTAGACCTCCAACGATTTTGAAGATATTGTACTAACGGAATACTTTCTTCTGCTAAGTGTCGTATTGATATACGGACGTATAGCTTTTTAAACTTATAGTACAGGCAAATATTGGTTGTATCCCTGACAGTTGTTTCGATGGTTCACTTCAACTTTTTAAATCAGATATAAAAAGAACATGTTTTAGACGGATCCCTTTTACTCAGCATTGATTATGTCAAAATGTATTTCAAGTACACTTGTGCACGTATCTTATTTGTGTCATTGTCACATTCATAAACGTACTTTTTCATATCCTATCTTATATTGTCATTTGCTATTTACCTATGATTTTTTTAATTACTATGGTATTTATATATTGAATGCTTGTTAATATAAACTTTATTGGCTTGTTATCAATTCTGTACCTGGTCCCGAGGGTCTGTTGAATTGACAATAGATACAATAAATAGAACCATAATATTTTGATAAATTGTATATAAATATATAATTACATCGTACAATATCAGTGTTTCCGGGGAAAGTATGTGGCTGTACGTGAGTCTATGATAGAAACACACCAGGAAGTACAGGTTGGATATGTAGAACAAATCCCAATAGTTCAAATAACTACTTAGATTTCTCTTCATTTATAGTATTTACATTTGTAAAATTAATAGCTCGACTGAGTCGTAAATTGGATGCTGTTGCTAATAATACCTTTTGTTACAGTGTATAATATAACATATATCATATTAATATGAAATGATACTAATCTCTGTACAAAAAATCTGTTTCGAACAATGTTTATTGGCCAAAGAATGTGCAGACAAATGTTTGATAAAGAGATCTGGTCTACATACCTACAATTGAATCTATATTTTCACAGCTCATTTTCAGATGTTGATAAAATCTTGATTACTAAGACGTACAAAGAGTAATCTATTCACAGTGTGATTTCTTGCAATGAAATATACTATACGTATTTTTCCCTTAAAAAGTTGGGGCATGATAATTAATAAGTGTACTTTACTGAGATTCATTTTCATGACATTTGCGGAAGTATACCGTTTTGCATTGGTACGTATTGGTTCATATTGGTTATGAATGCCAACTGAAAGACGTTCAATTCTTAATTGAACCCATTACATGTTCCTCTGACGAATCAGAAATCATTGTCATAACCACTTTTGCCAAAAATATACATACATTGTACTTGCCTGGTACTTATTCTCTAACTTGAACAAAATGTGAATTTTGATAGTGCAGCATGTACCGTGGTCAATACTTATACAAATATATTCTATGGGACACCCTGTGTATATATATACACGTACAATGTTAAATGTACCACAGGGATCTGATAATTAATACAGTTTATATATGTTTTGGACCCACCAGAGTGGTCCATAGCCCAATTCTAATCATTTTCATATACGTTATGTACACTGTAAAGGTATGGTATGAGTTTTATTGATTTTTGTTAAACGCCTAAAACGGTTTATGGACATCCTGATAGGGCCAAATACTTATAAACTGTATATGATTCTCAGGATCCTGTGGTATTTACCATGACCGCGGTGTGGATAGCTAGGACTACGAAAAAGTCCGTGCGTAACCCGAGTTCATCTCGATCGTACCTGAGTACACACATATATACTAACAGGTGATTTGAAAGTTTAGTAACATGGATACAGATATATATTAAATATTGTGAAAAATATGTTTTCTGTTATACATTTAGTACGTGGTGTATGTGTAAATGTAATTAGTCAAGAGACTTATAATCAGATGTAATTAATATATATGTAATTCAATCTTACTTCCAATTCCAATAAAACGTTTAAATAATCAGAACATACATACCGTACAAATCTTGACATATATTTATATATAGCTTTGAGATCATTATAATAAAACAAATGAAGAAGCAGACTTACGTGATCTCGATCTCACTAACGGGTTCGTCCATGGCACAATGAACCTATATATAGCTACGTACCTTGGGTCAAATCGGCCGGAAAACAACCAATGAAACAACATACCTACTCTGACGAAACATTGACCACTAGGACATTTCGGACAAACGTATCGAGTGTAATGATAACTCTTTAATGAACCACCACCTAACATTTATTTCAACATATAATCGTAAGTATGATATGTTTCTTGTTACCACAATAAAGATGATGGCATGAAAAAGAGAAACAATCAAATGAAAAATTATGGGATTGTTGTGTATGAACGAATATATAGTAAAAGACAATCTAGCGAGAATCCTACACAGGTCGAGATCCTTCAAATGTACAATGTATCTGTTTCTAAATACAATGAACATCGCTTTAGAACTTGCAAACTCGTTGTATACGTAGAAGGGAGTTCTACAGTTGAAACAATACATGAATATATAAAAACAAATAAGTTAAACGTGATATGAATCGTAGATCAAGTAATCGATTAATGCTTTAATATGTAGTACTTAACTATTCCAGTTTTTATATTGGTTAAACTGGTTCGAACTAGAATTATAAGATCTAGTAATAGATTTTGATTTATTTTTAAATTGTGCTTACTAGTGTTGATGTAAACGCCTACAATCTCTGTATCTATCTCTGTGAGAGAGTGATAGAGGGAGGTGGGGGAGGCGTACATGTACTGATTACCCTTGATTAGCGAAGTGTGCCCTGTATATGCCCAAGGGTTTGTCTATCCACTCCGTATCAGTTGTAATGTTTTAAATGTTTACATATCCTTTATAAATTAAAGCCAACTAAAACAATTAATAATCAACGTATTTCTTTATTTTAATAAAATACTATACAGATATACATTCATATAATACATACGTTTTATAGTTATTACTTTAAAAAATAAAATCATAACATTTATGTTATTAAGATTTATAAATACTGTTAATTAAGCTAGATTCTAATTAATAAAAGACGTTACAATATCCAGAACCTGTATAGATATGGGCAGGGGAGGTAATCAGGTATAGATGGGTGGGGCCCATGGCAAACACATAATATCATTAATAACAAGAAAATAACACACATGTATAGGGGTGTTAAGTGTGTACTTCAGTTAGCCTCTTGACACTTGTAAGATTGCCAACAGCACATGGACATGAGAATTAGTTACAGTTTATAAATATATATTTGGACCAACCAGAAAGATAGACCTTTTTGGACATTTTATGGGTCTATTTCAAAAGTCATACTTTAAATGCTGTAAAATGGGAGCAGGTAAAATATGATTTTATTGCATTTTTATCAAGAACCATAAAAAGTCTAAAAGGATTTTATAAACTGTATCGAATTGAAACAGCAAATAGGCTATCCTCAGAACATCATAATTACAGAAGAAAATATTATAGGTAATCAATGATTACATGCAAAAATAATTACATTTGCATGTTAACATTTTTGGCATGGTGTGTGATAGTCGTTTCAGTATACGCGAAATTATAAATAGTTTAAATAAATAAACTTTCTTCATTGGTGTAATCCAATATGTATTTTAGAACGAAAGGGGATGTATTTTAATGATGTCAATAAAGTGCTTCTCAGCTAGCACCGTGTTGTATTGAGTACATCTTACAATATATGTAAATGCACTTAAGGGCACTTGCAGGCGTGGCGATAAGGAAGTAAGAATAAACCAGTACAATTATTAATTCATCAAACACATGCGTGTGCAGTTTCCTCAACCAGTGTCAGATTAAAACAAATGAGCGATGCTAGAAGAGTATTAAATGCTAAAGCGTCCTGAAATTCCAGATTAATTGCATACAGTATTTCACCCTTGTGCTACAAGTAAGATCGTCAATATCAAAACATTGCATGTGATGTTTTAGCTCAGCACAACAGACATACATGTATGACGTACATATCAATTAATTATAGTTGTACGCCGGTCAACGTTCCGTAAGCACCACACTTTGAAATAAATCGACACACTTCAGAAGTGGTCTAATTCGCGGTCTTTAAGGAGATACGTTCTTGTTTTTTGCATGAACACAATGAGCTCTGGATACGAGCTGGCATAACGTTCGCCAAAAATAGATGATGTATTGGAAGATGTCGTTAAATTTGGCTCACAGAACTACTACAATAACAAACCATTGCCTTTGGGCGGTATGGCCGCTAAATGGATGGTCATCTTCATTGGAGTATATGTCCATTTGGACTACAGCCACGGAGCAGTAAGCTGTACACTCTACGCTGACCACATGGATAGTATTGTATATTTTGTAACATTTACACTAATTCACTCATTCGCCCAGCTTATCTAAAGCATACATGTTATCATATATACTCATTTTTGACGTAGACGTTTGCTCAAATGTCATTGGTCGTCTCTCTGAAGGATAAACCAATGGTTGAGGCTCCGGTACGTCGACGTCATCACGTGACGAACCAGACGGCCGCCATGACTGACTGCTTTGTTGCTGCGAATGTCCTATCATCGGGACTGTTTCGGCTGTGTTGTCATAATCTTCGTCATATCCACCAGTTTGTTTTGTCACTTGACCATGCTGCACATGCGAGACACTGACAGGTGTGGCAGATTTTTGCGTCAGTGTGCTATAAGGAGTCGGCTGATTTGCCTGTAGCGGATACCCGTATCCAGGGCTGTGTCCGCGCGAGCTGACAGACGACATAGTACCACTTCTACTGGCCTGGTACCCACCGGGGGATAGTTGTCCCCCTCCGCCATATTGGGAATAGCCTATGTTTACATGGGGGCCTGTACTGTGTTGGGGATAATTTCCTGTCACGTGACCACCACTTCCGCTGTAATTTCCGGACATATTACTGACACTGACTCCACTATGCGACAGGTCATTTCCGCTTGACATCTGTTTATTTCCGTATTGATTTGCACTACTTCCGGTTAAATGTCCTCCACTTTGTGTCGAACCATAACCTCCTGACCCCTGCACGTGAGATCCCGACACCTGTTGCCCTGACGACTGGTTGGACTGTCCCCCTGATGACGTATAGACGCCAGTCTGGGGGTAGCCCCTATTAGCCTGGACGTATGACACTTGAGCCTGTTGTGGTCCATGCTGTATAGGGATGCTTACTCCCGGGGATATTGACACCTGTTTCTTAGCCATCGACCCTACTCCCCCACCGTAACGTCCATTCCTCACTCCATGATCCGGCCCAGGTGGTGGCTTCTTATCCAGTACCGTGAAGGTCGGAGACAGCTCCGAATCCTTTGATGAAATAATGATAGCTTCATCCTAAAAAATAAGATTAAAATTTTAATTGACTAACTAGACGAGGCTGTGACCATGCCATACAAACTGGTAGCGCGGACATTGCCTATCTTTTTTATATTATATGTTTTAACCGATCCCCTATTCCCCATGAAAGGATGAACTAAGTTGATAGAAGTCATGCAATATCAAAATTTAAAAAAAACTCGATTAAAACAAAGGATCTTGGTTCACCAATAAAATTTCGCGGAACTACATTACGAAAGCATATTGGTTACTCTCTGGTTCTAGGACAAGTTATGTAGTCATAACACATCTTATCCATTTGACCTTTAATGTACGTCAAGGTCATTGATTGGAAAGTATATGATATATTGGTAATATGCTTCGTTCTTTAATTCTATAGAGAAGGGAGTTCATGTTTATTCTTACTAACACTCATATTCATGTTCATGTTTATGTTTCATTCACGATAAGTTCATTCATTGCCATTGTAAGAAGTTATGATATTAAGGATATTACATGTACCTAGTAAAACATCAAACGTCTCTACTTTGAGCGTCTTTTACATCAAATAAGCATAATTTATCCCTATTTTAGTTTCCCAATTGCTCGAGCATCTTTTACATTAAATAAGCATAATTTATCCCTATTTAAGTTTCCCAAATGCTCGAGCATCTTTTACATCAAATAAGCATAATTTATCCCTATTTAAGTTTTCTAACTGCTCTACTAAGACACAAAACAGTAGATATTCCATCTTATTGATCTTCTATGTTTTTTGAAGGACATCAAATTGTTCTAAAGAATAATACAATGGATGCATTTACCGTTGTTTGAGTCTCCTGGTCCGACAGTTGGAATATACAGTAGGCATGCAGACAGAGGCAGACACAGATACAGAGGCAGATCACTCCCACCACGAATACCACAGCACCCCAAGGGATCAGGACACTGAAAATTAAACAGGAAATATGAAATATGGTTTACAGTGTTCCTAATATAAGGTAGTTAGACAACCTCAAATAAGGCAAAAACCTGACGAATCAGCATATTATAAATAAAACAAGACTACCACAAGGGATCAGGGCACTGCAATTGAAAGGCGCCTATGAAAGTTTAGAAATAAAATGGGAAAAAACAGAGTATTAAATATGGTTGCCACGATATAAAACATAGCTATAGAATATTGCAAATACAAAGGTTACGAATGTATCGAAATATGCAGTCTGGTATAGAAACCACAAACATTACGGCGGTACTGAAATAAGAAAACTGTTCATAAAATAGAGAACATTAAACACAAATGTTTACAATTCACTAAAACTAGACATAAAAACGACAAAAACCTAAGTTTAGTCGCCTTTTAAGATTTAATGCAATGGTGACAGCAGGTATACTTTAACGCACTGTATTCAGTGCGTGCAGGGAAACAAACGGAGATAGATAAGGTCGACTATGATACCCCTGGGACAATCTTCACCAATTGCTTTGGAATTTTTAGGTTCTTTGGACGATATCTTTAGTGTGAGTATTGCCTTACATTCATGTTAAGTTGCCTATCTATGAAATGCGCTTTTTGACGTTTTAACTACAAATGCTTTCTAAAATAACACAAACACCTTTGACACACAGTTATCTGGTTTCCGTCTCAAAGGAAAGACTACAAGGTGACAGCTATATTGCCCAAAAACGTTAACTTTGATAGATGAATCATCCATTTAATATGGCGCATGGAGGTTTTCCTTGTGTCAAAGGTATGTGAATTGCAAAACGTGAGATGCAGTGGATGACATATCGAAGATAGTCGGTTGTAAAAGCCCACATGGGCTTGTGTTGTCATGTGTTTTAACTATGTACCGACTTAAGATAAAATTTACATGACTTGACTTGACAAGAATATTTTGATCTTGCATATAATGGCAGTTTACCTTCCTATAGAAGACACTGTCAGATAAATTAATGTTATTTTTTAACTAGTGAACATAATAATCTAATGGCCATGTTCATTGTGATTGGTTGTCAGTCACAGGCACACGTACCAAATGTAGCTATCGAAATTGATTACAAACCATTTTGAAATCTTCTTGAAATACAGATTTATGTAACATATTTTCTTAATAGAATAATTTTGTTTCTTTAACAAGATCGAACGCAGTTTCACATAATTTGACAACGACCGATTTCAAATGTGTATTTATAACGTGGTTCAACTTATTATTTTTCAAAGACCAAGCATATGTGAAATCAGGTTACAAGTGTTGAATCCGAATTCCACTACTTTTGTACTTTGTTCTTCATATTTATTCGAATCAGTCAAATAAATTCGAGAAAACCCATTTCCAATCATATTTATTTTTTAGGTAACACAACTTGCTAAATGGTTTACAAATATCTTTATTTTCACCTAGCCAGGATAAATATCCTTTTTTCAAGCTTTGCGATATCCACCTACTGCTCCTAACAATGCAATCAGTAGGAGAATGAAGATATTTGGCGAGGGGAACCCCACTCCGGCAGCCATCACCTCGACAGGGCATGGCGATAGCATGGCCAACAGACAGCTATCTGGCGTTTGTCACATATCCAACGAAAGACTGTATCTTAGGGTGTCAACTTTATCTCGCCCACACAAACGGAAACCATTACGTTCATGGGACCTAACGTAAAACATGGATAATTTAAAAGAGATGCCTTTTCATCCTAGTTTGGTGTGGGGGAAGTGTTCAGATAGTATATTCTGTTGGCGCAAATATCACTGCTTGAATAGAACCATAGAATGTAGTCTTCAAAAATTACGCTAATTACACTGGGAAATAATGAAAGTGCACTACAAGTTACTACCAGATATCAAATTTGAAATTATATAGCGTGGTAATAACCATTATAAGAACCAAAATTAAACAAAAACAAAATGATATTAGTGTGTCTTATATTCCTAGGAAAGACAGTCTCACAATCAACGAGGATGTTTGTGTTACAGTAGCATCAGCATTAAGAAAAATTTTTATTGTTCTGCATTTTTTCCTCACACCAACAATACTCATATGTATGTAAAACCTGTGCCGTATGTAAAGCAAATAAAATACTTTAGTGGGAAATAATCTTCCCAGAATCGAGAATCTGCATTTCTCGTTTATCTTCATAAATGATTTTATGAGATAATTCTGTGAGGATTTTCTGTGAGATGATCCTTCTTTTCTACTTATTTATTTGAAGCACTGGGTCCTTACCATATGTGTTTCGTTACCATCAAGAATGTGATTCTATAAGTCAGATAAAGCAGATGCGTATCCTGAGCATCACGATGACTTCATAACAGACAGAAGCAATGCCGGGAATGAATGGAGACCGATATTCTAAAATTTTATGCAATGATATTGGAAGCGAACACATTATTTGCACCGAATAAACCTACACTGAACTCTAGACTGCATAGTTAGACAAAAATAACCTTGAGAAATATTTTGTCAAAAATATGTATTTGTCACGAAAACCACAAAAGGATTTAATTGTATATAATAATGCTGCTCTATTTCAGAACATGCTAGTATATGTTATTTTTATTTTCAAGCAGTGGTCAGAAAATGTTTATTCATGTTCTTTGTTGTTATTCTGGTAACATACGATACTATTGTTTCAATCATAATCGCTGTTATTTTTTTGTTGTTTTTTGTTTGTTTGTTTTTTTGTTTTTGTTTCTGCTGTTATCTAGAGCTCAGCATTAAAAATGTGGAACACCTGTTTTATCCATTGTCCGTATATATAATGTGATCGAATGGGGTGTGTTTTTCGGTGTTAGGATATAAGGGTGTTATTCTAATAAACCAAACATACTTTGGTTGTATGGTCTATGACCTGTTGTATTTTTGGCATAGAAAAAGTATTAGTGTTCTACATATTTTCTCTGCCTCTCTTAGTTTTAAACTTTCTATATTTACCGACTTTTGTAAAGTTCGTATTCGCAAAATTACTAAATAATAAAATTAAATATTGATTTTCAACGTGTACACGTTTAAAATAGCTCGGATGTATCCGAACTGTTCCGATCTATTCTGATCTGTACGGATATTGTCGATATTGACCACGTGATACGGCTCGGGAGGTTCCGATCTATATATACGGGTGTCGCCGATGTCGGGCACGTGATGTAACTCGGTTTTCCGATATCATTCGACAGTTTGAAACATGGCGTTGACTGGGGCGGTTCTTTCAAAACGTGTGATATTCCTTCTGACATTTACCACTATGTCAATAATACATTGGTGCTTTCATGAATTTGAACCATCATATATATTTGTTAAGAGTTTTTGTGGTGAAAATGACAAGAAATACACCTTTTATATTCCCAAAACACACATTCAGCACATTGTATACCTGGGAGGCTACCTTAAATGACCATTGGTGCCATTAGAATGTTAAGCCAACCAACCAATCAACCAACTAACTAACAAACAATTTTACATATACCGTTGTTATTTTACACATTGCCTACGATACTAAGCCGTCCTCCCATTCTGTGAGTGTAGTAACGAGGGGAGTCGTGTTCCAGGACGTCAGTATGTTAACACTAATTATTGGTGATATTTGTTTTCAAAACCAGATTCGGGTAATCAGACTAAGGGAAAACACAACACCCATGTATATCTCCATTGACATTGACAGAAGATATTCTCGTAAATTTAGGACAATAAATGTAATAAACTTCATCGGCTGCTGATAAAATGATACCACAAAATCAACGTAAAGATGTACATGTACTATTGCAAAAGAGATTTCGTTAATGCCATTTCGTTAATTTTACTCAAACAGTGTTAGAATTTTAACTTGGTTCCACATCTATAACTTTGATAACCGGTCAGGTAAGACATTACTTGATAACCGGTCAGGTAAGACATTACTTTAGTTTATCTACTGCCATCTAAATATGACAGATAATCTTTTTCAGTCTTCCTCAATGACTTTTCTTAGAGTCTCCCTTGGCATCGCCTTAAATTTAGTGTTCGCCTCAGAGCGGAAGTTTCTAGGTTCTATGTCTTGATCGAAACAAACCCATATAAAGTCGAGACTGTACATTCAACATAACTGTTTAGACAAATACATGTAATTTTTTGAAGAAAAAAACAACCTATTGATTGAGCATGTACATCACTAACACATATAGTAATGCACTGTCACGCTATGTGCCCTTTATACATGCATGACTATATTATGTATAGTGACCTCCTGTTACGTACTTGTATGTCTGAGAGTGGAATAAAATATGAAATCTATAACCTTGCAGCTCTTATACAAGGATAGAGCCGTGTGGTTAACATGACCTAATTCCCGAACCCCTATTGACATGCCATCTTAATGATAATTATGTCGTCAGCCATGAGTGGGAGGGACTCGCTCATAACCTTGACTACATTAATTAGTAATTATCAGGATAAGAGTTATTACACTGGCATGTTACAAGTGTAATATATATCCCGTGGCCGCACGTGCTCCCGATGTCTATATAATCAGTTCCACGTGCATGTTTGATCTCATATAAGTAAACGGAAATAGTTATCAAGATTTTCCCTTTCCCTCATGATTGATCTCTTCCCTTTACTAATTGGTAACGTATACTAAAATATTTTTCTATATATCAAATGGTTTATGGAATAAATCCATTTACTGAGGGAAATTTAAGCATGTCGGCTGTTAACATTACGCTTTAAAATTGGGGTATAGTTAATTATGAATGATTGAATGATTTTTGTTGTTTATGCTTACAACATAGGCGAAATTGGAAATATGCATATTACATGTGGTAATTCGTTTTGCTAGCAGACAAAACATAATTTCCGCGAGCTTAACCTTCGATTATAGCTCGCCATTTTCTATATCCGCATTCTTGTGACTGCAGGATCAAAACTGAGTTGTTTACAAACTCAAAGTACATCATATTTGCATAAATTATATATATACATATATCGTACGTCACGGTTACATCAGAATCAAATTAGAAATAGGCTGTTCGTTAGAAGCTTTACAAACGCTCACTGTTTATATATGTAAATTATATATCCGTCACTGTCCCGGGTGTCAAATACAAAATTAAAGGAAACACTGAGGCCCTTGTTATGTTATTAAGACGATTTGATGGTTCCTCGTACTTTTATAGCAACCGTAAAACAAGTCAAGTTAGTGTTCCAATTCTACATGTGTGTGGAATGTGTGTGTTTCTGTTCGCTATTAGGACATTACGTAATAGTCTGTGTACCAACCGAAGTTTTAATTGCTATGGTTACAGCACTGTATGGGCGTCCTCCGCCGTGGAAGTGCATTTAGTGTATTATAAAATATATATTCAAAATGAGTGTTCAAGTGGTTTTTGTCCAAGTTGTGACCGAGTCTTTGTGTTCATTGTTGTATAGTGGTGTCAGTGAGGTAGCGGTCTAGTTTGACATTTCCCCAGTTTGCAATATGTTGTGTTATGTTCTTTTTATGATAATAGAATACTGGCAAACCAATCGTCCCACACCCGTGATGCTAAACGTTAGCAGAAGCAGAAGCTACCATTTTATGGACTATATGGTCTGTTTCGACAAGAACCAAGAGTCTTTCTCCTAAAGGTGAACTCTCAACTTATGACCAAAACAAGAGGCGGCCTTAAAGGAAACATGATAAAGAAGAACATCGGTTAACAAGAAGAGAGAAAAATCCTAAATAAAGTCACCCTATGTAATTATGCAATTAGGACAACAACAGGTACCATTCTCGCCACCTATTGTTCCAAATGAGCCATCTAAAACACACATTCATATTAATAATGGACATTTGCATCCTCGATACTCCAGGGGTTCCTATCACTTACGATATCTACACCTCTGGAATATCTCATAGTAAACTGGAGGCAACAGAACAGAACAGGTAATTTAGTCATTTTATGTACATGTACATCAAAAGAGCCGCATAACGGTACACTGTGGTTGACTGTGTGGCTTTGAAGTTGAGCGCCGCTCTCTCTGTAGTCTTCAAAGAAAATATTTGCTGGCCTGTGATTGGTTCAGATTTTTTCCTCTGAGCTGCCTTCAGTTTTATTATGAGATAGTCCAGTTGTGCAGAGATCGTAAGTGATGGGGACCTCTGGGGTATCGAGGAAGAACCCTTGTTGAGGTCCATATATATGGTATTATCTCACCCGGGTATAATAAATAATGATCGAGGTCATTATTTTTAAATTAGTAACGCATCACATACATTGAAGGCTTGGTTTGGTTTTATTTGTTTAACATCCTATTAACAGCCAGGGTCAAGTAAGGACGTGCCAGGTTTGTTGGTGGTGGAAAGCCAGAGTACCCGGAGAAAAACCACCGGCTAGCAGTCAGTACCTGGCGACTGCCCCGCATGGGATTCGAACTCGCAACCCAGAGGTGGAGGGCTTGTGGTAATATGTCGAGACATCTTAACCACTCGGCCGCCGTGACCCCTACATTAAAGGCTGTTGATAAGAGGTTCACAATAAAAACAAAATTTCCGACTTTATCCTATATTTTTACCCATTGATGTCTGTCATTATACATGTACATGCTACATATCTGGTATTAAGTGTCTCGAATCTCTATTTTAAAAGATATATTCGAATATTTAAAAGCATATATAACGCCTAAGAGCAAGTGACAAAATAATTAACATAAATGTGGTAACTCTAATATCATCATAGACCAAATGAAATGTTTGTTTACATGTGTTAGAAGTTTTGACATAAAGTTTCTTGTTATAGTGATAATATTCCTGTTTACTACAAGTATATCCAATTAACACACATAACAAGTTGCTTTCTTGGTTTGATTAAATGTAACGCTCTATTATTATATACAAAATGCCTCCTCTGCATGCAACGTTAGTGCGTGTGTGTTTGGGATGCTGCAGTATATTCATGTTGTGCCTCCTTGTAATAGCAGATATGGTGCCCATTGCATAATGCTTGATCGTTTGATTTATTAACGTCATATTAACAGCCAGTGTCATGTAAGGACGGCCTCCAATGTTTATCACTGAAGCATGCCGCCAAAGACACCAAGCAACACACCGCATCCCGTCGCATTATGACGATCCATGCTATATCACTCATGCAAACTTTAGATGTATAAGAGCAGTTGATATGTAGTGAAGTCTGTATCAACCTTCACGCTCAGGGCGAATAGGTTAAGAGAGGTGAAATGACGAATATATCCGTGTAAACGTAGCCCACAATTCACGTGGCTAGTGTCACGTATAACGACAGGTGTCTCCACAGCTGTCGGCCATGTTTTTATTTGTCTATTTAACAGACGATCGTGTGTGTTCTTCAGTGAAATCTGTAGCTCATCAGATGAATCCATCAGATTTATCCGACAAACCAAGCCTCGGGACCTTCACTTCACACGATCTTTAAGGATAGAGTTGGCAGTAAACATCAAACGCAACCAATTTGTGTAAGCCATAAAGACGACCATATATATTTTTCTATATTTTAAGTTTAGAGAAAAGTAAAGGTTCGTATTCCAGTACTTCATGCATCTCTTATGACATCAAGGAAATCGCATATTGTAATTATATAATTATGTATTTGAAGAAAAAATCTAACCAAAACAACGACTAAAATATTTCGGTGTATTTAAGTTCGGAGTAAGGTAATTACATATTTGCAGTTACTGTCGAAGCCGATAAAGATAATATGATCTAACTTCTATTTATTTTGATAAATCTTACTTTATGTTATGAACTAACAAAAAAGTCTTCAATGAATAGATTAAACATATGGCATATATTAAAGAAGAAAAATCAAGTTATGCGCTCTAAATGTTAAAATATAATCTCACTCCCGCCATTATTTTGCATTTTTTCAGCTTATAAACCATTTGATCTTTGACCCTTGACCACTCCACATGGTCAAAAAAATGACACCATCAATTTTTGAAAGAGGGTGGCATATTTAACATTTTGATAAATGGTGTCAAACTTCATCACAAAAAGCCCACGGAATTACATAAGCCACCGGACTATAAGTTAAAGATGAATTGTTTAACAAATAGATATAAGAGACTTTACGGTACAGAACTATTCCTCAAAGCAAAAAATACAAACACAATATCTCTAATCCTATGATGTTTTGGACATCTTCGGAATGTGACAAGTTGATGAATGCTCATGACCTGGATCTGTAGGATGCTTGGTATGACGATTCTGTGACATTGTCAATATAAAAGTTGACTAAATCATACTGCCGAGCTTCCGTTAATGAGTACAGCTTCATTGCGGTATCTTGTGAGACTTTTAATCCAAGTGTCAACAACTGTACTACCAACCCTGAAGATGAGGCGCTACAGACATCTCCGGAATTTAGGGATTGTTATCAAGATTTCGCCGTCATAGCAACATCTACTGTCATGAGAACGAGACAAAAATACCTCCTAGGACGTATTGGGGTGTACTGACATCCTAATCATACCATGTAAATATAGACAGCTGTGACGTCCTCGGTTACTGTACATGTATAACAGGATTTTCTTTGTTGTGTAAAAATGTTCGTTGGTTTTAATGTTTTTGCTATATAGCGTTTCATACAGAATTCTCACAACGGTTACAGAGACTTACAAATATTAGTTGTATTCTGATACACATTTATTTGAAGGTTCAAATAATTTTTTTGTTTTGTTTTGTGTTACGTCCTCACATCTCAATATCCCTATAAAGAAAGTTCAGGATGTGTTTAAAACTGAAATACCCCAATAATGAACATTTCATATATGTACACACAAACTATAATACCCCTTGTATTAATCATACGTCACTAACAACTACATAAATGATGAATTATGGTCAATGATAACGTTGGTTGGTTGGTTGGCTGATCAGCTGAATTCGTGGTTTGTCTCCCTGTAAATTTAAACAAAATATAACGAGGAATATTTTCTTTCTTTGCAAAATTTGAAAATCGAAAATTGCTAGCAAAACTTCCTACCAGCAATCACAACCTAGAAATTGAAGCTGGTAGGACGAAAAAGATACCTCGCCAGCACCGGTTATGCAAATTTTGCAATATTGTAGAGGATGAAGCTCACTTCACTTCATCCTCAATAGTACAGTAAATTCTACTGAAAGAAACACTTTCTTAACTACATACAAAATTAATTCTATGTTCACAAACTATGAAAATTTAGTAAAGTTATTGTCATCTAATGAGCCACCACTTCTGCCTCTTTGGGCCTCTTTAGCGGCCTTGTTGAATACATAATTTGTTTTTGTTTTATTGGTATTGTTATTATTGTTCGATACATGTTACGTTATTTTTTAACTTACTATCGATCCTTGTTTGTAAATGTAAAAATGCAAAAAAAAAAAAAAAAAAATGAATTGAATTGTAATCGTGAAAACTTTTATAAAACGCACATTTATAATATAGTAATATCTCAATGAAACATTAAGTGATGCCAAAGATATCTGTAATGAAATTCAGTTATATACTGAAATTAATGTTTGCTGCTCGTTGTATGTGTGATTTTGGACGCTTGATTTAGATGGAATCAAGGAGGATTCTCATTATACATTGAAAACTGTTGACGAACATAAAGTAAAGGCTTTCACTCCATGTTTTTCAAAAATGTATTCATGTTATCAGCTAAAATTATTTAATAGAAAAAAATATATTCTTGATACTAGACTAAATCTGGACCAAGCATTTACTAGATTTTTTTCTCATTATAGCCACCTGCAGTGAGATGAGCTAGATGAGGCACCATCCCCATGGAATATTTGGCGTCACCCTCTGGTGTATGTAAGAGTAAATTACACATTGGACTTGTGATTCCGTAATGCAAGATGGCGTGACAACAGTACCGTTATGTAACATGTTTACGGCGGAAGGGTGCATGGCGCCAACTAAATATACAATCATGTAAGGAGAGGTTCATGCTGTCAATGGCAGCACATGTAGGTGAAGAGACAACATCACCTCTTTGTCAGTTGCGTATGTAGTATACCGGAAGCTTAGAATAAAGAGAATCAAACGTATGTATAAATATATATCATTACCACTTCATCGTTGATTGGGAGTAACATTCTCTTAACAACTAAGGTCATTTAAGATCGGCCTCTCGTGTTAAGCATGTGCGAAGTGAGTGTGCATTTTGGGAGACTGCAGTACGCTCGTGTGTGTCTCTTTGTAATAGCGGAACTTTTGTCAGTGTATATTCGTGTTGTCTCACTGGAGAATGGCGCCAAAGATACCGAGACCATGGTGTATCTCGGCCAGAGGACGGCCTCAGAGCCTTCGATTTCTCACAGGGGCGAACGCTAAACTCAATGGCAAAAAGTGAGGTGGTATCGAGGGAGACGTTAGGAAAAAGCGAAAAAATTATCCCAAATTTACTTTCATTTTATGATCTTGCAATGCGGCCAGCGGGTATGATTATAACACCTATCTGAATTTTAATCTCTAATGTACCCATGCATGGCGACTCATGTTGTTTTTTTTATAGTTTTCTCTGTTTCTGCCCAAGAATACCTCTTGGACATTTCTTACATTTCACTTTTTGAAAAACAAGCTCAACGTTTAGAAAATGGAAAACAAGAAGCACGTTTTTATCAATCAAATGTTGAAAAGGGAACCAAATTCATTTTTCAATCTAAATTCCTATACATCCCTCTGCATTGCATAATTTTTTGTTATACTCAGGTTTAAAGGTTTTATGATTAAGAAGTGAATTGTTCTGCATTGTTTTCTGTAATTAATATCAATGATACCGACAAATTAAACGACATCAAGTAGTACACAATAACAGGTTAAAACAAAACATCACTCTCCACTGATAGTAAAAGATATATATCCTTCACTGAACATCTGTAGATACGGATGTGGGTTTAAAATCACGCACAGCGAGCAACAAACGAGAACCATTCTTTTGTATTATTATCACACGCGATTCGTTTTACCTGAAAAAACATGCTGAAGAACGATATACAATCATCCTTATCATTCACAATAAATTGTTCTTCGTGTAAATTAACTGGTCTTTATCAGTGATAGTTTGTACAATATTTCGTTTGAAGACGAACTGTTATTTCGTGTTATCGCCAAGGAAACGACAGCTGGCCTCTCACCGTAGCAACCGACTGTTGTTACAGGCGTTTTGATTGGGTAAGCATTTTTGATAGTACGACTGGCCTTTCATCAGCGGCCCTGCAGGTTGGGTGTTAGAAGTGTATCTGTTGTCATCATTACATCATCGTAAAAGGCGACTAAATTTAGGATTTACCTCTATCTACCTACTTCCTAACGTCTCACTTTCACCTCATCGCACCACTTTTGGCCTCGAGTTGAGCGCTCGCTTTTGTAAGGATGACCTTTAGGTTCTGTCCTGACTGCGATACCATAGTCAAAAAAGTTGCAATTTCTTGCCCTGCTTAAATCTTCAAATATTCAGTGTTCAGTTCAGTGGTAGTTTCTGCTCTTGTTTAGCGCTCAGCATAAAGGAAGTGGGACGATTGCTTCGCCCGTTGTCAGTATAATGGTGTCTTCGGCGGTATGTTTGAGTGACAGACCATTATAAAATGGGCAAGAGTTCCACTATTCAAGAATAACACTAATATACCGCAGTCTTCCTATAAAAACACACACTCACACGTCATACACGAAACACACGGCATGGGAGGCCGTTTGTACATGAACCTGGCTGTTAATAGGACGTTAATTGAATCAAACTATCAAAAAACCTGTATGATTGTAACCAACGCCAAAATCATATTACCACAGCGTACTGCTGACAACCTCAATTCTGTAAGTACAACTGGCCTTCACCATGGTAACTGACATTGTTAAAATCGTTTTGATTGAGTAATCATTCCCGTTAGATCTGCTGGTCTTTTCATCCGAGTTACTGACCATTGCTACAGGCGTTTTGATTGGGTAAGCATTTCTTTTGTACTACTGATGCCGGGATGATATGTCATTTCCACACACATGAACAACCTATTAGCTGTACTTGTCTTGTGTACTCGTTTGTACAGACAAACACCCGCTGTCATAAATCGTCTTAGATACTGATGCTGACTGGATTACACATCACGGATTCGTCTTGGCTGATTTTCTTTCGCGAAGGTCATAGATCAAACGGGGCATCAAAAGAAAGTGAAGCGAAGACGTTGATTTTTATTACTTAGAATTGCACGTGAAAAATCTGAAGTTATAGCCAACTTCTCTCTCTCTCTCTCTCTCTCTCTCTCTCTCTCTCTCTCTCTCTCTCTCTCTCTCTCTCTCTCTCTCTCTCGCTCCCAGTGCTTATCTTACTTAAAGATCTAAGATATATGAATGCCAAGGTGCATCCAGTACAAAACAACAAAAGCCAAACGAAATTCGAGAAATGTCATGTGTATTGCAATTTTGACTGTTAGTAGTATCAGGAAATAGAGAAAAAACCAAAAAGGAAAAAATCAAATACGCAATGTAGCAATAGTATTTAATGCATTATTGTATTTTAGCCTAGGGCGAAGTATCATTGATAACATATTTGTCACATATCTAAATTTCATTGATGACATTTTATCTACTCACTAAGTGTAACTACCGTCTATGTATGCAATTGCACATTTGCAATTTTCGTGAAATAACTAGGCCTAGTACGAACATTTCTTAAATCAAGGAATGTTTCTAACACTGGGTTCTGGTGTTTTATAGAACATCTGACAGGAAATGTTACTTGTGGTACATTATTGTGGTAATCACCACACCTGTATGTGGTGCCACACCTGTAGTGATGTCACCTGTATCTGTTCATCTTTTCTACTTTGGTTGTTATGTATCAAAGCCAGAAACAACATCAAACCTGATCTGAAGGGGAACGGTGCCCTGGTGCCAAGTATACACATATATCGCACCTGCTGACGTTAATGTTGTGGGGAATCGCTAATTTTGTCTACTAGTTACAGTATTACGGTAGACCGATGACGCAAGGTATGTATGTACACTACAATGCACAAGGCCGTTGTTACTTTGAAAATGGATCCCTGTTGAAAATTGGCCTCATTCCATCAAAACCTGACAGCTTATAGGGTCACGATCCATTTGCAACGGCCTTCAGGGTTCATATTTACCTTGCGGTCCATTTTTCAACGTTGCACCACCAAGTTACAAGTATCTCAACAACATTTATAACCTAGAATCTAGCTGACACAAAAATTATGTTTTGATTAGTTTCTCCCATGTAGTTATTGACATACTTTAACTGTATAGCTTTGTTAACAATCTCTTCAAAAAAGTAATTTATGTTCTTCCTGTATGGTGGGATAATGTCATTAATAAGTAATTAGTATGATGCCAAAAGTTGAAATAAGAAACAAAGCTTGACTATAAATATCCGAACCATTGATAAAAAAAATTGTAAGAAAATCACGACTGAATTCCTAAATGAAGTCTCAAACAAGAACATCAATTGAAGCAGAAAATATTGTTTGGAGATTATCATGAAATAGTTGATTACCGGTATGTTGAATTCCGTACCGCCAGTAGCATTGAAGGGTGGGATATGTTCCGGCTAATGATCTCTGGGCCCCCCACATTACTGGGCCATCTGTCGGCGAGCAACAATTATACACATGTACTCTAGGTGCATTGTATATAGACTCGAGTGTTATGATAGAATCCATATTTACTAGAAGGTATTAGCGAGACGTTTTCATGAGTGCTTTAGGTGAAAACAATATGCAGCTGAACAAAATTGGATTAATGCAAAATTGTTAGAAGGGAACATTTCATGGCACGAATCTTTTCAAAGATGAACGATTCAAACAGATTGATGGCTGCTATGGATGTCAAATTATTACTACTCTTTTTAAGGAATATATATATATATATATCGTAGTTTGAAAATGGTAATTCAGTATTTTCTGTAACGCCATAATCTTGCGGTCAATCGCAATAGCATTCTTTATTCGTCTGTTAGTATATTTATAAGATATCAGGAACACTCTAGCATGATCTTGATTCCCGTAATGCTATTGTAAAAATTCGGTTGTTTTGACTATTTCATTTATGGAATATTAAATACAAAGTGTAAATCTGACTTGGCTTTATGAAATATTTTCAATAAAATGCCGTACAATCGATTATTTAAGCATAGATAATATTTTCACGATATCGCGGGATAATGCTATTAATAATTCATTCGCGAAAACTGAGAAATGGTTAAATGATATATACCTTAAAACCATATTGCGAAAATTTAAAACCACTAAATTTTAATTTTCTCGTTCTCAGTCACAATCGTGAAGATGTTGGCAAGCATAAATAACCGACTATACTGTGGAATATCCGAGTATAGAAGGTTATGTCCATAAAACACTGTCATATGTGTCTCAAAACATCATTCTGTTGAGATTTAATTGCTATTCAAACGGTCAAGCCCTCTAGTCCACTGTAGACGAAGAGTCTGTACCACTCTGTGTTCTAACAGTAGCAGCTGGATATCTACTGTAAACATGTACAATAAAACAGTTCACAAATGAACAGGGAATGATAACTGGTTGTTTATCAGGGTCAAGTTGAACCATAATTATCCTTCGCCTCATCCTACCCCTCCCTTGAACCCTGAAATAAAACCTCCATTACTGTAACCGTCACACATGGCTCTGTATGTCAAATTTTCCTTTAATTTCTTGACCTCCCTGTGACTTGTGTGATTCCGCCATTTCCTTCTAATGGTTCATAAAAGTCTTGTAACTTCGAGAAACAGAACTATAGTTTACACTATCGCGGCATCTCTGTTTACAAGACGTGATTGGATCGCGCCATTTCTTAGTGCAGATGTATTTCAAAGTTTAAAATATATTTATTCTATCTTTTTGAATTTCATTGTTCTTAATTATCCTTCTTCTTATAACTTATCTTTGCACCAAGCTTCTAAAGCCATCAATTGTTTCGTCTTGAGAAACGGCAAAAACCTAACAGTGTATACGTTTCTTTTAACACTAAACATAATCGCACCACGCTGTATAAACAAATTCCAGGTGAGAATGCCAGCTACACTTCTGCTTAATTGTTTCATTAACAGCAGTAAAGACGATATGTAAACAACTTTTTATACGCCAATTCGTGTTATGTCAGTATTCAATTTAGTGAAGTGTGCAGAGAATAAGCATAATAATGAAACCTCTCTACCCAATGTCGTGAAAATACTAGTACGTATGCCTTTCACCACATTTTATTTTTTCTTTGATCTGTTTCAGTCGTGAAAGAATGCTACTTTCGTGCACGCAAACAGACGACTGAATTTGAAATATCATGTTTTCTCTTCTTCCTAACTGACTTTGTCCTTCTTAGTTTCTCCTTGAAACCGCCTCACTTTTGATCATGTGTTGAGCACATGCCTATGCATGCGTTTTGCTTCCCTTTGACATTGAACATAACATGAATGGCACGATTGGTTTACCTGTTGATATTTGTTGTGTTGATGACATGCTTCAATGATATGGTACTAAAGAGGTAAAATACTTTCCATATTTACAAGGAGGTAGCACAACAAAAACACTGCAATCAGCCCCTTTTTTCTATATAATGTATTTAAGTTTACAGATCAACATAACCGCATCTTCAATATAAAAGTGGGGGTAGATGCAATATACAATATACATTGTACGGGCTAATTAAAGATATTCATGGAGTAAAATTAACGTTGTAATGGACTGACTTCTGCAGGTGACAGCACCTGATAGACCGTTAATATTAATTATCATTTACATTGAAGGTAGGTTAGTGTATTATGTATAGTCAGAAGAGCATGACATTTGATTAGATGTTGCTATGGTTAATTATCTGGTTTAAAGTCCTACGAACAGCCATGGTCAATTTAAAAAAACGGCCTCCCATGTGTGCAAAAAATAGTGTGTGTAAATGTCTGTATGGGAGGCCGCGGTATATTCGTGTTGTGTCTCGTTGTGATATTGTATCTCTTGCCCTTTTTAAAGTGATATTACATTGAAACATGTCGCTTAATTTATGGATGTTGTCAGATTATCCATTACAGAATGGAGAAGAAGGATTTTAATTATTTATTTTTTTGATTGGCTTAAACGTAAACATGTGACATTCAAATATCACTATAAGAGTACTTTAGTATATGTAACAGATTAGTAGTTGAATAAAAATGTAAAATACCAGCCGCATTCTGTTATTAATATAAAACACTCAAAGATCGTTTCTATTAAACATAGTTCGGGCACTTATGTACGCATATTGAATACTTGAAAAAGAAGCAAACATTCACCAATAGCTCTCTGTGAATAAGATATATAAAGACACTCATTAACGCTACATTTTAAAGATGTAAAAGCATTCGATCTATCAGCAATTTCAGATAGGGTATAGAGGCACTCGACCCGACACTATGGAAAGAAGATAGTCCTTTAAGATACCAGATTGATGATGAAGCATATATATCTCCGAGTTGAGAAGGCAATGTCCGCGCCACGGGATCCCTGATATTCGGCGAGTCTATCACAGACTCAGTGCATTGAGTACATATGTAGATTCTATGGCTTATCATTATAATCCCGAATTCCCCACGTGTATAACCCAACCAAGTCTCCGGGGTACATTGTGTTTTACCCTCCTGGAGAACTTAATATAGCAGCTACTATGGTCTCTGATGGTATAAAACAAAACAAAAAGAATCAAAGCCATTGTATTGCATATTTGACCATGTACCCTTTGACTCTTTACTTTGACTCGTCCAAATGGTTAAACAGAAAGATGGCAACGTACTGAACATTGTGATATATGGGGGCAAGGTTCACCAAAAAATGCCGTTGGAGCCCTGAAACCCTACAGTAGTTAACACTAACAGAAAACATGTAAATTAAGAAATAAATTCTCCCTAGAGCACACCAATATATATATATGTATAAGTACACTGAGCATAGCCTACTCCAAAGGCTTTGGTATGCGTTTTTGTAACACTTTAAATACACATTTGTACAATGCATAGCAAATAGGATATCTTTCCACAACCGCGATACCAAAATAGCACTTCAAAACACCAAACCCAGACCCCTGCGAATAATATACGTCGGAAACAAGCTTGAAATTCTACCCTCTTCACCCCTGCTCTCATCAAAATCCCCCGAGAGATTTGTTGTAATGGTACATAAACCCTTACACCGCCTCTCCCCAAACTGATTTCATATGAAAGGTATACATGCATGTTTTCTGCAGAGAGAATCAAAGCACTTCACAGTAGAGCTGCGCTTGTCTGCAGCTAGGAACCTTCATGGGAGAAAAAAAAAATCATAAAATGGTATTTGCAGAGCTTAAAGAGATATGATCGTTTTGATCTCTTGGTTGGATTACAGATTCGTGTATTCAGCATTTATATTATGTTAACCAAGTTTGTGATGTCTTCATGTCGAGGTTGTTTAAAGTGTTCTAAGGTAGCAAAATGGGGTTACAATACTTGATATGCAGTTTCAAATAACTCATCCATCACTGAAATTCCATCAAGGACTGATCTAGTCTTTGATTAAGTAGAGTCTAAGTATATTCTCAGGGGTGAATAAATTAAAGGCTAACATCAACATAGATAATGTATAATTTTGCTATCATACCTTTTAGGCGAAAAACAAACACGTTTTGGATGATCTTTACAAAAAAAATCAACATTTTCACACAAAATTCATTAAATGAATACTCTTTGAACTTTATCTGTCAACTTTATCTTTATCTTTGTACTTCCTTGCATTTATAGAACACTAATAAGCCTTCACTTATCCACGAAACTCTTTTTTGGGGATTATTATCGTTCTTGGTGTTAATATAACACCGTAACAAAGATTAACTAACTAATACCATATGAGGACGGATGTCATGGCGAATAAGGTGGCCATGTTTATTTGATTAAATTAACGTCTTATCAACAGCAAGGGTTATGTAAGAACGGCCTCCCATTTATGTAGTGTGTACGAAGTATGTGGTGCATATTTGGGAGACTGCGGAATGTTCGTGTTTTGTCTTCTTGTATAGTTGAACTGTTGCCCTTTTTATAGTGCTATATCACTGAAGTATGCTGTCGAAGACACCAAGCAAAGCGAGCAGAGATGGTCATACATGATGACCATTAGGACAGGTGATAAGGATTACACCGACAGCTTTCATTTGAACACATAGGCTTATGAATCTATAATTATACAGTCAACATCTGTATGTGTAATGTTTTAACTCAGTAAAGAGGTTTATATCTATCTATAGAATTGAAACCCTGTGGTGAGTTCAGACTGATGAGATACCAACTGTCAGCATCATATCAGAATTGCGTTCATGGAGACAACAACGCTGGGTCCATATAAAGAAAAGCACAGAAGAGACGGGATAACTTACGTGCAGTTTAGTTTAATGTTTTGTTCATAAATAGTTTTAAGGAATTGGTAACAACCTTTGGAAATCTAATTTGATGAATGATTTCTATATGAACATTTAAACATAACAGTTATGCAATTGATGATAATATAAACCATTGCATTCTATTTCAGTTGTTGATAAGAGTTTCTCTAATACTAGATTATCTTATCTAGTTTGAATCAGACATGTAGTAGATACTTAAAATAATCAACCAGAATATTAAAGATTTTTTTAATTATATGGAGACTGGTTGTCAGTCTACATGCCATTCTGATTTTCTGAGTTTACTGAATTCGAGTATCACTATGGTCAGTATATGACTTTGATATAAACATATCCAAAGACCTGGCTATCTGGAGGTCAGTCCACACTTCACATCTGAACGAAGGCATACAACTGTACCATAGCGCTGATATAAACAGTCGGCGGTTTATGTATGGGAGATTTATGAATGGCCTAAAACCAGATGATAATAGTTAGGAGACTACAGCAGTGTTTATCATAAGGCCTTCTAGGTCAGGCAGTTTAATGTGATGTTGAATGCTCGTACTTCAAACGTTCGTCCGCGGGCTTACAAATTACCTGTGTAATGTTTATAAGTGGTACGATTGTGTACCTTACAGTAATTCACAAATTACTTATCATTTGTCCTAAGTGGTACGCCATAACTTTAGTATATGCATCGCGCTTATTGGGGCCACTTCGGCCGAGTGGTTAAGATGTTCTGACATATTGCTACAAGCCCCTCTACTTCTGGGTCGCGAGTTCGAATCTCATGCTGGACAGTTGCCCTCCTGGCACGTCCTTAAATAGCCTTGGGTGTTAATCAGAAATTCAACCAATCAAAAAGCACTGATCATTGCTAGGCCTACTTCCTGTCAGGATATTAGGCTATACGTGCGTTCAATCCGTCGTTTATCAGATGGAGGTCTAAACTCACATTTTATCCACAGTCCGTCCGTCTGTCCGTTTGCAATTGTATTGTTATGGGTATTAATCAGAAAGTATTAAGGGATCTCTTTTAAATTCCATACATGCCTGGGATTCCTTAATACCCTTATTGTGAATATTGCATTTTGTTAACAATATGGCCGATAGGCAGCCATCTTGGATTTCAATAATTGAGGACCGTACCACTATTTCGCAGAGAGTACTGTTCAAGGACTCTATCTCAAATTTGATATACAAGCTCCCTTATGCACTAGTTGTACATTTGGATGTTGGAACCGATTGATAACAAGATAAACATTTCGTAATTGATATCAAATAATCCATGAGTTTTGTTTAAGCTCTGCAATATGGGTCTCAACAACAGTCTGAGCGATATATTAAGTAAGATAAAATAAGATAGCAGTATATGTAAGTAGTTGGCAACATTTCTAAACTACATCTGGATATAAGACTAATCGACCAGAATCTTTTAAATAATTTGTATTAAGTCATGGCAGACAAAACTTTCGAATATATTTTGCGCTGTATACATTGCGTTTTTACGTCGGATATTATCTGACCATGACTCCTTCTTCTTCCTATACATGAAGTAATATATCTTACATCAAAATATAGACCCACACCATGTCTCAGTATAACGACTTGTATGAAGTGTATCAATGCCTTAGAGTAATTGGTTACAAACATTCTGGGGATCAACGTCCTGATCATCTATTATATAGACGGGACTCCGACAGCGAGTGTCGGCTGTAACCGATTAGTACTGAGGAATGTCCACAGTCAGTGATATCAGCACAACTGCCGCAGCGACACAAAATTCATCTCAATTAGAGCCAAGAAATTTAATGATCTGCTGAAACAGCGTTGTAATGTATTCCACTTATATCGAAGAACTTGAACTCCATATATTTCATTTTTTGTGATAATTAAGTAGGTTCCAGTTTGACTGGCATGTATCGTAAGCTAGATGAGCTTTGTAAATAAAGCCCTACTTATACCAGTATGTATAGTAATCTTTGGGTATGATAATGGTCAACATATATACCCGATGGTCAGTGGGTGTGCCACGTGATACAGGTATGTGGGGCCTTACAGGGCGAGTATTATAGAACATATATATTCTATAAACTAGGTCACCAATCATAGCTATCGTTATACAATGTTAGAACAAAATATAAAACATTTAATGATACATCTGAATTCCATTCGTCTTCTGAATTGCCGAATACGATCATAAAATTGTTTAACACATAACTGGATAAATTAAAAGCTAAAAACATCGGTAGATAGGATAGATATATATATATTTATAGATAGATAAAACACTGACTTTAAATTGCTTTAGTGTGTTTAAGGCCAATAAACGTGTTCTTTTCCACTGGGTTATACGTTTTGAGTATATAATTATATTAATATTATTTTGAACATTGGAGTTCATATATTTACAAACAGCTACAGTGATAGTTCTATATTAATTATTAACTAATTAATTATACATAATTAACACTGACCTTCCGAACTGTAGAAGGATAATTCCGATTATCATGGAAATCACAGCACATGACAGAAGGGTACAGACAGCTGATCGAGGTATGAGCCACGAGTGGTAATGGCGGTAATTTACCCTCACAAACTTCTCCCCCGGGACCGGCATCCTTACCCCCGGGGAATGGTTCCACACACGATAAAACGGTTATATTCCACACAGAACAAGATTTTGTTGTTTGGTACCTGTCAGCATCTCCAGAAAGACACCTCTTATTTTAGTTGATTAATTGAATTAGTTATTCCAGGGGATTAGCGATTTGCGTTCAAGATTCCTTTAGCATATTCACCAATAATCGTGAAAAATCCTACACTACGGCACACATTTACAGTCTATGTATTTTGTAAGTTTTCACACTAGTAAAGCTTTACATCTTATGTACCGTTGATAGTTTCCCCAGAGCCAACCCCGCTCTAACGTGTACTCCAGGGGACTGAATACATTAAAATGTAACTGTGCTGTTACTAGCCCCTCGTCTGCTTTACGTACTAAACGCGCAGATCTCTCGCGCTCACATTTTTCTCTAGAAAAACTCTTGTAATATGATGTATATATATATACTTTCTCTTTATCTTCGCTAGCATTACTAAGGGTTGCTATGACAACGTAAGTCTTTCGAATCTTATCTTTAAAAATATTTCCTGTTTTGTGTGAAGATGATTTTCGTCTATTAGACAAATAATAGATGTTGGTTGGGTTGTTTTCCTTGCAGCTGTTAGTTATTACAGTGGGCTTCACGTGGAACCAGAGCTCGCCAAGGAATCGCCAATATACCGGGAGCGTTGGTTGTTACAGTGGGCTTCACGTGGAACCAGAGCTCGCCAAGGAATCGCCAATATACCGGGAGCGTTGGTTGTTACAGTGGGCTTCACGTGGAAGCAGAGCTCGCCAAGGAATCGCCAATATACCGGGAGCTTTGGTTGTTACAGCACAAAATACTGTTATATGTAGCACCGATATGTATCAAACATCAGCAGATTCTGTTTGTCTGCATTGATCTTTATATTTTTAATTTTGCTAAATAACTCCATCCTTTTTATTGTATCTCTGATCAAAGCAAAAGTCTAGTCAACTGAATTAATTGTATATGAAATCTTATTTTACCTTCATGTCTCGTTACAGATTTTATTTTATGTTTTTTGGTGATTTATTTCTCGAACATTGTAATGATTATTAAAAGCAACCAATGCCGCTTATGTTTCGTGAAACGGATATAAAAATTCTGCAGGGGATAATCATTAAGGTTAGTGTCCGGGAAAATGAGATGTCGTGTTTGGAACCTATGAAGGTTTGTCGTACTAGTCACCGAAGTTTCGCGATCGACCTTCATAATACATACACTGACCAACAAACTTTCGCGTTACGGACTTGTGAAGCGTCACTCTTCGCATCAACAAAGTTTTGGGTTACGAACTTTTGAAGCTTCATCTTTCGCACCAATAATCTTTGGCGTTTCTTTGTTTCAACAAAGTTTCGCGTTACGAACTTTTGAAGCTTCACCCCTTCGTATAAACAACGTTCCGCGTTACGAACTTTTGAATCTTCGTTCTTTGCACCAATAACCTTTCGCGGTACGAACTTTTGAAACATCGTCCTTCGCACCAATTATCTTTAGCGTTACGAACTTTTGAAGCTTCATCCTTCGTATCAACAACCTTTCGCGTTACGAACATTTGAAGCTTCATCCTTCGTATCAACAAAGTTTCGCGTTACGATCTTTTGAAGCCTCATTCCTTCGTATAAACAAAGTTCCACGTTACGAACTTTTGAATCTTCGTCCTTTGCACCAACAACCTTTCGCGATACGAACTTTTGAAACGTTTGAAGCTTCATCCTTCGTATCAACAACCTTTCGCGTTACGAACTTTTGAAGCTTCATCCTTCGTATCAACAAAGTTTCGCGTTTCAAACTTTTGAATCTTCATTCTTCGTATCAACAAAGTTTCGCGTTACGAAATTTTAAAGCTACTTCCTACGTATCAACAAAGTTTCGCATTACGAACTTTTGAAGCTTCATCCATCGTATCAACAAAGTTTCGCGTTACGAATTTTTGAAGCTTCGTCCTTCGTACCAACAAGCTTTCGCGTTACGAACTTATAAGCTTCATTCTTGGTATCAACAAAGTTTCGCGTTACAAACTGGGGAAGGTCTATCATTTGTATCAACAAAGCTTCGCGTTACGAACTTGTGAAGTTTCATGCTTCGGATCACTATAGCTTCGCGTTATATACTTATTAAGTTTGATGTATCACAAACATACCCAGCAGTGACTGGGCCCATATGGATATGAACAATATGCCTATGTATTTACATAGGAAACCAGTTATGGTCCGTAACGCGAACTTCATTGATAAGTACACGTAACAACGAAGTTTCGCGATTTTGGCCAAAAGGTTTTGACCTTCCTATCGAGGTTTCCGCTCTGAAACAATGAGGTTTCATTTTCGCGTTAGTATACGGGTCGGCGCAAGGATATGTGTTGATAAGATTTCGCGTTGTACATCATGTGCCCACCGATAAAGTTTCGTGTTACTGACCAATAAGGTTTTACGATGCAGTCCAATTAATGAGAGGGTGTGCGCTACAGCCAAGTGATGTTTGATAGTACTCTTAATTCACAATTAGTGCATATCATACTTGCAATTAATGAAGTTACATCAAATGGCACATATCTGTGTAATATCAATTATGCAGCTTCATTATGGTACCAAAGCGTATACAAACATTGTATATTACAGTTACTGCATATTTGCTCTCAAATTTTCGCTCTCTTTTATAACTTTCTTCCTTTGGAACGTAACTTGCTGTACGACTTCGGTAGCTAATGGTATTCAGTACGATACTCTCCCTTCTATGACTGAATACCCTTGGTTAGCCAAGTTAATCAGCCACTTTCGCTAGCCAAGTGTAATCAGTACGATACCCTCGCTTCTATGACTGAATACCTTTGGTTAGCCAAAGGGTACTCAGTGCGATACTCTCCGTAGTACGACTTTCGCTAGCCAAGGGTACTCAGTACGATACCCTCCCTAGTACGACTTTCGCTAGCCAGCCAAGGGTACTCAGTACGATACTCTCCGTAGTACGACTTTCGCTAGCCAAGGGTACTCAGTACGATACTCTCCGTAGTACGACTTTCGCTAGCCAAGGGTACTCAGTACGATACTCTCCGTAGTACGACTTTCGCTAGCCAAGGGTACTCAGTGCGATACTCTCCGTAGTACGACTTTCGCTAGCCAAGGGTACTCAGTACGATACTCTCCGTAGTACGACTTTCGCTAGCCAAGGGTACTCAGTGCGATACTCTCCGTAGTACGACTTTCGCTAGCCAAGGGTACTCAGTACGATACTCTCCGTAGTACGACTTTCGCTAGCCAAGGGTACTCAGTACGATACTTCTCCGTAGTACGACTCTCCGTAGTACGACTTTCGCTAGCCAAGGGTACTCAGTGCGATACTCTCCGTAGTACGACTTTCGCTAGCCAAGGGTACTCAGTACGATACCCTCCCTAGTACGACTTTCGCTAGCCAAGGGTACTCAGTACGATACCCTCCCTAGTACGACTTTCGCTAGCCAAGGGTACTCAGTGCGATACTCTCCGTAGTACGACTTTCGCTAGCCAAGGGTACTCAGTGCGATACTCTCTCCTAGTACGACTTTCGCTAGCCAAGGGTACTCAGTACGATACCCTCCCTAGTACGACTTTCGCTAGCCAAGGGTACTCAGTGCGATACTCTCCGTAGTACGACTTTCGCTAGCCAAGGGTACTCAGTGCGATACTCTCCGTAGTACGACTTTCGCTAGATTTTATTAATTCAATTATTTTTTCAGAAGATGATGATGAGTGTGTAGTATTAATGGTAAGTTAATAACTTTTGCGACTCTGCAAAATTACTGATCTCGCTTTACATTTACATTTTAGAATTAAAAGCCGTTTCGGAAAGGTAGCTGGCCTTTAATAAGAATATTTTTCCGTTGCGTTTTGATAACAAACCATTAGCACTGTAGTATAATCATCGCAACAATAATTCCACGTAATAGTTCTGAGAAAGAGATCATTGGCTGCCATTGCTTATACATGTACCTGTATTCCTTCATACATGTAAATTCTAAACATTTTTGCGCCATAAAAAACCTAGTTATATACCAAAGTATTCAACTATTGTCACGTCACTAATATCATTATATGCACATTTCACGTCATGTTCACTGAATAGTGTATACATGTTATTCTATTTATTTAATCTTCCATTTTGTCTTCATAATGGAGGAAATAACGAGGGCAATAAGCCTACAACTTGGGGAAATAAAAATACATGGATTGTGTTGCGAATTATTCACATTGACACCGCCGTAAGTTCAAGTTGATTTAGTGTACTGTAATAACCTCTTCATATTCAACCAGATATAAAAAAATCAATAAATTACGACAACTGTACTGTGATGCCTGTATTTATCAATTTTTATGGGATTGAGTGCGTGAGTGAAGCTTGATGATAGATGATGCATGATTATGATATGAGTACATGTGAGTGAAAGCTATAGTGATGCTGTTTGATAATGGAGTGAGTGGTGAGTGGTGAGTGGTGAGTGAAGCTATAGTGATGTTGTTTATTGAGTGGTGAGTGAAGCTATAGTGATGCTGTTTATTGAGTGGTGAGTGAAGCTATAGTGATGCTGTTTATTGAGTGGTGAGTGAAGCTATAGTGATGCTGTTTATTGAGTGGTGAGTGAAGCTATAGTGATGCTGTTTATTGAGTGGTGAGTGAAGCTATAGTGATGTTGTTTATTGAGTGGTGAGTGAAGCTATAGTGATGTTGTTTATTGAGTGGTGAGTGAAGCTATAGTGATGCTGTTTATTATGAGAGTGTGTGAGTGAAGCTATAGTGATGCTGTTTATTGATGTGGTGAGTGAAGCTATAGTGATGTGTTTATTGAGTGGTGAGTGAAGCTATAGTGATGTTGTTTATTGAGTTGAGTTGAAGCTATAGTGAGTGTTGTTTATTGAGTTGAGTGAGTGAAGCTATAGTGATGCTGTTTATTGAGTGTGAGTGAAGCTATAGTGATGTTGTTTATTGAGTGGTGAGTGAAGCTATAGTGATGCTGTTTATTGAGTGGTGAGTGAAGCTATAGTGATGCTGTTTATTGAGTGGTGAGTGAAGCTATAGTGATGTGATGATGTGTTTATTGAGTTGTGAGTGAAGCTATAGTGATGCTGTTTATTGAGTGGTGAGTGAAGCTATAGTGATGCTGTTTATTGAGTGGTGAGTGAAGCTATAGTGATGCTGTTTATTGAGTTGTGAGTGAAGCTATAGTGATGCTGTTTATTGAGTGGTGAGTGAAGCTATAGTGATGCTGTTTATTGAGTGGTGAGTGAAGCTATAGTGATGCTGTTTATTGAGTGGTGAGTGAAGCTATAGTGATGCTGTTTATTGAGTGGTGAGTGAAGCTATAGTGATGCTGTTTATTGAGTGGTGAGTGAAGCTATAGTGATGCTGTTTATTGAGTGGTGAGTGAAGCTATAGTGATGTTGTTTATTGAGTGGTGAGTGAAGCTATAGTGATGTTGTTTATTGAGTTGTGAGTGAAGCTATAGTGATGCTGTTTATTGAGTGGTGAGTGAAGCTATAGTGATGCTGTTTATTGAGTGTGAGTGAAGCTATAGTGATGTTGTTTATTGAGTGGTGAGTGAAGCTATAGTGATGTTGTTTATTGAGTTGTGAGTGAAGCTATAGTGATGCTGTTTATTGAGTGGTGAGTGAAGCTATAGTGATGCTGTTTATTGAGTGGTGAGTGAAGCTGTTTATTGAGTGTGAGTGAAGCTATAGTGATGCTGTTTATTGAGTGGTGAGTGAAGCTATAGTGATGTTGTTTATTGAGTGGTGAGTGAAGCTATAGTGATGAGTGTGAGTGAAGCTATAGTGATGCTGTTTATTGAGTGGTGAGTGAAGCTATAGTGATGCTGTTTATTGAGTTGTGAGTGAAGCTATAGTGATGCTGTTTATTGAGTGGTGAGTGAAGCTATAGTGATGCTGTTTATTGAGTGGTGAGTGAAGCTATAGTGATGCTGTTTATTGAGTTGTGAGTGAAGCTATAGTTGATGCTGTTTATTGAGTGGTGAGTGAAGCTATAGTGATGCTGTTTATTGAGTGGTGAGGTGAAGCTATAGTGATGCTGTTTATTGAGTGTGAGTGAAGCTATAGTGATGCTGTTTATTGAGTGGTGAGTGAAGCTATAGTGATGCTGTTTATTGAGTGGTGAGTGAAGCTATAGTGATGCTGTTTATTGAGTGGTGAGTGAAGCTATAGTGATGCTGTTTATTGAGTGGTGAGTGAAGCTATAGTGATGTTGTTTATTGAGTTGTGAGTGAAGCTATAGTGATGCTGTTTATTGAGTGGTGAGTGAAGCTATAGTGATGCTGTTTATTGAGTTGTGAGTGAAGCTATAGTGATGTTGTTTATTGAGTGGTGAGTGAAGCTATAGTGATGTTGTTTATTGAGTGGTGAGTGAAGCTATAGTGATGCTGTTTATTAGTGGTGAGTGAAGCTATAGTGATGTGTTTATTGAGTGGTGAGTGAAGCTATAGTGATGTGTTTATTGAGTGGTGAGTGAAGCTATAGTGATGTGTTTATTGAGTGGTGAGTGAAGCTATAGTGATGCTGTTTATTGAGTTGTGAGTGAAGCTATAGTGATGCTGTTTATTGAGTTGTGAGTGAAGCTATAGTGATGCTGTTTATTGAGTTGTGAGTGAAGCTATAGTGATGTTGTTTATTGAGTTGTGAGTGAAGCTATAGTGATGCTGTTTATTGAGTTGTGAGTGAAGCTATAGTGATGCTGTTTATTGAGTGGTGAGTGAAGCTATAGTGATGCTGTTTATTGAGTGGTGAGTGAAGCTATAGTGATGCTGTTTATTGAGTGGTGAGTGAAGCTATAGTGATGTTGTTTATTGAGTGGTGAGTGAAGCTATAGTGATGTTGTTTATTGATTGAGTGATGTTGAGTGAAGCTATAGTGATGATGCTGTTTATTGAGTGGTGAGTGAAGCTATAGTGATGTTGTTTATTGAGTGGTGAGTGAAGCTATAGTGATGCTGTTTATTGAGTGGTGAGTGAAGCTATAGTGATGTTGTTTATTGAGTGGTGAGTGAAGCTATAGTGATGCTGTTTATTGAGTGGTGAGTGAAGCTATAGTGATGCTGTTTATTGAGTGGTGAGTGAAGCTATAGTGATGTTGTTTATTGAGTGGTGAGTGAAGCTATAGTGATGCTGTTTATTGAGTGGTGAGTGAAGCTATAGTGATGCTGTTTATTGAGTGGTGAGTGAAGCTATAGTGATGCTGTTTATTGAGTTGTGAGTGAAGCTATAGTGATGCTGTTTATTGAGTGGTGAGTGAAGCTATAGTGATGCTGTTTAATTGAGTGGTGAGTGAAGCTATAGTGATGTTGTTTATTGAGTGTGTGAGTGAAGCTATAGTGATGCTGTTTATTGAGTGGTGAGTGAAGCTATAGTGATGTGTTTATATTGAGTGGTGTGAGTGAAGCTATAGTGATGTTGTTTATTGAGTTGTGAGTGAAGCTATAGTGATGTGTGTTATTGAGTGGTGAGTGAAGCTATAGTGATGTTGTTTATTGAGTGTGAGTGAAGCTATAGTGATGTGTTTATTGAGTGGTGAGTGAAGCTATAGTAGATGTTGTTTAGTTGAGTGGTGAGTGAAGCTATAGTGATGTGTTTATTGAGTGGTGAGTGAAGCTATAGTGATGTGTTTATTGATTGAAGCTATAGTGATGTTGTTTATTGAGTGGTGAGTGAAGCTATATGTGATGTTGTTTATGAGTGGTGAGTGAAGCTATAGTGATGTTGTTTATTGAGTGGTGAGTGAAGCTATAGTGATGTTGTTTATTGAGTTGTGAGTGAAGCTATAGTGATGCTGTTTATTGAGTTGTGAGTGAAGCTATAGTGATGCTGTTTATTGAGTGGTGAGTGAAGCTATAGTGATGTTGTTTATTGAGTGGTGAGTGAAGCTATAGTGATGTTGTTTATTGAGTGGTGAGTGAAGCTATAGTGATGTGTTTATTGAGTGGTGAGTGAAGCTATAGTGATGCTGTTTATTGAGTGGTGAGTGAAGCTATAGTGATGTTTTATTGAGTGGTGAGTGAAGCTATAGTGATGTTGTTTATTGAGTGGTGAGTGAAGCTATAGTGATGTTGTTTATTGAGTGGTGAGTGAAGCTATAGTGATGTTGTTTATTGAGTGGTGAGTGAAGCTATAGTGATGTTGTTTATTGAGTGGTGAGTGAAGCTATAGTGATGCTGTTTATTGAGTGGTGAGTGAAGCTATAGTGATGTTGTTTATTGAGTGGTGAGTGAAGCTATAGTGATGTTGTTTATTGAGTGGTGAGTGAAGCTATAGTGATGTTGTTTATTGAGTGGTGAAGCTGATGCTATAGTGAGTGCTAAGTTTATTTATGAGTTGTGAGTGAAGCTATAGTGATGTTGTTTATTGAGTGAAGTGAGTGAAGCTATAGTGATGCTGTTTATTGAGTGGTGAGTGAAGCTATAGTGATGTTGTTTATTGAGTGGTGAGTGAAGCTATAGTGATGCTGTTTATTGAGTGGTGAGTGAAGCTATAGTGATGCTGTTTATTGAGTGGTGAGTGAAGCTATAGTGATGCTGTTTATTGAGTGGTGAGTGAAGCTATAGTGATGCTGTTTATTGAGTGGTGAGTGAAGCTATAGTGATGCTGTTTATTGAGTGGTGAGTGAAGCTATAGTGATGCTGTTTATTGAGTGGTGAGTGAAGCTATAGTGATGCTGTTTATTGAGTGGTGAGTGAAGCTATAGTGATGCTGTTTATTGAGTGGTGAGTGAAGCTATAGTGATGTGTTTATTGAGTGTGTTGAAGTATGCTGTTTATTGATGGTGAGTGAAGCTATAGTGATGCTGTTATTGAGTGGAGTGAAGCTTAGTGATGTGTTTATTGAGTGGTGAGTGAAGCTATAGTGATGCTGTTTATTGAGTGGTGAGTGAAGCTATAGTGATGCTGTTTATTGAGTGGTGAGTGAAGCTATAGTGATGCTGTTTATTGAGTGGTGAGTGAAGCTATAGTAATGCTGTTTATTGAGTGGTGAGAATGATAATCAACTATAGTTTGCTACTGTTGTATTAATTACTGAATAACATTGTATTTTGAGTTGGTATATGTATGATGATGATGATTAATGAAGATGATAAATGATTTGTGTGCTGGTATCCGATGTTACTTTTATATATTAAAAAAAATTATGAAAAATCAAAAAGAAAATACAGAAAAAACAAGTTACGACAAAAGACTTCATGTAGGGCTAGTTTGGTCGCTTTTTGGGCCCCAAATCCATGAAATTTTCGAAACTGTTATTTAGTGATTAATTTGTTGCATTTTTAATATTTATTACATCTCTTATTCAACTATCATGACCGTTTTTCTAATTTTGCAGATGTAGTTGCAATGGTAACCATCCAAAATACGCATAAATTATAAAATTAAGAATTTTGGACACTTTTTGGTCATTTTACCATGTTTTTGTTAACATACATGTACAAGTATTTATGTGAATATCTACATGTACTTGCATGGTTATCAATGTTGTTTGTTCGTTTGTTGTTGTTTTTTTTTCTGGGTTTTTTTTTAGAGTCTAACGTGACTCTACCCAAATTGGTACACTTATTGAAGATGATTGTTGAAATTTTCAAACGTGTGCTTCAATCCAATCTTTTAAAATTCCACGAATAGATACCTTCAGTTTTAATTTCATGATTTGATTACTTGTCAGCAGTGTATATTTATAAATAAAGGGCTTTTATATCCTGTCCAGCCCTGTGTTTCAGCAGGTTGGAGTACCCCAATTGGTACACCTAAGTTTGATTTGATCAGTAAAAAATGTCTAGAACGAAAAAAAATGTTTGAATTAATTTAAGGAAAGTTCTATCTTTTTAAGTTTATTTAAGTCACTAATCTGTCAAAAATATTATATTCAGCAATTTCTTTTCTTGTTTTAAAATATGTGGTATCATTATTTTCATGTTTAATTATAGAAAATAAGTAACAGGAACAAATCTGACACATGTAGAATGTCACAGTTACAAATTAAATGTACTTTCATGCACCTTAACTTTTATTCGGGCTGTTATCGTCAGTTTAGATTGTCAACTGAAAATCTTTGATTGTCAACTGAAAATCTTAGATTGTCAACTGAAAATCCTAATCCTGCTTCACGTTAAAAATGTACCGATTTGGGTAGCGTCACGTTATAGGGAATCATGTGAAAAATGAGCCCAATCGGCTTTCGTAATCACGCCATTTCATTATATTAACGTCATTGTACCCAAATTGATACACTGATTGAAAAAATACCTAAAACATTTGTGTTGTTAAAGTTTACCTCATTTCTCAGTGGTGATACCAAAGATGCATCATTTATTGATAATTACGCTTCGTTTTATGTAACTATTTTTGTTATTTTCTCTGAAAGATAACTTTGAAATTGATAACTCTGTCTGAAACGTGTTAATCCCTAGAAATGTGGCCGTGCGACAATTACTAGTTGTACTATAATAGTGTTTTTTCAAAGCGTAAGGCCTTCTCAAAGAAAATTTTCTTAAATAATGAAATTTAAGATATAAACACTTAACAGAAATAGATAAAATATAGTTGCCACACATTATTTTTTTATTTAGTCACGTGCAAATTGCTCTTTGTATAGCGTTATTTCTCCATCTTAATTTTTACTAAAACTGTTACTAGATTCAGGTATTTTGTAACTTGATTGATTCATAATTATGTTTGTAGTTTTTTTACATTGAATTTTTTTACAATCATTAAAAATAATTGATAGTGGTCTTTTGACATACACACCACATTGGAACTATATAAGCCTATGTGAATGCCACAGAAAACTGAATTTAAATCATTGAAATATCACACAAGTCATTACGTGGTGTTACAGAGTACCAAATTAGCACAGGTACTGTTGTGAAAACACTTGTACAATTTTTACAGTAAAATGCATAACTGTATTCAGTATAACTTGTTATAATAAATGCAACAACGTCCCCTTTATAAAGTAAAATCACAAAAATCTATATAAATTGAATTTTCTTAATTTTATACATTTTTTCTCGCTGGGTATCAATTTGGGTACACATCATGTGACAAAACTAGAAATTTCGAGACATGATATTAATCGTTCTAACAATAAAAATAAGCACTGTAATAAGAAAAACAAAGCATCAAAATAAAGTTTGTATGCTCTTTTTGAAAACAAAACAGAAAAAAAGTGAAGCATACCAAACAACAAATGTCATATAAGAGAAATCTACGTGTATTGGTATCAATTTGGGTACATTATCTATGTTGACAGGCAGATGAACCCTCTGTTTATAAATAGGCATTTTCCTAGCTAACTATTGTTGCACCAACACAAAGTTTAAACATTATATCATGGTTTGGTGTGACCAAAAAGACATGAGCACATACAGAGGCACATCTGCCGATCGTAAAAATGGTTGAGTTGCCAATCTCCCTAATATATGTTTCTGATAAAACCGGCACAGAATAATGTGTTTTGTACACAAACAAAAAAATAGTCTACTGCTGTTTTGTATAATGGTTAAAGGGAAATAACTCGCGATTGTTAAAAAGGGTAAATGGTAGAGTAAGCGACATTTTACTCAAACATTTAAAATACAAGTTTGTCTAGATCACATATAAACTCAAAATTTGATATCTTATTTTTTATTACATTTTACCAACAATCTTCATACTAGAAATTATTATTATTTTCTTTATTTTTCATGTACCTAAGCGAAAATACGAAACTAAGGAGTTGCACTTTTCAAAAATTTGTCAACAAATACGGTAAGCTAACATCACTGTGTGTAGCAATTGTTTTAGTTTTTGGTTATTTTACAGGATATTGTTATGTCATTATTTATTGATATAATAAGTAAGGTGTGTGTTATAATTGCATGCATTCGTTTTTAGGCGTTTGAATGCTGGATTTCTTTGCAAACCTACGTTCTGTTTTGCGTGGTTCGTGTCTGTGCTTGTCGACAAAAAGTACGAATCATGGAATATCCTATATTTTGCATACGTTACTGTATCACAGTTTCTCGTGATTGACGAAAGGCAAAATAATTTCATATATTTACGTAGTCAATATTGATTTGTAGCAAATCAATCCACACAATCGATACGTATACTCTAATGTTCTGTTCAAATTGGCCCGAGATATTCTGACACAAGCTACACAATAATTACTCCATCAACGTTAGAGCCTACTGAAGTATAGCACGACGAGACACTAGTACTTTTGATCAAGGATTTAAAAGATTATTAAGTCGTGTTGATATTGCCCACCAGAAGTTCCTCGATACCGACGGTAATATTGTATATAATTATCAGGTTACACATTAATTTTGTAAAGGTAATGTAACTGTTAAAACATCTACAAGTTATAGGTGTCAAGGCATCAGACTGTCGTGTTGTGTACATTTTAGTTTAAAATCGAAAATGGCCCAGTCAATATACGTTTACATGCATACAGACAGGTATGTAATGTGTGAATGCATATATATAAAGACAAAGCTATACTGTAATAATTATGATTTTGCTTTCCTTCCAGATATGGCATTCTATCCTATACAAAATCAACTGCAGTTTAATCTAGATGTTCCCAGTAATGTACAGAACATGGCCTTCAAATTTCACCGACCAAACCCCATAGTGATTGATAAAGGGGGAGGCCCTCCAGGTGTAGTTTTCCCGGTCAGTCATGCTGGAGTTCACGGTCACCCTAACCCAGATGTGTCTGGAGGGTTAAACTTGTCCTCCATGTCGGAGGATAGAATGTCCATAGCTATGAGGTTGGCTCAGAGGGATATACGCAAGAAAAAGGAGGAAGAAAATATGAGGAAACAACTTGGGAAAACCAGAACAAGGTCACGCTCCCCTTCTCCAAAAACCTATGGAAAAACAAAAGTGATTAGGGATCGAGCCTCCAGGGATAGGATGCGTCGTCAACCAGTGAAAAGCAAAACAAATATAAAGATAAAAGAGCATGACAGGAATCGTAGTCCAAAGAATGCCAAAACACAGACTCCTCCAAGACTGTCTCGACCAGGGGGAGGCCGAGTACCAGACATGGCCATGCCAGGTATATATGATACATTGTGCTAACCATATTCATGTCACAGTCAATACAGGTGTTCATATTTATTATTGTCATCTGTTATTAGATTTCAATAATACAGATGTTAAGGCATTAAAAAGAACAAGATCTACAAGTAGCTAATAAACAATTCATAATTATAAAGTTCAACTTTTGTTTAATCAAACAGATAAAAAAAATGATAATTGTAAGCCCTGTTTTATAGTATATATTTACCAAGAACACAAATTGTCAAAATGCCATTATAGTATTTATTGCATATCTTTGGGCAGATGATATTCTAATAAAATGCATACCAGCTGCAATGTGGTTTATTTGTATCACAGGTTTACGACGCGCAAAAAAAAAGTATTTTTAGTATTTTTTTAGTATTTTTTTTGCGCATCGTAAACCTGTGTTTGTATGTAGGTATTAAATTATTTTACATTTTATTAGTACAATGTATATATATATATATATATATACATACAAAACACATACAAAATGCTATATGCAATATGTACTTGTAATGAAAAACTCATATATTATTTCACCTTCAAAAGTTTTAACAACCTGAAATCATTCTGTAAATCTTTTTTCTCAGTATCATCACAGTCACCACCATCAAGAGACACAGACTTTAAGCTCTATCCTATTCCCCGTACAGCTCCGTCTAACCAACCGGAGAAAGAGATAGAGAGACTACAGCACGAGATGGAGGGATATCTACAACAAATACAGATAATAGAACAGAGGGCAATGAGTGGTAATGCTTTCTATGACAATCTGAATCATAATCAGGTTAACAGCTAGTTACTGCATTTCTTCTCTGCAAAGTTACAAAGTTATCTGCCCTTGCTTGTAGGTATTGATTATGACATTATCACTTGTGAGCGAATATTACGTCGTTTTCCCTTAACAATGTGAAGCTATGCTAAAAAAGACATGATGTAACAATCAATACCTACATATATGGGCAGGTAACCTAAATGCAAATTCAGGATATAAATTAATAAAGTAGTAGGGAATTAAAATTCTCAATCTTGTTGAGGAATATACATGTATCATTGTTATGTTAAACACTTGGGATTTCTAGGAACAAGTAACTTCTCTTTAGGTTTAGTTTTACGCTCTAGCTAACGTAGGCTGAGATTCAGGGTATGAAAATGATTATATATAATTACTCTCCTGCTGATGCTATACTGCTGTATAAACCTTTACTTATCACAGAATAATTTATGCATTACCATAAAATGTAAACCAAACAGATTATGGTCTTTATCACAAATGATGACCAAGTACCTGTGTACCTTTCATCTAATTGTTGTTTCATAAACTGTTTGTTATTTCTCATGCCAGATCAAGACATGTCCTTCTTACAACCATCCTCCAAACAACGCCCGAAGGATGGGTACCTTGAGGTGGAGGAGGGAGCGCAGCGAAAGCATGTACGCATGGAAGAGCTGGCAACTCGAACTTCCCGTCAGCTCTACATGCTACGACAGCAGGTCCGTGAGTTACAGAACGAATGTATCCGCCTCGGTCCAGAGAAGATAAAACATACAAAGAAGGTAGGGAATACTGTACTAGACTAAATTGTGGTGGCAACACATATGCATTGCATCCTATTTCACATTGACATTCGTCAAGCAATTTGTACATATGAAATATATATAGTATATGAAACATGAGAACCTTTAATTTCATTATTTCAAAAGGGAATTTGTTAATATAAGAAAATGTGACTGTCATATACTATCCTACTTTCATTTCAATTTCATTAGGCCTATAGAAAAGTTTCTACATATAACATGATAATTGCTGGCCCTTCTTAAACAAATCATTATCAGACTTGTGATTTTTCCTTCAGAGTCGTAGTTCTGCCAGACTTGCGGCAGCTCACCGTGGAGCTATACGGGCGATCCAGTCCTTCGTTGCTAACCTACCCCATACAGACCTAAGTGGAGGTCTGCCTGCTACCTACCATGAACTGGCCCTCCTCATTAGACAAATGACACTTCTCAGTAACCAGATGGCCTCGGAACAGTCCAGTGTACAGGCCGACCTACTTAAGATGCTGGACAAGGTCGATGTAAGTTTAGAAGTAACCTTGGTGATACCTGCTTTTTTATGACTTTTTGTGTGTTATAAAAAGTATTTATATTCATGAATATCTTGCTTATTAGTGTATGATTAAAATTTATTTTCCGTAATATCATAGTTATTTGTTACTTATAAAATAAAAATGTAGATTACATACATGTATGTTATGAAGATTTCTATTCCTAATGTTGCATGTCCTGATAGAAAATATTTTACAAAATTAATTGACACTACAACTATTACAGTGCTTTGTTGATTTAAATCATTCAATTTTTTGTTCTAATTTCGGAATATAACTCGCAGTATTATAATTAGATGTTAAGTAATATGCATATGTTTCAAAAATCCTATACCAAGCCCTGTATTCATCCAGTTAATTTTCTTTCGTTTAAGGATCTAAACAAAGCATGGTGCAAAGACTTACCTGAGAAGGAGGTCGCCAAACCTGTTGTTACCAAGATAAAGGAACCTCCTCGTGGTCCTTTTACTCGTCAAGACCCCCCACAGAGGGGTCGTCCAGTGCAGAGAAGAGATGTGGGCAAAGAGAACAAACCTATGAAAGGTCTTTACTCTTCACCTTGATTTTGTTTCTTGTTTTCTATTGAATGCAGTTGGTAGATGAAATATGATTTTCGGTATGATAAACCCAGATATATAATAATTTCACTATGTTTACCCCAGTAGTAGACATCAGGACAAAAGTTTTAATGGTGAACACCATTAGGGTCAGGTGTCTGTATTGACCTGAATATTTGTTATTATGTGGATATAATTTAACCACACATAGATTAAAACTTCATTGATACTATCCCATTAAGTTTTAATTGTGTTTATTTTGCCTTTAGGAATTATCAAACCATCTACGGCAGGATCGAGAAAAGTTGAGAAACCTAGAAAAGGTGAGAAGCAGCTCACCTGAATGACCAGAATGATTTCTTATACAGAGTACAGTCAATACACTGAAATAACCTTTTACAGCTACTAAAATTTAGTGCCACAATATACTGATAAGTATTCTTATAGAACAGAAAATGAAAAATGTAAAATTAATCTAAACTGTCGATACCTACTGTATGAGCATATACTTCATATCAGAACTGAATAGAACTTGTATTTGAGTGAACTAGATATGCTGTATCTAGATCTTAAAAAAAAGTATTGCCTAAGATTAAATCAATCTATCAAAAAGAAAACATTCCACTATGTTAAGGTCTATACTAAATATTGAAGTGTATTAAATGTGAAATGTTCTGGTGCACTCAGGGTCAACATTGATTTACATATTTTTATTTACCTATAAAATTAATTGGTTTTTAACTTTAATTTATATTCATAACTTTACTAGTGGTGATGGAAGGGACACCTGAAAGGAACTTATTAATTGGTTTTTAACTTAAACAAATGTTCATAACTTTACTAGTTGTAATGGAGGGGACACCAGATAGGAAAGCGGCCATGAGAGCTGGTATCGCCGCCCTGGTGGAGGCAGGAGAGCTAAAGAGAGGCAAAGCTGGAATGGCTTGGGAAGTCTCGGGGCACCAACCATCACAGGCCCCGGCTAAAAGTCTCATCTTACCAGGCAAACTACAGGTAGGCATTCATGTTTGTGTTTGTTAATGTAAGTACTGAAAGCTGTCATGTGTTCCTATAGTTTATATCTGGGACAAAGAAGTAATTCTAACCGTTTTATTGTTTTAATTTTAATTCTAACTGGAGTCCACTTTCCTATGAAGTTGAATGTGCCATATTTTTCATGTATTAAGTAAAAATTACTTACATTTTGAGAATTACAATACTTACAATGTATATATTTGAATTTTACAAAGCTAATTTTAAAATCGCTTAAAATGCATTTTGGCAGTACATGTAATGTGATCTACAATTTCATTTCACATTACAGTGGAACTTACTTGATACAAACTCGGATAATTCGACAACCCGGTTTAATACGAAGTACTATGCCGGTCCCGGCCGAATTCCTTCTTTATCTTTGTTTAACAAACTTGGAAAATTCTAATACGGAAAACTCAAAAAATTTGGATGATACGAAGTAAATTTTTGGTCCGAATGACAAAAATCATACATTAGATATTCGTATAACACGAATTGAGATTTTTTTGGACACCGAGATCGCTGAAATGCCGATATCTTTTTAAAATTTTTCTGTAACACGGCATTTCAAAAGCCGCTTACAACTACAAAACATGGAAAAACTGTTTAATGTTTAGCAATGAACCTAAGTTATATTATATCAACAATCGTCAGCGATAATCAGTTGTAAAGTTGAAGTACATAATCATTACTTACATAAACATTACCCTGACTGAAATGGCGACATCATAAAAACAGGTCTCTCGCGATCCGCCGCCTATCACATATGTATGGTGTGGTCACTCGGACGGAACTAACGTTAATCTCTAGCCACCTGGCACTGTGTTTCAAATGCAATCACAACTTGAAGCGTATACGATCACTGTTTTTATAGAGCAATGCTACAATTATAGGTGTGAATAATGTTAGCGCTTTGAACTTTTTACTCGGCAAAATAGACTTAACACCATTCACCAGACACCATCGTTTGATCATGAGTTGACATGCGCAGAATTACTTTCTACGTAACTTCCTATGAACAATGTGTCTCAGTTACGTAAGTTATTTGTGACTGCAGTTGTAAATCGATATTTTGGATTTATTTCGCTTTTATTGTTATAATTTTGCAATCACCATCGACGATTTTTATATCTTTCTTGCTCACATGTTTTACGACTCAGAACAAGTAGATCTATTACCATGTAAAGAGATTGTCGGTAGACTTAATTGAGAACTCGCTTAATTTGAACACTCGGATAACTCGAAGTTTTATTTCGGTCCCTTCGAGTTCGTATTAACCGATTTCCACTGTATTGTTTTTTACATTGTTATTTATAAAATTTTGTAAATTTATTACTGCAGGTTTATTTTTGTCTTAACAAAATAAGGCATACAAATCCCAATAATTATATATGAATTGTAAATGTCAGCTCATTGCAGTATTCACTTTAGAAGTATAATATATCCCACTATGGATATGACTTCCTATAAGAGATTATCTGCTGATTCAATCTGACATGGTCTTGTGTTTGCAGGAGAAGAGAGCTCGTGCCCAAAGGGCTACCGTCCAAGTGAATGCTGACTGTCACTTTGCCGATCCCACAGTCTCATCAAACCTCAAGTCTGTGACTCCTCAGCGTAACCTTGTCGTGGAAAGATCCTTTTCTGCTCCCCCTACTCCATCCAGGTAAATATGTACATATGTTGGGCATTTTTTCTTCAGAAATTTAAAATCTTTTAATCATAAAAGAGACCAGTAAATCCTATGTGGAAAATTTATTTTAGTCGTCAAGTTAGTGTCACCTCCCCTTTCACAGTGGGTAAATGATACACAGCGAGTAGTTTGAAATTTCATACCAAATAAAAAGATATCTATTTTGAATGAGAACTGAAGAGACCATGACAAAGGCATTTTTTATATTTGAAATAAGAAAATATTTATATAAGAAAAACCTTTTGTCAAAAAAATAAATTATGAATAATCAATTTTAGAAACCATGGCCATAATAATTTTTCATTCAAACTAAAAAGAGAGCGATCAATGAGTCCTGGACAACATCGAGAGCCATGGCGACCAGCAGGGTCTGGGCGTACTCCATCTAAAGGAGGGCGGCGAAGAACTCGTTCACAGAGTCCGGCGCTGCAGCGTTGTCACCTCATCCAGGACATGTTGGACGGAGACCTGGTCAAGTAAGTTGTAACCAACCTGCAAGCCATGATAGAGTAAATGTATAGAGTGAAACACTACCAAATTAAATATTGAATGGTTAATACCTATTATAATAAGCCATTTTGTCACAAAGACAGAAGCTTTTTAATGTCTATAGTTACAATTTAAAATCTATTATTCAGAATTTTTTTGAGGCGTGTTTGATAGGGAAGATAATCAGCAAAATTTTATCAATAAAATAGATATATTTCATTATGCTAGAGAAGACAACAACTGTATGGTTTTTATGATAAGGAGGCTTAATGTATATTTATTTCACTGTTTTGTATTCTTTGTTTCAGAACATTATTTCCTGATGACATGGAACAGATGGGAAAGGTTTGCGACAAAACACTTAAAAATTAATGTAGATTTTTCATCCAGTAATCAATATAATCTTGTGGTGAAATCTTCTTGGATTGAATTAGTGAAAAGTATATTAACATTTAACATTGATTTCAAAACAAAATACACAGAATCAAGAGTCAATCCTATAACTGTTATTAATTGTTTGTTTTAACGTTTCAGAAGAAGACCCCAGTGAAAGGCAGACAGCTGCATTCTGCCACTTCACGAAGGGAAAGGTAAGCTACAACACAGGATGCATTGTAAATGTGGTCTTTTAAATCAAATCTAGTCAGATTAGTAACATATTAGGAGAAGGTACGTTAAGACTCGAATATGGCCCCAAAATTAAATCTCCATTAAAAAACAAAAAATTTTGCAATAAAACTGTTGAATACATTTGCTAACACATTACATCCCGAAAATATCCCGCATGTGCTAACTATGTTCACTATGACGTCATCAACATGCAGTTTCCCGCCATTTTTCAGAAAAATCCTTGAAAAATCATACTTTTTGAGTGGTTGTCTCTAAAAATGAATGTGGCCGCCTTCGTGGAGCAGAAAGAGATTTTCACACGTTGTGTATCGGGTACTTACGCATATCCATGCAAAATATAAAGTTGCTCCAAGGTGGCGGCCAAATCCATTTCAAGCCTTTTCTAACCTAAAGATGATGAATTTCTAGCAAAATTTGGCGAGAAGAGGAAAATCATCAATTTGATGACGTCATAGGTGGAGCACATCGTGTACATGGTTATAAAAAGTTATGTTTTGATGAATGGCAAGTATGAGAGTATTTATTGATTTGCAATTGATGTGGATCAGAGTTGATCTTTCAGCCTGAAAAATTTAGGCCAGATACTGGTCCTATCATATCTACTCCTTTGAGTTGAGTTTCTTTGTCAATTATTTACTGGGATATCAATCTGAAATATGTTGGAATATTTATGCTGCTGTAATTTTCTAGTTGAACTGATGAGTTTTCATCTAATTAGGCATTTAACGTTTTGAATTCCTGTATATCCTGTTGAGTTTTTCTAATTATCGATTTGTAAACATCTAATGACAATGTGTTAAGATAAAATACCAAGAATTGGAATTAACTCGTATTTTCATAATTTAATATAAAATCATTTTATCCAATACTAAGTATTAATATATTTGTATAATGGTCATTGTGTGATCTTTATCATATTCTGGTTTTTGTAGGATGTATGTTTTGTGTTGTCTCTATTCCGTCTTTGCAATATTACACTACAGTTACCTCCCTTGCGGATAGTTTTTGAGATAGGTGTCCAATGTGATGTCATTATTTTGTGAGTGAAATCAATATTGTTCTCTCAAAAAAGTATGTCATTATTCTCACAAACACATGACACCACAATCAATACCTACTCACAAGGGCAGATAACTCTGTAATATGCAAACACAGAATATAATGTGTATTTACATCTACAGACAAGCACGATCACGGAGTCCGACAGAGAGAATGGTTGACAATGCAGAGATAGCCATCCAGAGGAGGCTACAGCCTTTACTGGACCAAGCAGAGGTAAGCCTATCTAGAGAAGGGTGAATTTGGTTCTATTATAACTAATATCCTATTAGTAACCAGGGTCATTTATGAATGTATCAGGTTGAGGAGATGGAGTTCCCGGAGAAAAACCACCGACTTATTATCGGTACCTGACAACTGCGCCAGGCTATTGGTAATTTGTCGGAAAATCTTTCATGGTCACTTCATTGAGATGAACAAAATGTTTGTCATGAAATCAACATAATGTTTATGCATTTCAAGGTTCCAATGCCTGTTATCATGATAGCAGAATACTTATAGTAACAAACTTATACAAAACTTGTAAGAATTTAACTTTATTGTAAGTTTAGATAAAATTTTCTCTCATATCAGGCTATGTTATATAGAGTTTGCCCATGTAAGATAGCTATGTAAGATTAATTTGTGTTACATGGAGACAACTGTTGAAATATGCCATCTAGGCCTACCTGTTGCACAGAGGCTCGTAAATGCTGTTAACATATATAATATTTTGATCATGCGTGCATCGTATCCTATTAGAATATGACGTACATGTATATCTACTAGGCGTAATCATTTAATGAATGTGTTGCGTGCCCCTGTGTCACGTCATCCGGTTAGGCCTAAGTCCAAAAATGACCGACTATCATGTCTCGTACTGTAGCATGCATGTTTCTGTTAACTTACTGACAACACACACAATCGCTAAATGATTATAGAACTCTGAATGATAGACACAAATTTATGATTTCAAACATGCTGTCGAACATGAAAACCACATATTATAGTTAATGTACGATAGCCTAACATCTGAGCGAGAACAGTCCTCCGCTTCGCTTCTAAACAAGAATCACGTTTAAATACGTACAATCCTGTATCACAACAAAGGTCGGACACTCGTATCGAAATCATGTTCGCTGGATCCCATATGAACAACTGTGAAAAATGTTGATACAACAAAACAAGCTCCAAAATCAAAACATCGTCTGATCATGGTGATCGAGAGCGACTCGGAGTAGCCTTGACCGCCAATTTATGAATGGAATTCCGCCTAAAGTCGTGACATCACGTATGACGCAGTGCTTTGACTGAAGTGACAAAACAGTGAAAATTACCGCTACGTTTCTTCAAAATGACAACAATTTTGTAGTTAGAACTGAAATACATGTGCCACACAAAATCAATGGGTGGAATATCCCCTATCCTCCATGTGTACATATGAAAGAGTCTTATAATCCATTGAAAATGTTTTGTGATAACAGCTTGATTGGTGGAAAAACTTACTTTAAATGAGAGAGTCCATGACTGTAAATTTTTGCTAAGTAATATTTATGACTTATCTTAAAATGCATGTGGAATTCTAATGATATCCTAAAAAATAAATAATACCTTTATTTCATTGACTAAATTTTCTGTACTTTTATGTTGTAGGAGATAGCTTGTCGCCAGGAACAGTTACTTGCAGCATCTAATCCGAATTTTAGGCATGGGCTTGAAGATGAGATCACTAATGTAAGTTATCATCCTTTTGTTCCGATGTCAAAATATTAAAACAATAGTTTATACCTAGTCATCCTTTGGAATTATGATATACAAAAATAAAATCTATATATAGCCCACCAAAGGAGATAAGGATAAAATGGTCTTTATACTGTCTAAAAAATTCTGGTTGAGTCAAATTAATTTTGAAGTCCCGTTTTATTTCCATCTTTGTATATGTTTTTTAAGATCGGATGACTCAAATTTCAATGACTCAAAACTCCGGTTGAGTCAAAGTCGATTCCTGGTCCCTAGAACAGATATTCAGCAAAAAAAATAGTCGCTATCTCGAATTTAATTTCAGTCAAAATTTCAAATTAACAAAAATCAATTACGTAAATATACAATGTATACGGAGTGTGTAATCTGTTACAGTATGTGAAAACTATTTAATTTGCTATATTATTATTTTGAAAGACCATTTTATTCTGAAATAAGAAAGATGATTGTTTTTATTTGTTCAACTACAGTATAACTTGTCTAAACCGAACCCTGTATAAACCGGAAACTTGTCTATACCGATTAATTTATTTGGTCCTGGCAAATTTCTTAATAAACTATAGTACTTTAAACCTGCATAATCCGGAAGCTGTCTACTCTGAAAACCGGAACTGTCTAGGTAATGTTACTATACCTTTCTTTGTAAAATTAACTTGGGCAAACCGGCAGCAATGTTTTCACAACATTGGACTGATCATGAGGCGCCTAAGGGGATTTACTACCAGTATACTAAGGGCTAGATACACATATAGTGACAACTTTTCACTTTTCATTCGATGGTTTTATTACATGTACATTGTATTTGTGAATACTTTTCACGGTCAATTTTAACAATAAAACATACACATAACTTCTGAGAGTTCATTTGAATGCAGCATACCGAGAGAAATGGATCATACATGTACACCTCAGAAACTAAGAAAACGTAGGATGGAATTATGTGTTCTACCATGTACATATGTGAGAATAAATGTTTGTGCTGTAATAAAAAATTCTTCTGATGATTTCCATGTGAACATATTGTGATAAGGTTCTATCCTCTATAAACCGGACACCTGTATAGACAAGTTATACTGTACTACATTCCATATAAGTTTGTTGTATGAACCACTGAAGTCAGTATACCACCTACAGGAAATCAGGGTGCATGCCTATTATCCTGATGATCATACAATCGTAATACAAGTTTTTTTTAATGTTTTTAAAAAAAAAACATCTGAAAACATATAATGTAAATGATTTAATACAAACCTTATAAGTTGGAAAATCACGATAATATGCTGATCACGGTAATAGGCATGTACCCGGCTGTAATAGTCATAAGATAAGGACCGTTAAAAAACCACATTCTGATCAAACCTAATGACATTACGTTTGAGTCGAATTCCAGATGAATCAAATAATTTCCGTTGGTCCGTTGAATTTCGAGATAACAAGTTTCAACTGTATTCAAATGGCCCAATAGATAGATCTAAATGTGTAAAAACCTGCCATTTGGGACACAAAGAATTCTGTTTTTTTTTTTTTTTTTTTTTTTTATATTCACATTATAATTATATGACAGGTTTGGCTGTAAGTGTGATGACAAACATTCTAATTTGTATGCTCAAACTTCATGTTGTAAAATTGTGACTTGGATTTATATTGTTTTATTGATTCTATGATAACCAGCCTGAGGAGCGTAGAGATGTACTTACGGAGATGATACTACAGGATGTAATAACGGACACTGCCGAGGATTTCCAGGCCCTGGAAAGACAGGAGAGGGCGGAGAAAAAGGCAGCGGCTCTTCAGGACCGCCCCACACTGGAGAATTTAATGTATAAGCTGGAACAAATGGAGGTAAGCTTATAAAATTACATGACAAAAATATATGGATGTTTAATAGGATTTTATTTCATTGTCATGTAGAAGTAATAATGAATTTTATACATTGTACTTCTTTCTGTCCATCTGTCCTGCCGTACTATTCCTGTTCGGTTGATAATTTTATGTCTTGTTTATTTTTTCTTGTCTTCAAAAGAAGTCTTAGTATGACACAGTGTACAATGTGAAGCCATTCAGGCAATACAATAAAGAATATCCTCGATCTAGGTGACTATAAAAGTAGTGCACACATTATGAGGTACTTCATTTATTGTATGATTTATTTAAGTGATCAATAAATAGGAAATTCCTGTGGTTTACGATCAACATAATAGATCTTAAGCATTTTCTGTTTCTGGATATGTAACTACAATATATATTTCTAAAAGATTCAACATTTAAAAATCATTAAATTACAGTCAAAATTGGTATACAGGTCTTCTTAGGGACATTGAATGCAGTGGTCATATTTTAGGTTATCTGACCCGATTGGTCAGTATGACCTTTAGTCATTGTGTTTCATCCATCGTTGTACGCCGTATATAAACTTTTCATATTTTGAACTGCTTCTGATTTTCGGGTTGATTTGAAATCCAAGATGGCCACCATGGCACCATATATATATATATATATTTATTTACTACACAACTGTTGCCAAGGTTGTTAGATAACCGTTAGGGCCTGTGGGTCTCTTTTTATGAGGTCTAGTTATGTAGCAAATGTTCAACTTAGTGTGGCATGGTCTTTCTAACTGTGTCTGGTAACGTAAATACAGTTGTACATTAATGGTAAAACATGTAGAGTAAGAGAACCAACGCTCTGAGGTGTTGAAAAGCGGTGCCACGACTGCTGGATGGATATCACGTGATATTCAACAGAGATCCTTAGGATGTGAAGACATAATCAAAGAATAAAAGGATACTCAACATCCATTGCAGTTGATTTTATTATTTAGAGGAACAAATTGTCTACATGTTTCGGCCGCTAGGCGGTCGTCATCAGGACAATTTGGGTATACCAACAGTGACGCTAAAGTAAAGAATTGCGGTAACATTAATGACGTAATGAACAATAGATTATTTGTGAATGGACAAATGTATACAGAGCTATATCAAAATATATACAGTTATAAGTCTTTTGTGGATTTGAAAATGCCGTACGCGGAGTGTATAAGGACTTCTGGTTGTGTTACGTTCACATCATGCTCATCTAGGCAAAAGGTATCTTCCAGACTGTTCATGTTCATAGGGGATTGAGGTTTATCATCATAAGCTACATAATTGTATAAAGAATGATGACAGTTCCTGGAATATATCTCTTCATCATCCGAAGATAGATATAGATCTTCTTCTAGTGTGTTATCGATGTTGGATTCCATGGGTTGTTCAGTGTGTTCTCTGTGATATTTCTCAGGAGCATAGGTGATTCTGAATTTAGTTTTGTTGAAATCTACCTTGCTGGCTTCGAATGGTGGTTTCCAAGCAGTAGGTTTAGTAGCTAACTCTCGTGGAGAAAATTGTTCTGTTGTGATGGATGTGGTGATATCTTCTTCTGGGTGTACATTCCTGACGTGTCTTGCGGCTACGTCTTTCCTGCAGTAGTGTTTTAGACAAATGCGGCATTCATATCTGGTGACTTGCACACTATGTTTGTTCTTCATATGTCTTCTTAGTGCAGCGATGGTGCTGAGTTTGGTAATGCACTTGGAGCATTGAATGTGTTTTTGCGGCTTTCGTTCAGTAGAAGATTGGATAGGTTTCTTCTTGGTAAATTTGATATTGGCCATAGTTAAAATTGGATGTTGAGACCGTCCGGTTGTAGAGTGCGCAGATTCGTGATCCACGCCTCCTCGGTTCGTAGGCGGATGTTGTTGTTGTTTACTGTGGTTGCTACTCCAATGATGATGACGTCATCAATATGATGGTTGCATGTGGAGAAAGTGGCGCGATACTTGTTTATACTCGTTGGCGTTTTTGATATCGTAGAAATGGCCTCTCATTCTTTCTTGAATATTGTTGGAAGTTTGGCCCACGTACTGAATTCCACATTTGCGGCATTCAATTACGTAGACCACACTAGGTGTGGTACAAGTTATAGAGCTTTTTATCTTGAAAATGGCTCCGGTTTTGTGGCTAGTTATGGTTCGTTTCGTTTTCATGTACGGACAGGTATGGCATGGTGAGTTGCATGGGGAAGAACCTAAAGTTTTGTTGGTATTATTTGCTTTTGCGTGTACTAGGATATCCTTTAGATTAAGTGTCCTTCTGTATGCTACGATGATGTTTTTTTCTAAAATAGCAGACGTGTCTGTGGCGGAGTTCAAAATCACGTTATGGTTTCGAATATTTTTTAGGAAGTGTGGGTTTCTTGGATTGAATGTTGTGACCAGCGGTAGAACTTTTTTCCGGTTGTTGGTGTTGGCTCTCCAAGTAAATTTTCCCTCGGTATTTGACGTGCTGTGTTGATGCTTTTATTGATCAATTTTGCTGGATAGCCCCTTTTCAGGAAATGTTCTTTCATAATCATCATCTGGTTTTCAAAATCTGCGGTGTCACTGCATATTCTGCGGATACGTAGAGCCTGGCTTTTGGGAATACTTTTGATCTGGTGTTTGGGATGGCAAGACGAATAATGTAAATATAGATGGGCATCTGTTGGTTTGGAATAGAGTGATGTGCGTAGGGCGCCAGAAGGGAGTTTGGTGACCGTAGTATCTAAAAAAGTAATCTGACTATCACTGACCTCAAACGTGAAATTGATGGTTTTGTGGAATTGGTTTAGACGTTCCATGAATGCACTAAGCGCATTGCGGTGGTGGGTCCAAATCATAAAAATGTCGTCAATAAATCGCCACCAAATAAGCGGTTTGGTGGTTTGTTGACTTAGAAATTTCTGTTCCAGTTGGTCCATGAAGATTATGGCATAATTGGGAGCACATTTTGTCCCCATGCTGGTTCCCTGTGTCTGTAAATAGAATTTGCCATCAAACTCAAAACAATTCTTGGTGAGAATTAGGTGCAGAAAACGTAGTAATATCCATGTAGGTGGTTTGGATTGTTTAGCCGCGTCTAGAGCTTCCTTAGTCGCTAGGATGCCTTCTCTATGTGGGATTGACGTGTATAGGGAAGATACATCTGCCGTAACTAGGAGACTATCCGGGGGAATGTTTCCAAGTGACTTAAGTTTGAGTAAGAAATCAGTTGTATCTTGGATATATGAAGGTACAGCCTGTGCCAATGGTTTTAGGAAGTGGTCTACTGTTGCTGATAATTTTTCCGTCGGTCCCCCTATAGCCGAGACTATGGGGCGTCCCGGGATACCCATTTTGTGGACTTTCGGCAGGATGTAGAAAAGTGGGGTTCTAGTGTGCTTGATGCGGTTGAATCTGAATATATCATCAGGGAGTTTGGTCTGAACAGTAGATAGAAATTTATTGATATCCTTGGTGATATTACTTGTGAGATCATTGTCTAATGGCAGATAGTGGTCTTTCTCGTTTAATAGATCCATGGCTTTTTGTAGATAATCTGTGCGGTTCATGACTACTATTGCTCCTCCTTTATCAGCTGGTTTGATGACGATATCGTTACGATGTCGTAAGTTGTTTAAAGCGGTTGTTTCTTCCGTTGAGAGGTTTTTATGAATTTTGTTATTTGGTTGGTTGATTTCCTGGTTAATAGAGTAATCTAGTACATTGAGAAAGGTGTTTAGGTGTTGACTTTTATTGGTTCTAGGTGTCCAACCGGACGAGGTTTTGAAAGGTGAAATCTCTTGGTTATCCTCATTGTTATTAAAGTGGTGATCTAGGCGGATTCTGCGGTAAAAAAGATATAAATCTCTTTGTGTAGAAATGGAATCAGGTGGTTTGGGTGTGGGGCAGAACGATAGCCCCTGGAGAGAATTGATAGTTCATGTTCATTAAGCGGTTCGTTAGATAGGTTTATTACTGATTCATGGTTGGTAGGTTGCAAAGGTTTCTTGTTTTGAATCTTGCGGTACTTATTTCGTTTTATAAATTTCCTTTTCCTTGTCATAGTTTGCTAACGTTTCTGTTTTGAGAGTTCCTTTTGAATAGCGGTTCTGGTAGATTCGAGAAGGTTGTTGATAAGGTTAAATTCTGCGGTGCTGGCTTGATTCTTTAGTACAGATTGGAGTTCATCCAACAAAGTTATCTGGCTTGTAGGTATTGATTATGACGTTGATATCATTGACACGATTCCTCCAATATTCAACTAGGCTGAGATTCAGGGTATGAAAATGATAATACTGCTGTATAAACCTTTACTTATCACAGAGTAATTTATGCATTACCATTAAAATGTAAACCAAACAGATTAATGGTCTTTATCACAAATGATGACCAAGTACCTGTGTACCTTTCATCTAATTGTTGTTTCATAAACTGTTTGTTATTTCTCATGCCAGATCAAGACATGTCCTTCTTACAACCATCCTCCAAACAACGCCCGAAGGATGGGTACCTTGAGGTGGAGGAGGGAGCGCAGCGAAAGCATGTACGCATGGAAGAGCTGGCAACTCGAACTTCCCGTCAGCTCTACATGCTACGACAGCAGGTCCGTGAGTTACAGAACGAATGTATCCGCCTCGGTCCAGAGAAGATAAAACATACAAAGAAGGTAGGGAATACTGTACTAGACTAAATTGTGGTGGCAACACATATGCATTGCATCCTATTTCACATTGACATTCGTCAAGCAATTTGTACATATGAAATATATATAGTATATGAAACATGAGAACCTTTAATTTCATTATTTCAAAAGGGAATTTGTTAATATAAGAAAATGTGACTGTCATATACTATCCTACTTTCATTTCAATTTCATTAGGCCTATAGAAAAGTTTCTACATATAACAATGATAATTGCTGGCCCTTCTTAAACAAATCATTATCAGACTTGGTGATTTTTCCTTCAGAGTCGTAGATTCTGCCAGACTTGCGGCAGCTCACCGGTGGAGCTATACGGGCGATCCAGTCCTTCGTTGCTAACCTACCCCCATACAGACCTAAGTGGAGGTCTGCCTGCTACCTACCATGAACTGGCCCTCCTCATTAGACAAATGACACTTCTCAGTAACCAGATGGCCTCGGAACAGTCCAGTGTACAGGCCGACCTACTTAAGATGCTGGACAAGGTCGATGTAGAGTTTAGAAGTAACCTTGGTGATACCTGCTTTTTTATGACTGTTTGTGTGTTATAAAAAGTATTATATATTCATGAATATCTTGCTTATTAGTGTATGATTAAAATTTATTTTCCGTAATATCATAGTTATTTGTTACTTATAAAATAAAAATGTAGATTACATACATGTATATTATGAAGATTTCTATTCCTAATGTTGCATGTCCTGATAGAAAATATTTTACAAAATTAATTGACACTACAACTATTACAGTGCTTTGTTGATTTAAATCATTCAATTTTTTGTTCTAATTTCGGAATATAACTCGCAGTATTATAATTAGATGTTAATTAATATGCATATGTTTCAAAAAATCCTATACCAAGCCCTGTATTCATCCAGTTATATTTTCTTTCGTTTAAGGATCTAAACAAAGCATGGTGCAAAGACTTACCTGAGAAGGAGGTCGCCAAACCTGTTGTTACCAAGATAAAGGAACCTCCTCGTGGTCCTTTTACTCGTCAAGACCCCCCACAGAGGGGTCGTCCAGTGCAGAGAAGAGATGTGGGCAAAGAGAACAAACCTATGAAAGGTCTTTACTCTTCACCTTGATTTTGTTTCTTGTTTTCTATTGAATGCAGTTGGTAGATGAAATATGATTTTCGGTATGATAACCCAGATATATAATAATTTCACTACCTATGTTTACCCCAGTAGTAGACATCAGGACAAAAGTTTTAATGGTGAACACCATTAGGGTCAGGTGTCTGTATTGACCTGAATATTTGTTATTATGTGGATATAATTTAACCACACATAGATTAAAACTTCATTGATACTATCCCATTAAGTTTTAATTGTGTTTATTTTGCCTTTAGGAATTATCAAACCATCTACGGCAGGATCGAGAAAAGTTGAGAAACCTAGAAAAGGTGAGAAAGCAGCTCACCTGAATGACCAGAATGATTTCTTATACAGAGTACAGTCAATACACTGAAATAACCTTTTACAGCTACTAAAATTTAGTGCCACAATATACTTGATAAGTATTCTTATAGAACAGAAAATGAAAAATGTAAAATTAATCTAAACTGTCGATACCTACTGTATGAGCATATACTTCATATCAGAACTGAATAGAACTTGTAATTTGAGTGAACTAGATATGCTGTATCTAGATCTTAAAAAAAAGTATTGCCTAAGATTAAATCAATCTATCAAAAGAAAACATTCCACTATGTTAAGGTCTATACTAAATATTGAAGTGTATTAAATGTGAAATGTTCTGGTGCACTCAGGGTCAACATTGATTTACATATTTTTATTTACCTATAAAATTAATTGGTTTTTAACTTTAATTTATATTCATAACTTTACTAGTGGTGATGGAAGGGACACCTGAAAGGAACTTATTAATTGGTTTTTAACTTAAACAAATGTTCATAACTTTACTAGTTGTAATGGAGGGGGACACCAGATAGGAAAGCGGCCATGAGAGCTGGTATCGCCGCCCTGGTGGAGGCAGGAGAGCTAAAGAGAGGCAAAGCTGGAATGGCTTGGGAAGTCTCGGGGCACCAACCATCACAGGCCCCGGCTAAAAGTCTCATCTTACCAGGCAAACTACAGGTAGGCATTCATGTTTGTGTTTGTTAATGTAAGTACTGAAAGCTGTCATGTGTTCCTATAGTTTATATCTGGGACAAAGAAGTAATTCCTAACCGAATTTAATTGGTTTTGGAGTTTAAAAATTCTAACGGGAGTCAAACATTACTAGTATGCCGATAGAGACCTGAGCCATTTTTATATTCCAATGAATTAACGTAAATTCCTCCAACATTAAAATTTCGAGCAAACAAAAACTTTACAACTGTAATAGTATTTTGACTTTTACAAAGCTAATATTAAAATCGCTTAAGAACGCAAAAATGGCAGTACAGTGTAATGTGATCTACCAATTTGCATTTCACATTACAGTGGAACATAATTGAACCAAACTCGGAAAAATCGAGCTTACGCCGGTTACATACTAAGTACTGATAGCCGGTCCCAAGGTCCGAATTCTTTCTTTTATCTTTGATTAACAAACCTATGGAACATACTAAAACGTAACACCTCAATAATTCTGGATTATACGAAGTAAATTTTTTGGTCCGAATGACAAAAATCATACATTAGATATTCGTATAACACGAATTGAGATTTTTTTGGACACCGAGATCGCTGAAATGCCGATATCTTTTTTAAAATTTTTCTGTAACACGGCATTTCAAAAGCCGCTTACAACTACAAAACATGGAAAAACTGTTTAATGTTTAGCAATGAACCTAAGTTATATTATATCAACAATCGTCAGCGATAATCAGTTGTAAAGTTGAAGTACATAATCATTACTTACATAAACATTACCCTGACTGAAATGGCGACATCATAAAAACAGGTCTCTCGCGATCCGCCGCCTATCACATATGTATGGTGTGGTCACTCGGACGGAACTAACGTTAATCTCTAGCCACCTGGCACTGTGTTTCAAATGCAATCACAACTTGAAGCGTATACGATCACTGTTTTTATAGAGCAATGCTACAATTAATGGGTGTAGAATAATGTTTAGCGCTTTGAAACTTTTTACTCGGCAAAATAGACTTAACACCATTCACCAGACAACCATCGTTTGATCATGAAGTTGACATGCGCAGAATTACTTTCTACGTAACTTCCTATGAAACAATGTGTACTCAGTTACGTAAGTTATTTGTGACTGCAGTTGTAAATCGATATTTTGGATTTATTTCGCTTTATTGTTATAAATTTTGCAATCACCATCGACGATTTTTTAGATCTTTTCTTGCTCACCATTGTTTACCGACTCAGAACAAGTAGATCTATTCCATGTAAAAGAGATTGTCGGTATACTTAATTGAGAACTCGCTTAAATTTGAACACATCGTGCATAACTCGAAGTTTTTATTGCGTCCCTTCGAGTTCGTATTAACCGATTTCCACTGTATTGTTTTTTACATTGTTATTTATAAAATTTTGTAAATTTATTACTGCAGGTTTATTTTTGTCTTAACAAAATAAGGCATACAAATCCCAATAATTATATATGAATTGTAAATGTCAGCTCATTGCAGTATTCACTTTAGAAGTATAATATATCCCACTATGGATATGACTTCCTATAAGAGATTATCTGCTGATTCAATCTGACATGGTCTTGTGTTTGCAGGAGAAGAGAGCTCGTGCCCAAAGGGCTACCGTCCAAGTGAATGCTGACTGTCACTTTGCCGATCCCACAGTCTCATCAAACCTCAAGTCTGTGACTCCTCAGCGTAACCTTGTCGTGGAAAGATCCTTTTCTGCTCCCCCTACTCCATCCAGGTAAATATGTACATATGTTGGGCATTTTTTCTTCAGAAATTTAAAATCTTTTAATCATAAAAGAGACCAGTAAATCCTATGTGGAAAATTTATTTTAGTCGTCAAGTTAGTGTCACCTCCCCTTTCACAGTGGGTAAATGATACACAGCGAGTAGTTTGAAATTTCATACCAAATAAAAAGATATCTATTTTGAATGAGAACTGAAGAGACCATGACAAAGGCATTTTTAGCTCACCTGGCCCGAAGGGCCGGTGAGCTTATGCCATGGCGCGGCGTCCGTCGTCCGTCGTCCGTCCGTCCGTCCGTCCGTCCGTCTGTCTGTCCGTCAACATTTCCTTTAAATCGCTACTAGTCATAGAGTTCTGCATGGATTGTGACCAAATTTGGCCACAAACATCCTTGGGGGAAGGGGAACAGAACTTGTATAAATTTTGGCTCTGAGCCCCTGGGGGCAGGAGGGGCGGGGCCCAATAGGGGAAATAAAGGTAAATCCTATAAATCGCTACTAGTCATAGAGTTCTGCATGGATTGTAACCAAATTTGGCCACAAGCATCCTTGGGGGAAGGGGAACAGAACTTGTATAAATTTTGGCTCTGAGCCCCCGGGGGCAGGAGGGGCGGGGCCCAATAGGGGAAATAAAGGTTAATCCTATAAATCGCTACTTGTCCTAGAGTTCTGCATGGATTGTGACCAAATTTGGCCACAAACATCCTTAGGAGAAGGGGAACAGAACTTGTATAAATTTTGGCTCTGACCCCCTGGGGGCAGGAGGGGCGGGGCCCAATATAGGAAATAAAGGTAAATCCTATAAATCGCTACTAGTCATAGAGTTCTTCATGGATTGTAACCAAATTTGGCCACAAACATTCTTTGGGGAAGGGGAACAGAACTTGTATAAAATTTGGCTCTGACCCCCCGGGGCAGGAGGGGCGGGGCCCAATAGGGGAAATAAAGGTAAATCCTATAAATCGCTACTAGTCATAGAGTTCTGCATGGATTGTAACCAAATTTGGCCACAAGCATCCTTGGGGAAGGGAAACAGAACTTGTATAAATTTTGGCTCTGAGCCCCCGGGGGCAGGAGGGGCGGGGCCCAATAGGGGAAATAAAGGTAAATCCTATAAATCACTACTTGTCCTAGAGTTCTGCATGGATTGTGACCAAATTTGGCCACAAACATCCTTAGGAGAAGGTGAACAGAACTTGTATAAATTTTAGCTCTGAGCCCCTGGGGGCAGGAGGGGCGGAGCTCAATAGGGGAAATAAAGGTAAATCCTATAAATCACTACTAGTCATAGAGTTCTGCATGGATTGTAACCAAATTTGACCACAAACATTCTTTGGGGAAGGGGAACAGAATCTGTATCAATTTTGACTCTGACCCCCCGGGGGCAGGAGGGGCGGGGCCCAATATGGGAAATAAAGGTAAATCCTATAAATCGCTACTTGTCCTAGAGTTCTGCATGGATTGTGACCAAATTTGGCCACAAACATCTTTTGGAGAAGGGGAACGGAACTTGTATAAATTTTGGCTCTGAGCCCCCGGGGCAGGAGGGGCGGGGCCCAATAGGGGAAATAAAGGTAAATCCTATAAATCGCTACTAGTCATAGAATTCTGCATGGATTGTAACCAAATTTAGCCACAAACATTCTTTGGGGAAGGGGAACAGAACTTGTATAAATTTTGGCTCTGACCCCCCAGGGGCAGAAGGGGCGGGGCCCAATAGGGGAAATAAAGGTAAATCCTATAAATCGCTACTTGTCCTAGAGTTCTGCATGGATTGTGACCAAATTTGGCCACAAACATCCTTGGGAGAAGGGGAACAGAACTTGTATAAATTTTGGCTCTGACCCCTTGGGGGCAGGAGGGGCGGGGCCCAATAGGGGAAATAAAGGTAAATCCTATAAATCGCTACTTGTCATAGAGTTCTGCATGGATTACAACCAAATTTGGCCACAAACATCCTTGGGGGAAGGGGAACAGAGCTTGTATAAATTTTGGCTCTGACCCCCAGGGGGCAGGAATGGTGGGGCCCAATAGGGGAATTAGAGGTAAATATTCAAATTTCTTCAGAAAATAAACAATGAACCTGTATCCAGAATATTACTTGGCATTACAAACCAGGTGAGCGATACAGGCCCTCTGGGCCTCTTGTTAGAGGAGTATTTTCCTGGTCAAGCTAGGCAACTGACCACCCATATCGTTCGCTGTATGCATTGAAGATGATCTGAAGATTATATCTATGTATAGGATAAATTTCAATTTCGTAGTCTTTATATTTCATTTGGCGAAACCTACCTTTAATAATCCGAAATAAAAAGGCCAAAATAAATTCAAAGTAAAATCAAAATCATTTCTATGGAATATATATTCAGCCACTATAGGGCCTTCTTCAGTCCGAAATAACACTAACACAACGTGTTCGTCTACATGTTTGTTTACATCTATTGTGTGCAGGTACAAATGTCTTGGCCCGTTTGATGTATACGGCAGGTTATTTCGACCCAACATGCTCATTAATTAAAAACGTTAATTCCTTGAGTGAAGAGAGCTTGCTGCCAGTTAGTTTGTGGTAGGAAGCACAAACTAGGGATGTTAGTGCCTACTATTTGAAGAAGTGGAAAAATATATATATGTTTTCTGCTAAAATGTAGGTCACATGCCTGATAATAAATCAAACAGAGTCAAAATAAATCCAACTTCTGCCAATTCAAACTATAGATACATAGTTGTTGATTAGATTCTGTATTTGTCACAATTATTTTGATTTTAGAAACTCTGATAATTTGATAATCTCCGATTCTGACCTTTTACAAACCGCGTGAGTTACGTGGTAACAAAATGTGTGATCCATCAAGGATTTATAAGTATCTCATATACGTCATGTACATGTACAATATATTGTACATGCCTGCTCGAAAGGTAATCTAGGACTGCCGTTGCCATGGTCACTTGGACTTCATACTGTTTCATCAACCACACGGTATGATAATTTAATTACCTAACATTGGTCAGCCAGGGACCTGGGACCTTCATTGGGCCCCTTCAATATGTTCAGTCAGGTGTATCACAGTTAACAACACCTGTATTATACGCACCTTATCCCAACCCCAGGAGGTCAATTTATAGCATGCTGTTCTTAGGTGGCAGCCTCTCTACCTATTTACACACAATACAATAAGGCAAGATTATAGTTAAAATGTTTATTACTACGAATACATCCATGATGCATCTAATTCAAAAAGCAATTAATCATATCGATAGATGTACAAAATAAAGAACCTACAACCTAAACTAAGACTAAATAACCTAACATGTGGCTTCTTAGGAGTTACTCGTACGACTACAAACATACTTATTATATAGGTAGACTTCTACCCTTAATTTAATCTGTTATTTATAACCTTATTTACCAGGGATGACCCATCTGGTATCAGGTTTATAATTTCGAAACATTGGAGGTAGACTTCTACCATGCATTTGGGGTGACCTTATTTACCAGGGGCGTACCCATCTGGTATCAAGTCATATTTCTTTTATTTTTTAGCTCACCTGGCCCGAAGGGCCGGTGAGCTTATGTCATGGCGCGGCGTCCGTCGTCCGTCCGTCCGTCGTCCGTCCGTCCGTCTGTCCGTCAACATTTCCTTTAAATCGCTACTAGTCATAGAGTTCTGCATGGATTGTAACCAAATTTGGCCACAAACATCCTTGGGGGAAGGGGAACAGAACTTGTATAAATTTTGGCTCTGACCCCCCGGGGGCAGGAGGGGCGGGGCGCCCAATAGGGGAAATAGAGGTAAATCCTTTAAATCGCTACTAGTCATAGAGTTCTACATGGATTGTAACTAAATTTTGCCACAAACATCCTTGGGGGAAGGGGAACAGAACTTGTATAAATTTTGGCTCTGACCCCCCGGGGGCAGGAGGGGCGGGGCCCAAGAGGGGAAATAGAGGTAAATCCTTTAAATCACTACTTGTCATAGAGTTCTACATGGATTGTAACCAAATTTGGCCAGAAACATCCTTGGGGAAGGGAAACAGAACTTGTATAAATTTTGGCTCTGACCCCCCGGGGGCAGGAAGGGGCGGGGCCAAATAGGGGAAATAGAGGTAAATCCTTTAAATCGCTACTTGTCATAGAGTTCTACATGGATTGTAACTAAATTTTGCCACAAACATCCTTGGGGGAAGGGGAACAGAACTTGTATAAATTTTGGCTCTGACCCCCCGGGGGCAGGAGGGGTGGGGCCCAATAGGGGAAATAGAGGTAAATCCTTTAAATCGCTACTAGTCATAGAGTTCTACATGGATTGTAACTAAATTTTGCCACAAACATCCTTGGGGGAAGGGGAACAGAACTTGTATAAATTTTGGCTCTGACCCCCCCCCCCCCCCCCCCCGGGGGCAGGAGGGGCGGGGCCCAATAGGGGAAATAGAGGTAAATCCTTTAAATCGCTACTTGTCATAGAGTTCTACATGGATTGTAACCAAATTTGGCCACAAACATATCCTTGGGGGAAGGGGAACAGAAATTGTATAAATTTTGGCTCTGACCCCCCGGGGGCAGGAGGGGCGGGGCCCAATAGGGGAAATAGAGGTAAATCCTATAAATTGCTACTAGTCGTAGAGTTCTGCGTGGATTGTGACCAAATTTGGCCAGAAACATCCTTTGGGGAAGGGGAACAGAACTTGTATAAATTTTGGCTCTGGCCCCCCGGGGGCTGGAGGGATGGGGCCCAATAGGGGAAATAGAGGTAAATCCTTTAATTCGCTACTAGTCATAGAGTTCTGCATGGAATGTAACCAAATTTGGCCAGAAATATCCTTGGGAGAATAAGAACTGAGTTTGTATAAATTTTGGCTCTGGTCCCCGGGGCAGGAGGGGCGGGGCCCAATAGGGGAATTATAGGTAAATTCTATAAATTGCTACTTAATTGTCCTAGAGTTTTGTATGGATTGTAACTAAATTTGGCCACAAACATCCTTCGGGGTAGGAGAACAGAACTTGTATAAATTTTGGCTCTGGCCCCCCGGGGGCTGGAGGGGTGGGGCCCAATAGGGGAAATAGAGGTAAATCCTTTAATTCGCTACTAGTCATAGAGTTCTGCATGGAATGTAACCAAATTTGGCCAGAAAAATCCTTGGGAGAATAAGAACTGAGTTTGTATAAATTCTGGCTCTGGTCCCCGGGGCAGGAGGGGCGGGGCCCAATAGGGGAATTATAGGTAAATTCTATAAATTGCTACTTAATTGTCCTAGAGTTTTGTATGGATTGTAACTAAATTTGGCCACAAACATCCTTCGGGGTAGGAGAACAGAACTTGTATAAATTTTGGCTCTGACCCTCAGGGGGCAGGAGGGGCGGGGCCCAATAGGGGAAATAGAGGTAAATTCTATCAATCGCTACTTGTCCTAGAGTTCTGCATGGATTGTAACCAAATTTGGCCACAAACATCCTTGGGGGAAGAGGAACAGAACTTGTATAAATTTTGGCTCTGATCCCCTGGGGGTAGGAGAGGTGGGGCCCAATAGGGGAAATAGAGGTAAATCCTATAAATTGCTACTAGTCGTAGAGTTCTGCATGGATTGTAACCTAATTTGGCCAGAAACATCCTTGGGGGAAGGGGAACAGAACCTGTATAAATTTTGGCTCTGGCCCCCCCAGGGGCATGGAGGGGTGGGGCCCAATAGGGGAAATCGAGGTAAATCCTTTAATTCGCTACTAGTCATAGAGTTCTACATGGAATGTAACCAAATTTGGCCAGAAATATCCTTGGGAGAATAAGAACTGAGTTTGTATAAATTTTGGCTCTGGTCCCCGGGGCAGGAGGGGCGGGGCCCAATAGGGGAATTATAGGTAAATTCTATAAATTGCTACTTAATTGTCCTAGAGTTTTGTATGGATTGTAACTAAATTTGGCCACAAACATCCTTCGGGGTAGGAGAACAGAACTTGTATAAATTTTGGCTCTGACCCTCAGGGGGCAGGAGGGGCGGGGCCCAATAGGGGAAATAGAGGTAAATTCTATCAATCGCTACTTGTCCTAGAGTTCTGCATGGATTGTAACCAAATTTGGCCACAAACATCCTTGGGGGAAGAGGAACAGAACTTGTATAAATTTTGGCTCTGATCCCCTGGGGGTAGGAGAGGTGGGGCCCAATAGGGGAAATAGAGGTAAATCCTATAAATCGCTACTTCTCATAGAGTTCTGCATGGATTGTAACCTAATTTGGCCAGAAACATCCTTGGGGATAGGGGAACAGAACCTGTATAAATTTTGGCTCTGGCCCCCCGGGGGCTGGAGGGGTGGGGCCCAATAGGGGAAATAGAGGTAAATCCTTTAATTCGCCAGTAGTCATAGAGTTCTACATGTAATGTAACCAAATTTGGCCAGAAATATCCTTGGGAGAATAAGAACTGAGTTTGTATAAATTTTGGCTCTGGTCCCTGGGGCAGGAGGGGCGGGGCCCAATAGGGGAATTATTGGTAAATTCTATAAATTGCTACTTAATTGTCCTAGAGTTTTGTATGGATTGTAACTAAATTTGGCCACAAACATCCTTCGGGGTATGAGAACAGAACTTGTATAAATTTTGGCTCTGACCCTCAGGGGGCAGGAGGGGCGGGGCCCAATAGGGGAAATAGAGGTAAATTCTATCAATCGCTACTTCTCATAGAGTTCTGCATGGATTGTAACCAAATTTGGCCAGAAACATCCTTTGTGGAAGGGGAACAGAACTTGTATAAATTTTGGCTCTGACCCCCAGGGGGCAGGAGGGGTGGGGCCCAATAGGGGATTTAGAGGTTAATATTAAAATTCCTTCAGAAAAGAAACAATGAACCTGTATTCAGAAAATTATTTGGCATTACAAACCAGGTGAGCGATACAGGCCCTCTGGGCCTCTTGTTTATATTTGAAATAAGAAAATATTTATATAAGAAAAACCTTTTGTCAAAAAAATAAATTATGAATAATCAATTTTAGAAACCATGGCCATAATAATTTTTCATTCAAACTAAAAAGAGAGCGATCAATGAGTCCTGGACAACATCGAGAGCCATGGCGACCAGCAGGGTCTGGGCGTACTCCATCTAAAGGAGGGCGGCGAAGAACTCGTTCACAGAGTCCGGCGCTGCAGCGTTGTCACCTCATCCAGGACATGTTGGACGGAGACCTGGTCAAGTAAGTTGTAACCAACCTGCAAGCCATGATAGAGTAAATGTATAGAGTGAAACACTACCAAATTAAATATTGAATGGTTAATACCTATTATAATAAGCCATTTTGTCACAAAGACAGAAGCTTTTTAATGTCTATAGTTACAATTTAAAATCTATTATTCAGAATTTTTTTGAGGCGTGTTTGATAGGGAAGATAATCAGCAAAATTTTATCAATAAAATAGATATATTTCATTATGCTAGAGAAGACAACAACTGTATGGTTTTTATGATAAGGAGGCTTAATGTATATTTATTTCACTGTTTTGTATTCTTTGTTTCAGAACATTATTTCCTGATGACATGGAACAGATGGGAAAGGTTTGCGACAAAACACTTAAAAATTAATGTAGATTTTTCATCCAGTAATCAATATAATCTTGTGGTGAAATCTTCTTGGATTGAATTAGTGAAAAGTATATTAACATTTAACATTGATTTCAAAACAAAATACACAGAATCAAGAGTCAATCCTATAACTGTTATTAATTGTTTGTTTTAACGTTTCAGAAGAAGACCCCAGTGAAAGGCAGACAGCTGCATTCTGCCACTTCACGAAGGGAAAGGTAAGCTACAACACAGGATGCATTGTAAATGTGGTCTTTTAAATCAAATCTAGTCAGATTAGTAACATATTAGGAGAAGGTACGTTAAGACTCGAATATGGCCCCAAAATTAAATCTCCATTAAAAAACAAAAAATTTTGCAATAAAACTGTTGAATACATTTGCTAACACATTACATCCCGAAAATATCCCGCATGTGCTAACTATGTTCACTATGACGTCATCATCAACATGCAGTTTCCCGCCATTTTTCAGAAAAATCCTTGAAAAATCATACTTTTTGAGTGGTTGTCTCTAAAAATGAATGTGGCCGCCTTCGTGGAGCAGAAAGAGATTTTCACACGTTGTGTATCGGGTACTTACGCATATCCATGCAAAATATAAAGTTGCTCCAAGGTGGCGGCCAAATCCATTTCAAGCCTTTTCTAACCTAAAGATGATGAATTTCTAGCAAAATTTGGCGAGAAGAGGAAAATCATCAATTTGATGACGTCATAGGTGGAGCACATCGTGCACATGGTTATAAAAAGTTATGTTTTGATGAATGGCAAGTATGAGAGTATTTATTGATTTGCAATTGATGTGGATCAGAGTTGATCTTTTTCGGCCTGAAAAATTAAGGCCAAATACTGGTCCTATCATATCTACTCCTTTGAGTTGAGTTTCTTTGTCAATTATTTACTGGGATATCAATCTGAAATATGTTGGAATATTTATGCTGCTATAATTTTCTAGTTAAACTGATGAGTTTTCATCTAATTAGGCATTGTAACGTTTTGAATTCCTGTGTATCCTGTTGAGTTTTTCTAATTATTGATTTGTAAACATCTAATGACAATGTGTTAAGATAAAATACCAAGAATTGGAATTAACTCGTATTTTCATAATTTAATATAAAATCATTTTATCCAATACTAAGTATTAATATATTTGTATAATGGTCATTGAGTGATCTTTATCATATTCTGGTTTTTGTAGGATGTATGTTTTGTGTTGTCTCTATTCCGTCTTTGCATATTACACTACAGTTACCTCCCTTGCGGATAGTTTTTGAGATAGGTGTCCAATGTGATGTCATTATTTTGTGAGTGAAATCAATATTGTTTTCTCAGAAAAGTATGTCATTATTCTCACAAACACATGACACCACAATCAATACCTACTCACAAGGGCAGATAACTCTGTAATATGCAAACACAGAATATAATGTGTATTTACATCTACAGACAAGCACGATCACGGAGTCCGACAGAGAGAATGGTTGACAATGCAGAGATAGCCATCCAGAGGAGGCTACAGCCTTTACTGGACCAAGCAGAGGTAAGCCTATCTAGAGAAGGGTGAATTTGGTTCTATTATAACTAATATCTTATTAGTAACCAGGGTCATTTATGAATGTATCAGGTTGAGGAGATGGAGTTCCCGGAGAAAAACCACCGACTTATTATCGGTACCTGACAACTGCGCCAGGCTATTGGTAATTTGTCGGAAAATCTTTCATGGTCACTTCATTGAGATGAAAAAAAATGTTTGTCATGAAATCAACATAATGTTTATGCATTTCAAGGTTCCAATGCCTGTTATCATGATAGCAGAATACTTATAGTAACAAACTTATACAAAACTTGTAAGAATTTAACTTTATTGTAAGTTTAGATAAAATTTTCTCTCATATCAGGCTATGTTATATAGAGTTTGCCCATGTAAGATAGCTATGTAAGATTAATTTGTGTTACATGGAGACAACTGTTGAAATATGCCATCTAGGCCTACCTGTTGCACAGAGGCTCGTAAATGCTGTTAACATATATAATATTTTGATCATGCGTGCATCGTATCCTATTAGAATATGACGTACATGTATATCTACTAGGCGTAATCATTTAATGAATGTGTTGCGTGCCCCTGTGTCACGTCATCCGGTTAGGCCTAAGTCCAAAAATGACCGACTATCATGTCTCGTACTGTAGCATGCATGTTTCTGTTAACTTACTGACAACACACACAATCGCTAAATGATTATAGAACTCTGAATGATAGACACAAATTTATGATTTCAAACATGCTGTCGAACATGAAAACCACATATTATAGTTAATGTACGATAGCCTAACATCTGAGCGAGAACAGTCCTCCGCTTCGCTTCTAAACAAGAATCACGTTTAAATACGTACAATCCTGTATCACAACAAAGGTCGGACACTCGTATCGAAATCATGTTCGCTGGATCATATATGAACAACTGTGAAAAATGTTGATACAACAAAACAAGCTCCAAAATCAAAACATCGTCTGATCATGGTGATCGAGACCGACTCGGAGTAGCCTTGACCGCCAATATATGAATGGAATTCCGACGAAAGTCGTGACATCACGTATGACGCAGTGCTTTGACTGAAGTGACAAAACAATGAAAATTACTGCTACGTTTCTTCAAAATGACAACAATTTTGTAGTTAGAACTGAAATACATGTGCCACACAAAATCAATCTATTCTCTTTGATTGTTTTTTGTTTTGTACATTGGCACTATATATTTCGCGGATGTACGCAAACGTGTACCATGTGATCGGGTATAGGAAAAAAGTCGGTCTTATTTTGTACGCAAACTTTCAGTTTGCCAAAAACGGGTATGCTTTTCAAGGATATCTTTTTGTTTTAGCATAAAATTATGTAATAAAAAATCGGGAAAAATGAAGTAAAATGATGGCCCGGCAGGTATTTTAACGGAAATTTGGTAATGATATGAGAGAAAAAGACTCTTTCATATGTACACATGGAGGATAGGGGATATTCCAGCCTCGGGGTCAGTAAATGTGGTAAAACCCTCGGCAAGCCTCGGGTTTTACCACATTTTCTGACCCCGAGGGTGGAATACCCCTATCCTCCATGTGTACATATGAAAGAGTCTTATAATCCATTGAAAATGTTTTGTGATAACAGCTTGATTGGTGGAAAAACTTACTTTAATTGAGAGAGTCCATGACTGTAAATTTTTGCTAAGTAATATTTATGACTTATCTTAAAATGCATGTGGAATTCTAATGATATCCTAAAAAATAAATAATACCTTTATTTCATTGACTAAATTTTCTGTACTTTTATGTTGTAGGAGATAGCTTGTCGCCAGGAACAGTTACTTGCAGCATCTAATCCGAATTTTAGGCATGGGCTTGAAGATGAGATCACTAATGTAAGTTATCATCCTTTTGTTCCGATGTCAAAATATTAAAACAATAGTTTATACCTAGTCATCCTTTGGAATTATGATATACAAAAATAAAATCTATATATAGCCCACCAAAGGAGATAAGGATAAAATGGTCTTTATACTGTCTACTTTCATTATCTCAAAATCGCTTGATTCAAAATTCTGGTTGAGTCAAATTAATTTTGAAGTCCCGTTTTATTTCCATCTTTGTATATGTTTTTTAAGATCGGATGACTCAAATTTCAATGACTCAAAACTCCGGTTGAGTCAAAGTCGATTCCTGGTCCCTAGAACAGATATTCAGCAAAAAAAATAGTCGCTATCTCGAATTTAATTTCAGTCAAAATTTCAAATTAACAAAAATCAATTACGTAAATATACAATGTATACGGAGTGTGTAATCTGTTACAGTATGTGAAAACTATTTAATTTGCTATATTATTATTTTGAAAGACCATTTTATTCTGAAATAAGAAAGATGATTGTTTTTATTTGTTCAACTACAGTATAACTTGTCTAAATCGAACCCTGTATAAACCGGAAACTTGTCTTTACCGATGAATTTATTTGGTCCTGGCAAATTTCTTAATAAACTATAGTACTTTAAACCTGCATAATCCGGAAGCTGTCTACTCTGAAAACCGGAACTGTCTAGGTAATGTTACTATACCTTTCTTTGTAAAATTAACTTGGGCAAACCGGCAGCAATGTTTTCACAACATTGGACTGATCATGAGGCGCCTAAGGGGATTTACTACCAGTATACTAAGGGCTAGATACACATGTAGTGACAACTTTTCACTTTTCATTCGATGGTTTTGTTACATGTACATTGTATTTGTGAATACTTTTCACGGTCAATTTTAACAATAAAACATACACATAACTTCTGAGAGTTCATTTGAATGCAGCATACCGAGAGAAATGGATCGTACATGTACACCTCAGAAACTAAGAAAACATAGGATGGATTTATGTGTTCTACCAGGTACATATGTGAGAATAAATGTTTGTGCTGTCATAAAAAATTCTTCTGATGATTTCCATGTGAACATATTGTGATAAGGTTCTATCCTCTATAAACCGGACACCTGTATAAACCGAACAAATTGACTGGTCCCCTTCACATCCGGTTTAGACAAGTTATACTGTACTACATTCCATATAAGTTTGTTGTATGAACCACTGAAGTCAGTATACCACCTACAGGAAATCAGGGTGCATGCCTATTATCCTGACGATCATATAATCGTAATACAAGTTTTTTTTGATGTTTTTTAAAAAAAAATCCAAAAACATCTGAAAACATATAATCAAAAACCTTATAAGTTAGGAAAATCAATATAATGTGCTGATCACGGTAATAGGCATATACCAAGCTGTAATAGTCATTAGATAAGGACCGTTAAAAACCACATTCTGATCAAACCTAATGACATTACGTTTGAGTCGAATTCCAGATGAATCAAATAATTTTCGTTGGTCCTTTGAATTTCAAGATAACAAGTTTCAACTGTATTCAAATGGCCCAATAGATAGATCTAAATGTGTAAAAACCTGCCATTTGGGACACAAAGAATTTTTTTTTTTTTTTATATTCATATTATAATTATATGACAGGTTTGGCTGTAAGTGTGATGACAAACATTCTAATTTGTATGCTCAAACTTCATGTTGTAAAATTGTGACTTGGATTTATATTATTTTATTGATTCTATGATAACCAGCCTGAGGAGCGTAGAGATGTACTTACGGAGATGATACTACAGGATGTAATAACGGACACTGCCGAGGAGTTCCAGGCCCTGGAAAGACAGGAGAGGGCGGAGAAAAAGGCAGCGGCTCTTCAGGACCGCCCCACACTGGAGAATTTAATGTACAAGCTGGAACAAATGGAGGTAAGCTTATAAAATTACATGACAAAAATATATGGATGTTTAATAGGATTTTATTTCATTGTCATGTAGAAGTAATAATGAATTTTATACATTGTACTTCTTTCTGTCCATCTGTCCTGCCGTACTATTCCTGTTCGGTTGATAATTATATGTCTTGTTTATTTTTTCTTGTCTTCAAAGTCTTAGTATGACACAGTGTACAATGTGAAGCCATTCAGGCAATACAATAAAGAATATCCTCGATCTAGGTGACATAAAAGTAGTGCACACATTATGAGGTACTTCATTTATTGTATGATTTATTTAAGTGATCAATAAATAGGAAATTCCTGTGGTTTACGATCAACATAATAGATCTTAAGCATTTTCTGTTTCTGGATATGTAACTACAATATATATTTCTAAAAGATTCAACATTTAAAAATCATTAAATTACAGTCAAAATTGGTATACAGGTCTTTTTAGGGACATTGAATGCAGTGGTCATATTTTAGGTTATCTGACCCGATTGGTCAGGATGACCTATAGTCATTGTGTTTCATCCATCGTTGTACGCCGTATGTAAACTTTATATATTTTGAACTGCTTCTGATTTTCGGGTTGATTTGAAATCCAAGATGGCCACCATGGCACCATATATATATTTATTTACTACACAACTGTTGCCAAGGTTGTTAGATAACCGTTAGGGCCTGTGGGTCTCTTTTTATGAGGTCTAGTTATGTAGCAAATGTTCAACTTAGTGTGGCATGGTCTTTCTAACTGTGTCTGGTAACGTAAATACAGTTGTACATTTAGTATTTATTGTGTATACAGGAGGAACGCCACAACATAAGACGGAGATGGGCTACAATAGAGTTCTCCCAGACTGAACCTCTAACCAAACCTTCCATCAAAGGTACTATTTCTGTATTAAACATGACTGTTGTGTAGAAAAGTAGTAGATCTTGTAAAGATGTTGTGGGATACAGAAGTGAATAATGTTGTTATCCAGTTATTAAGGAAATATATACCCTTGCTAAGTATATATTGTTACAGTAATGAAATGCAGGCTCACTAGTCACTTTGGCTGTTCCTTTTCTATGTAGCTACATATAGATAAAAAACATATGGGGATGTGGATGTGGCGAGTGGTAGAAGGCGCAGATATGTTTGGCTAGGCGATTGGGTGCCGTAAATCGTGAGTCCGAGGCCCGGATAGGGCATGAGTCAATAAATTGTCATGCTTTGTTTAATTGTGTTTCTTTGATATTACATGTAGATAGAAACAATCCTATTGGTGAATCCTTTACAGAAATTTGTTATTTTCCCTTTTCAAACCCTCCAAAAACATGGTACCAACGTAAGGTACATGATTCAGACCTCATTTTTACTCTGTTTTATGAACTATTTTTGTTATGTACAGATTCTGGTCGACCTTTAGCCCCAGCTGCTATGGAGATCACGAGACACACCATCCCTCCACGTTCTATACAGAAAAACATGCACAGGTAACTATGCTATCAAATAACTCATAAAAATGAACATGTGCAGAAGTCTGTGTCGGATTTTGCCTGTTATTACATTGTTGTCTGTAATGCTGTAAGCCAACTTTCGCCCTGCAGGTAGGGCATTAGAATTGTACCTGCTGCCCCTATTGGATGATCGTAAAAGGCGACTAAATTTAGGATCTTATCTTTTCTCTTCTTCCTAACTGACTTTATCTTCCCTAATGCCTCCCTTGGCACCGCCTCACTTTTGGCCTTGAGTTGAGCGTTCGCCCCTGTGAGGAAGGCTCTGGGTTCTGTCCCCTGGCCGAGACACACCTAAGTCTATAAAAGTGGTAGTTTCTGCTCCTGCTTAGCGCTCAGCATACAGGGAGTGGGACGACTGGTTCGCCCGTTGTCAGTATAATGTGACCGGGTGGGGTGTGTTGCTTGGTGTCTTTGGCGGCATACTTCAGTGATATAGCACTATGAAAAGGGCAACAGTTCCACTATACAAGAAGACACAACATGAATATACCGCAGTCTCCCAGTACACTCACCTCGCACAACATACACGCAACACACCACATACATGGGAGGCCGTCCTTACATGACCATAGCTGTTAATAGGACGTTAATTAATCAAACAAACAAACAAACAAACAAACAAACAAAGCCAACTTTCTTTCAGGCTATTTAGTTGCAAGATTTCCATTTCAAAAGTGAAATTTACGAAAGTAAATCACAAACAAAAGAAAATTGGTTTACAGTAATTAAAACAGGTATTAATGATGTGTCAGTTATATTCATTAGTATAGAATATATAAGTTACATGTCTGTATTTTCGAATTGTTCTATACTTATATATAGAGTTAACTGCCCTTGTTATAGATTCAATGTATTTTAAATATTAACATTTTTGTGTCCCCGCCATGACAGTTTTACCCACATCTAAGATATTAACATTTTTGTGTTCCCGCCATGAAATGTTTACCCACATCAATCCTGTCTTGTGTACCATTCAGCCATCTTAGAATCTGAAGGCTGAGACATCATTTCTAGTTTTCAATCAAATCATAATCATATTGTGATGGCCTGGATGAAAGGGCTCTATCTATTATGGCCTGGTTGAGAGGGCACTATTGCCTCATAGTATTGTCGAGGGATGGAATAGTGCCTGAGCCAAAGGCGAGGGTACTATCCCATCACGAGACAATACTATGAAGCACGTGAATACAGAAGCATGTCAAGCGACACCTCACAATGCTGTCTTCATTTCCACACCACGGTCTTACATTAAAAGTACAACATATGAATTGTCGCAGAAATCTGTTATTGTATAAAAATGGGATTCAGATTCACGAAGATCAAAAGTAGATCAATATATAGCATGACTGAACTGTCTTCTGTAGAAAAGCAACATTTGCTTCCATCCCCACACACAACAGCCTGTCCGCCATCTTAACGTCTTGGTTGAAGCGCAACGTTATAATGACGTTATGTAATGGTGACGTCACAATACATTCACGTTCAATTTTGCGCCACTTCAATAGTGCCTGCTTGCCTGGGCACTATTGCAAATAGTACCCATGTGTGTAGACAGAATCCAGTATTCTGTCACGTGATGTACTAATGCTTCATTGTATTGTCAAAAGATGGAAAGTGCCACAACTGAAGGTGAGGGCACTATCCCATCAGCCTAAAAATGTCACAATCTTGTGCATTTCAAATAGTACCTGCTTCCCTGGGCACAATTGCTGCATAGAGCCTTTGTGTGTAGCCAATCAGAAGCTAGTACAGTACATGTATCCTGTCTCGTGATGTACTAATTATGCAAATCTCAAATAAACTGTGTATAACAAGAAAATGAAATAGATACTTGTGACAGTATGATAAAGTTGTATACCACTACAAATTTTGAACCTGCTGAGGTTTAATCAGTGTTAGATATTCTCAATTCTATAAATTTGCTCATGTGCTATGTTTTAGTGTAGAAAACAATCTATTTTAAAGAACATTCACCCAATAGAACAATAACCTCATCAATGTTTAGAAAATTACAAAGGCAGATGAAAATAGCTTCCAAGTTTCAAAAGCAAATTCTGTTTGCATGCATTTCGATCAAAAACAAAAACCACATAGTGATGATCCAGACCTAAATCTAAATGGGATTTAAATTCCAGTAGTTGAACAAACTATATTTCCAAGACTTATATTTGATTCAACACTGTTCTTTATTCCTCATACAAGTACTGGTTATCACATTATATTTTAGTAATGGTATTAAATTAAATAAACTCTTTATCAATTTTCAGGGAGTTTACAAAAAACACAGAGGATGAGCCAATCATATTTACCAAAATGAAATCAGAAGCAAGGTTCACAGAAATGAAAACTGGATTTCAGACAGGTTTTGATGATGTTCCTCTAAAAGAATCTGCTTATGAAACAAGGTCTCGGCCAGAAGTTCAGATTTCAATTCCCAAGGCTGTACGAGAGAGGATAATGTCAGGAGTTGAGGCTTATGAGAGGTATCTCAAGAAAACGTCTCACCAACGTGTGGGAAAGTTTGATCCCTGGAGGCTCATGGAAGAGTAGGTTTACACTATCCTTATGGCTTTTCCCATTGATTTTATAATTATATTTAATTGTATTAAATTAATCATGAATTTGAGACTTCAGACAGTAGTGTATAGTGTTATGTGATATGGTCAATACATACATAATGTCACTGATATATGTACTTGAGTGCCATGTATTGACGAGGTTTAACTTGCATATACTGCTAGAATAACATAAAATCTTCTTGTGAAATGTCTTTTGTGGAGCTTTCATGGTTTTCTTGAAATATTTTGTTAATGAGAGAATACTGTATGTTTAAATTTCATAAAGCATGATTTTCTTGTCTAGGAACTTTCGTAATATCCCATGGAGCTAAAGTATCAAATTAAATGTATCCAAAAAATTCCATTGATTTTGTGGCAACAAAAAAAAAAGAAAGTTTCTAATAAAATTATTATAATTTATGATATTCAATGTTAAGAAATAATGTGATCTTCTAAAAATTAAAGCCTTTGCTTTAAAAACATCACTACAATTATACCTTCAGGATGATACAGACTCATTTAATTGAAAATTGTTTAAACGTTTTTTTGTTTTGATAAAATAATAACAATTAATTACATAACCTCATATAAAAACGTCTTGGTTCATTTTAACAACCCTACATTTTTTAACTTTCGTTTTCCATATATTTATCACAGAGTTGCTGACCATATTATGGATGAATGTTTGGCAGACATAGCTGTTGAGTTGGAGGACTTGAATGAGGCCATTGTTACTAATGTTTGTAAATCAGAATTCCTGGTACCGAAGGAGATCGGTGAAACCCCTCCAGCTTCCCCTGCCCCCACCCTACCAAGCCCCGCCCCCAGGGACAGCCCCTCTATGGTGGTGTTTAAGGATCAGCCAGTACATTTCTCTATACCTTCTATATATAATGAGACTCATGTAAAAGAGGTGGAGGAGGATAGTGTGAGGAAAGTCAGTGAAAAGGATGAGGTTTCAGAACAGGTATCAGAAGAGGATGACAATGATGATGATGATGATGATGATGATGACGATGATGATTATGAAGATTATGAAGATGATTATGAGGATGAAGTTTCAATATGATCTCTGAAGTTTGATCACAACTTGAATACTCTGATGTTAATGTGACAATAAGCAAACCCGCTTCATGTTAAAATGATACACTTGTTCAGCATTGACCGATCGCCAGGTGTTATATAGCCACGCCTCATGCTCACAAGCGCACATGTTTCTATTCAATGTCGTGTTTCTATTCAATGTCGGAGCAAACTTGTAGCACACACAATACAAAATGCAAAGTCATGTGTGGTTTGATTGACAGCTGGCGATCCGTCAATTAATAAACAAGATATAGCAAACAAAATCAACACATTATGGGCTTCATTAGACTGGCCACCAGACCCTAAGTTGCTGATAAGACTTTCTCAGCAGAGTTCTTTACTAGATTATCTCCCCCTAGTTTAAAACTTAGGAATCAGGCATGTAGTAGAGACAAAAATAATCAAGCCAAATTTTAGTGATTTGTTTAATATTCTAGAGACTGGTGGCCAGTCTACGGCTTCATAATTTAATTGATATCACTTTCCTATGAAAGTAGTTTTTATTTGATAAGAATTTAAGTTAGATATTAAAACACATTCTCAGTCAAAGAAATATAAATCGTTCATAATTAAAGTATTTAGATACATATTCCAACATGGTGAGAAATGATCATTTTTTTAGAAAGTCTGTAAAAAAGGTGTAAAGGATAGGTAATGTCTGTGATATTTTGTACATCTTTATGTATATTTTGTGCTATTTATTTATTTTTAGTATTGATTCATAGTACAGTGTTATGTATAAAAATACAATGTAATATAATCATCAAATTTGTATTTAAAGGACTATATTGAGTATCATATCGGACAGATAGATAATTGATATTAATTAAAGGTATTTTATCACAATTGAGGTATTTTATCACAATTGTGTAAAGTAAAAAGTTTGAATTTGATTTGTATATTCTCTTTATAGTGACGCAAATTTAATATAATTCTGTAGTTTGAATCAGGCATTGATTATTGATAAATTAAAGAATTCAGAAGTAATAAACAAGAATTTTTGTACCTATTGATAATTTTAATTTCCTATTGTTAATTTATTTGAATCATGCATTTATTATTGACAAATTTACTAATTCAGTAGTAATAAACAAGAATTTTTGTTGTTATTGATGATTTTAATTTCTTATTGTAAATTTCTTGATTCAACTTAATTTATAAAATCCCGAGTATAAGTGGCGTATACGTAATTCTTATCTGGTTGTCATTGAACCAGAATAAATGAAGTTTTTTCAGTAACCTTACAAAATCAAACATTACCCAGAATTGTCCAGTATTTGGCTGTCACTATATCAGGACATAGTCAAGAGACCTGGAAGATAGGACGAAAGGTCAAATTAACTAAAATTATAATCAAGATGTACATGTATGTACGTGTAGCAGTTACACATATTAACCAATATACATACCTTGGTCTAATTTTGATAGAGCACTTTGATTTTTATGTATTACATTTGTAAATTAGTGGCCAGATCTGCAATAAGTGCTCAATACTATGGAATAGTCAAAAGTTGATATGAATACCTTCATCTCTATCACTTTTGAAATTTTCTTACAATAGCCATCGGCAATCTTCGTACTTTTCAATTTAAGCATTGAAGTCACTTTTTTTTTTTATTTCATCGGGGAATGAAAGAAATTTTGTTTGCAAACTGTGTGAATCTGCGTAGCGGATTCTCACAAAAGTTTGCAAACAAAATTTATTTTATAACCTGATGAAATTAAATAATAGTGACTTCAATGCTTATAATTAATTTTCCAGGCTACTTTATAAAATGAAATACGTTTACACTTATGATTCCATTGATTTTTTCCAAGGGATTATTTTTTCCAAACCAATACGCAACGTCAATGTTTCTATTGTGACGTCACGATAACTTCGGGATTTCCGCGATTTCCTTGGCATGTAGAGCAATGCTACGGCGGCGTATTAGGGCCACTATATAATTTAATTTATCTTGTACGTACAAGTTAGTATCTTGTACGTACAAGTTATTATCTTGTACGTACAACTTAGTATCTTGTACGTACAAGTTATTATCTTGTACATACAACTTAGTATCTTGGACGTACAAGATAGTATCTTGTACGTACAAGATAGTATCTTGTACGTACAAGTTATTATCTTGTACGTACAAGTTACTATCTTGTACTTACACGTTACTATCTTGTACGTACAACTTATAGTATGTTGTAATGTACGTACAACTTATAGTATCTTGTACGTACAAGATAGTATCTGGTATATCTTGTACATACAAGTTAAATTGAACTGCTGTTCATCACCGCAGAATTGAGTCCCCCGCCTGATATTTTTCGTAATTAAAGATAGTCTGTCTACTTTGCATTTCAAGCACGATCACAGGTTTATTAATGAGGACAATATCTTTTTCACCATCGTATTTTGAAATTGCCGGATTATGAGTTGAAACTGCATAGTCACTTGCATTATTTTGAAACTGACACTGTATAGTTCCTTTCGAGAAAACTGTATAGTCGCTTGTTTTATAGATACGATATGTTTAGTGATAAAATGGATATGATACATCTCCGATGAATGATAAGTTTGATCTATTAAAAAGAGGAGCAAACAAATTCGTAATTTTCTTCAATTATAAAAGTTAAATACTTCACACTGGTGCCATTATTGGAACTTTTTGAGCATTTATTTTAGTTCAGAATAGTAGTATTGAAAATAATTAACTGCCTCCGAAAAAAATCCTAGGCATTATGCCCTAATTCGAATGAGTTACTGATTGCACAGACAACAAAAGCAAAACAAATTATTTCATATGTGTTTTTGTGTTTATTAGATATATATACACAAATCAATTATGGTCCAAATGATGATCATAGTTAATACTCCGTTATAAACATTTACATATATATGTTCGGAAACTTATCACAGCATCACAACTCCACAACATGTCGCAAGGTATTCTTTTTTCCCCTTTGGCTTAAACAAAGGGTACGTAATATACGTATACATGTAGCTTCATGCGATACCATTGTGATAGTAAAACAGCCACAGCCTTTAATACCGAGAATTTCAACATTATACTATCTTGTACGTACAAGATACTAAGTTGTACGTACAAGATAGTAACTTGTACGTACAAGATACTAACTTGTACGTACAAGATACTAACTTGTACGTACAACATACTAACTTGTACGTACAAGATACTATCTTGTACGTACAAGTACGTACACGATACTATCTTGTACGTACAAGATACTAAGTTTTACGTACAAGATACTAGGTTGTACGTACAAGATAGTAACTTGTACGTACAAGATAGTAATTTGTACGTACAGGATACGTACAAGATACTAACTTGTACATACAAGATAATAACTTGTACGTACAAGATAAATAAAATTTTGTAGTGGCCCTAATACGCCGCCGTACAATTCTGATTGGAAATTTTATTTTTATTTTTTCATAATAAATTATACTTGTTATCTTAACACCATTTTTACCGACTTTAGCCTTCATTTGTCCGACTATTCACTTATAACAAAATCACCTATAACAATTACTTTCCCAATGTCTTTATAACCTACCTACAGTTTCTTCTAAACAAGCAAATACGTCATTTTCACATTTGTCGTAAAATGTGATGTTAATTGAAGGAAAATAACAAGTAAACATAAGTATCAGTGTCGGCATTTGATGTTGTTCGGGATAACTTCATTAGTGCGATGTTGTTAATTATCGATAATACGACAGTGTTTGGACAATGATGATTCAATTAAAATAACAATATCACCATTTTTGCCGTGCTGTCTAGGAAAAATCGTAACCTTCTACTTCCAACCAAGGATTTGTAAGTGAGAAGGATTCGTGTCCGTCTCTTTACATTACTAAACACCATGACGCCTATGAACCGGGAATAAAAACCGTTTTTCTCAACAAATACTTGTTTTATCGAGTCAAACGAGACACCAATGTAAAGTTTATTAAATTTCACAACGTTTATAACTTGTTTTAAGGACGGAAGATTTAGAGGATATGTCTTAAATTTTCGTTAAAAAAAATATGGCAGCTCATGAAATGACGGCCCGCTTCAGAAAGTAAGACGGTAACCCTCGTACCCGCAAGCTACATCAAAGGCTGCGCCGGGTATCAAAGGGAAATCAGTCGTCGCCCAACGTCACGGTCAGTGCACAAACACAGAAGCTCCTGCCTTGTACTCCCCAAAACCCAGTGTGACTTATCCTTCTAATATACGTCCTTGTTCCAACACTTCATCTTCTTTCACCCAGCACTCGTACAAGCAAACAATATCGTATTTACAAGTTATATTTACAAAGTCTTAAAATTTTGTGACTCTTAACTTTTCGGCTTTACCTCTACAAATGTCCCATGCTATGATAGAGACTCCCTCCAGACTGTCCCAGTACATATAGCTGGTATGGTGATAGGTCCTTGCACTACTGGTAGATGACTCGGTTCTCTCACGACACGGTCATGATTGACTTGGGTACGATCGATATCCTTCGCGATACGGTCGACGTCATGGTCGACTTGATGTCGATTCCTAACGATACAGTCATGATCGGCTTGAGCGATATGCAAAACTGTTCGACTTTACGTCATGTTCACGCAGTCTGCTTGTTCTTTCTGTCCGGAATCTCGCGGCATGTCTCATTATCCCTAGTGGTGATGTATTACGGCGATCTGACGTCGCTCCTCTACTGATATTGCGTGCGCATCACCAAAAGCAAAATAAATTATTCTATATGTATTTTTGTGTTAATAAGACGCATTTAATGTTAAAATGATGGATATCGTTTATGCTCTGACGGCGGTGGAGCATCTTTATATAGCTGAGTATTGTCAGTGGTGGGGAAATATTACTGTTGGTTGGGAGCTTACTCCAATAACATGAGAGTCGACTAGGGCCCTAGTTGTGCATATTGCATTTTAGGACTGATCGGTTAACAAGATGGCCACAAGGCCGCCATCTTGGATTTGGATAGCTAAAGTTTGTTACCGCTATTTCTCAGAAAGTACTGAAGGGATCTCTCTCAAATTTCACATGTAGGTTCCCCTAGGTCCCTAGTTATGCATATTGCATCTTGGGACCGAACGATCAACAAGATGGCCGCCATCTTGGATTTTGATAGTTAAAGTTTGTTACCGCTATTTCTCAGAAAGTACTGAATGGATCTCTCTCAAATTTCACATGTAGGTTCCCCTAGGGCCCTAGTTGTGCATATTACATTTTAGGACCGATCGCTTAACAAGATGGCTGCCAGGCCGCCATCTTGGATTTTGATACTTAAAGTTTGTTACCGCTATTTCTCAGAAAGTACTGAACGGATCTCTCTCAAATTTTACATGTAGGTTCCCTTAGGGCCCAGTTGTGCATATTGCATTTTGGAACCGAACGGTCAACAAGATGGCCGCCATCTTGGATTTTGATACTTAAAGTTTGTTACTGCTATTTCTCAGAAAGTACTGAAGGGATCTCTCTCAATTTTACATGTAGGTTCCCCTAGGGCCCTAGTTGTACATATTGCATTTTGGAACCGAACGGTCAACAAGATGGCCGCCATCTTTGATTTTGATACTTTAAGTCTGTACCACTATTTCTCAGAAAGTACTGAAGGGATCTCTCTCAAATTTCACATGTAGGTTCCCCTAGGGCCCTAGTTGTGCATATTTCATTTTAGGACCGATCGCTTAACAAGATGGCTGCCAGGCCGCCATCTTGGATTTTGATACTTAAAGTTTGTTACCGCTATTTCTCAGAAAGTACTGAACGGATCTCTCTCAAATTTCACATGTAGGTTCCCTTAGGGCCCAGTTGTGCATATTGCATTTTGGAACCGAACGGTCAACAAGATGGCCGCCATCTTGGATTTTGATACTTAAAGTTTGTTACTGCTATTTCTCAGAAAGTACTGAAGGGATCTCTCTCAATTTCACATGTAGGTTCCCCTAGGGCCCTAGTTGTACATATTGCATTTTGGAACCGAACGGTCAACAAGATGGCCGCCATCTTTGATTTTGATACTTAAAGTCTGTACCACTATTTCTCAGAAAGTACTGAAGGGATCTCTCTCAAATTTCACATGTAGGTTCCCCTAGGTCCCTAGTTGTGCATATTGCATTTTGGGACCGAACGGTCAACAAGATGGCCGCCATCTTGGATTTTGATACTTGAAGTTTGTTACCGCTATTTCTCAGAAGCTACTGAAGGGATCTCTCTCAAATTTCACATGTAGGTTTCCCTAGGTCCCTAGTTGTGCATATTGCATTTTGGGACCGAACGGCCAACAAGATGGCCGCCATCTTTGATTTTGATACTTAAAGTCTGTACCACTATTTCTCAGAAAGTTCTGAAGGGATCTCTCTCAAATTTCACATGTAGGTTCCCCTAGGTCCCTAGTGGTGCATATTGCATTTTGGGACCGAACGGTCAACAAGATGGCCGCCATCTTGGATTTTGATACTTAAAGTTTGTTACCGCTATTTCCCAGAAAGTACCGAAGGGATCTCTCTCAATTTCACATGTAGGTTCCCCTAGGGCCCTAGTTGTACATATTGCATTTTGGAACCGAACGGTCAACAAGATGGCCGCCATCTTTGATTTTGATACTTGAAGTTTGTTACCGCTATTTATCAGAAGCTACTGAAGGGATCTCTCTCAAATTTCACATGTAGGTTTCCCTAGGTCCCTAGTTGTGCATATTGCATTTTGGGACCGAACGGTCAACAAGATGGCCGCCATCTTGGATTTTGATACTTAAAGTTTGTTACTGCTATTTCTCAGAAAGTACTGAAGGGATCTCTCTCAAATTTCACATGTAGGTTTCCCTAGGGCCTAGTTGTGCATATTGCATTTTGGGACCATTCGATCAACAAGAATGCCTGCAAGCCACTATCTTGGATTTTGATAGTTGAAGTTTGTTACCGCTATTTCTCAGAAAATACTGAAGCGATCTCCTTGGACCTGCATATTGCATTTTGGGACCGATCGGTCAACAAGATGGCCAACAGGTAGCCATCTTGGATTTTGATAATTGAAGTTTGTTAGTGTTATATATCTCAGAAAGTACTGAAAGGATATTTCTCAAATTTCTTATGTAGTAATATGAGTAAAAGTTTGAAAAGCAGAGAAAAGATCCCTCTTTCTGTTGTCAGACGGAGATCATTCTTTGGTGGGCGTCAAGATCCCTCTGGGATCTCTTGTTATCAGACGTTATTTTGCTGACTGTCGACTCTCATTTCCGAAGGGTTATTTCTTTGATGCAGCTTCCGACGTCAGATGAAGGCGTAATGAAAAGTGCAATAATATCAATATTTCTTGCTGTAACAGTGATAACATTGATGTGTACTTCCCTTTTATCTAGGAAAACCATAACCTGAGGCATAAAAAAATATTTTAGCGGTTTAGATATGATGAATCCTTCCCGTAACATTTTGACCTAGTTTTAAATATGGCGGCTGGTTACTACAAAAAACGGAACGTGAATCCAAGCGGGAAGAATGCAAGTAAAAGTAAAGGCAGATCAAGCGTTTTGGGGACTTTGTAATTCGTTTTTTAGGTCATCTGATCCCAAGGGTCAGGATGACCTATAGTCATCATGCACCGTCCGTCGTCGTCCGCCGTCCGCTGTCTGCCGTCCGCCGTCCGCCGTGCGTAAACTTTTAATTCAAACAACTTCTTCTCAATAACCGTAAGCCCAAAGTACTCATATTTGGCCTGTAGCATACTGGGATGAAGGGCTATCAAAGTTGTGAAAATAAATGACCTTGACCTACTTTCAAGGTCACAGGGGTCAAATAGGCTAAAATCTTTGAACGACTTATTCCAAGTAACCGAAAGGTCCAGGGTACTCATATTTGGCCTGTAGCATGCTGGGATGAAGGGCTACCAAAGTTGTGAAAATAAATGATCTTGACCTACTTTCAAGGTCACAGGGGTCAAATAGGCTAAAATCTTTGAACGACTTCTTCTAACTAACCAAAAGGTCCAGGGTACTCATATTTGGCCTGTAGCATGCTGGGATGAAGGGCTACAAAAGTTGTGAAAATTAATGACCTTGACGTACTGTCAAGGTCACCGGGGGTCAAATAGGCTTAAATCTTTGAACGACTTCTTCTAACTAACCGAAAGATCCAGTGTACTCATATTTGGCCTGTAGCATGCTGGGATGACGGGCTACTAAAGTTGTGAAAATAAATGACCTTGACGTACTATCAATGTCACAGAGGTGAAATAGGATAAAATCTTTGAACAACTTCTTCTAACTAACCAAAAGGTCCAGGGTACTCATATTTGGCCTGTAGAATGCTGGGATGAAGGGCTACCAAAGTTGTGAAAATGAATGACCTTTACCTACTTTCAAGGTCATAGGAGTCAAATAGACTAAAATCTTTGAATGACTTCTTCTTACTAACCGAAAGGTTCAGGGTACTCATATTTGGCCTGTAGCATGCTGGGATGAAGGGCTACCACAGTTGTGAAAATTAATGACCTTGACGTTCTTTCAAGGTCACAGGGGTCAAATAGGCTAAATTCTTTGAACGATTTTTGTTAACTAACCCAAAAGTCAAGGATACTGATATTTTTCTGGTGGCATGCTGGGATAAAGGGTTACCATAGTTATAAAAATGAATGACCTTGACCTTCTTTCAAAGTCACAGGGGTCAATTAAGCTAAAATCTTTTAACTACACCTTTTAATTAGCCGAAAGGTCCAGGGTATTCATATTTAGTCAGTAGCATGCTGAGATAAAGGGCTACCAAAGTTGTGAAAATTAATGACCTGGACGTTCTTTCAAGGTCACAGGGGTCAAATAGGCTAAAATCTTTGAACGACTTCTTCTAACTAACCGAAAGGTCCAGGGTACTCATATTTGGCTGTAGCATGCTGGGATGAAGGGATACCAAAGTTGTGAAAATAAATGACCTTGACGTTCTTTCAAGGTCACATGGGTCAAATAGGCTAAAATCTTTGAATGACTTCTTCTAACTAACCAAACGGTCCAGGGTACTCATATTTGGCCTGTAGCATGATGGGATAAAGGGCTACACAGCTTGTGAAAATTAATGACCTTGACCTACTGTCAAGGTCACCGGGGGTCAAATAGTTTAAAATCTTTGAACAACTTCTTCTAACTTACCGAAAGGTCCAGGGTACTTATATTTAGCCATTAGCATGCTGGGATGAAGGGCTACCAAAGTTGTGAAAATAAATGACCTTGACGTACTTTCAAGGTCACAGCGGTCAAATTGGCTAAAATATTTGAACGATTTCTTCTAAGTAACCAAAAAGTCCAGGGTACTCATATTTGGCCTGTAGCATGCTGGGATGAAGGGCTACAAATGTTGTGAAAATTAATGACCTTGACGCACTGTCAAGGTCACCGGGGGTCAAATAGGCTAAAATCTTTGAACGACTTCTTCTTACTAACCGAAAGATCCAGGGTACTCATATTTGGCCTGTAGCATGCTGGGATGAAGGGCTACCAAAGTTGTGAAAATGAATGACCTTTACCTACTTTCAAGGTCATAGGAGTCAAATAGACTAAAATCTTTGAATGACTTCTTCTTACTAACCGAAAGGTTCAGGGTACTCATATTTGGCCTGTAGTATGCTGGGATAAAGGGCTACCAAAGTTGTGAAAATTAATGACCTTGACGTTCTTTCAAGGTCACAGGGGTCAAATAGGCGAAATTCTTTGAACGATTTTTGTTAACTAACCCAAAAGTCAAGGATACTGATATTTTGCTGGTGGCATGCAGGGATAAAGGGTTACCATAGTTATAAAAATGAATGACCTTGACCTTATTTCAAAGTCACAGGGGTCAATTAAGCTAAAATCTTTTAACTACACCTTTTAATTAGCCGAAAGGTCCAGGGTATTCATATTTAGTCAGTAGCATGCTGAGATAAAGGGCTATCAAAGTTTTGGAAATGAATGACCTTGACCTACTTTCAAGGTCACGAGAGTCAAATATTCCAAAATCTTGAATTTTGAACTTCTTCTCAAGTTCTACCAGTGTGATTAAGCTGAAACCTGCATGAAATGATCCTGACATGGTCCCGACCAAGTGTTGTGATATTTTATGTCGATCCAAAATCCAAGATGGCTGCCACAGATGCCATCTTCAAAACACATTTTGAACTACCAGTGCAATTTAACTGAAACTTGAAACATGAAATGCGGCTGATATGATCTTGTCAAAGTGTTATTATATCTCTGGTTGATCCCAGATTGAAGATGGCTACCATGACACCACATCTAATTATTTTCCTATACAGCTATTGCCAAGATAATCAGATGACCGTTAAGGCCCTTGGGCCTCTTGTTCTATTTACCGGCAGGATCGCTTTCATCAGGAAGTTTTGTCTGGGTCATGAAAGTTTACGTTAGGAGATGTAAACATTTGTTTAAGATGGATTTTACTGCTGATTTTGTCAAAATACTTGTTGATTTATGAACAAGAGGTAGGTATATGAAATTGATGACGATTCAAATATGATTTAAATGTAACAGGGTCGATATATAATACGTACATATATATCGTACCTTTTGTATTATATAAATATGTTGCTTATTTTTAATGATGTAAATATTGTTACAAATAAAGATTTGCTTGAAAAAAACTATTATCGTTTATTTTAATCTTTCAAATATTCCCGCCAGTTTTATACTTATTGTATACATGTATAGGGATATGTTATGGTCTGCTGGTTTACCTGCCTTCTTACAAACAAAACTCTTGGTTTACGGTATTACTGTACTCTATCATGTATTAATAAAATGAGTTTGAAAAGTCAATGGTTTATAACAAACGCGCATTTTGGCTTGAACTGTTGTATATATTAGCGATCGTCTACAGACGATATATGTTCATGTTCTGATTGTTAATTATCTTTTATAATTTAGAACATCCCCAGCCAGGTATCACCGATGACTATGGTCATGATGGTCTAGCCATGTATTGGGCTATGCACCACATGGAGGTATCTATCTAATCATATATTTTTTTTATATTGAAATAATTATGTTCCAAAATCTATATAGATTCTGGTAGTATGAATGTATAAAACTTGGCAAAATGTCACGTTATCGTATATACGTATATATTATGTTGTAATTTATAATGATTTTAAACGTAACGCTCTGTATATCTATAAACGTGCAGATTATATTTATCGCTTAAATGAAATATCTAATATATTCATTTCATCATGTGCAAATGGTTAAACGTATAAATTGTTTTAGTTGTAAGGTTATAACCGTAAGAGTTATTCCCCTTGATTGTATATAGCCAAGTATGTGTATATTTACAGGGTCCACGTGCAATTGATGAATTTATTAATTCCATTAATAAATTAGCGAAGTTACCGAACCCAAATCCAGAATTGGCGCTATATTTCCATACCCCAATACACCCCCGGTTACATAAACGTTTTATATTGTCACAATCCAAACTTTGAAAAATATTACCCTCAGCATCGGGTAAATGGCCTATCGGAAGGTAGACGTTAGACACGACGTAATGTTCCAAAAATGTCTCGTCGTGCTTTACCCCTAACATTGTTTGAGTATCATTGTACTATCTCCACGTGTAATACCATACGTTTGACGCGTAAATCATTTTATTGATTAATTGCAAGTGGGACAAAAGGGATCACATGATGCATGGTTCATTGCCACTCAGCCATTGCCACATGTTTTTGCTACATACATAATACATAAGTTTACCCGGAGAAAATTTGTCTATAGTCTGTATCAGCTAAGTCCGCTAATTCCGTTTCAAAGGTAAAACGGGAAAAGATGAATCTGGTTATAATTTAAATCTTAACTTATTATTGTTTTTCAATAGAACTGCAATGTTAAACTTTTTCCTTTTAATGTATGCAGACAGTATCATTAGCTGAGTCTGCAAAAGACTTACATAAAATATTGAATTCAATTTGTTACTTTATACTGTTCAATAGAAGCTACCAGTAAATTTTTGGAAAAAAACCTTAATTTATGGTTTTCAGAAATGGAGGTAAATTGAATGACTCCGAGAAATGGTATATCAGTGGTTATACGCAATAGAAGATTTTGATAGCTTAATTGTATTTTGATGGCAAATAATGGAAAATTCTTTATTACACAAGATAAAATAGCTGAAAATACCGTGAATGTGTATGTATGTGTGTGTGAGGGTGTGTATGTATGTATGTATGTATGTATGTTTTTGTTTGTTTTGTTTTTGTTGTAGTTTTTAAAAAAAATATTTTTACATTGAAACGCAAATAAGTATTTTTGAAACAAATATTAAACTACGAATTGGGAGTATGGGGATTCCAGAAAATTGTAGTGTATATTAACTAGGCAGACTTCCTTTACATTAAGGATAAAGATATTGTGTTTTGAAAGCCTGTTATACAGATATGATAGAGGGAGGGGTGAGTAGTTGGCTAATATATGGAATTAATGACTTAGGTTAGGTTCATATTGGCACATTTTCGAATACTAGTTGTTCTTTTTACAAATATATTTGTGGTGAGTTTTGTTTGAAACAGTATTTAACTACATACTTTTCCTCTATCACATATCAAAGAAATTGCAAAAGATATATAATCGTCTCACAAATCAACTGTTAAAATTGGTAAATATAGAAAGACAGAATCGAAAATGTATATGTTGTTCTAATTTATTCAATTTCTGGGAATAAGAAATATTATAGCAGGATTATCTAATTTAGGAAATTCTATCGCTACGGTGTTATAAAACAAATACTGTTTATAACAGACATAGCAACACATATACACTACACTAGTATAGCGGTCTTGTACGTGTTGGGTGTATCTGTAAGTGTGCCTTTATGTTAAATATTTGTTATGTTGTAAAATAAATATTGTTTCACTTTGGCACTGTATATGAGCCTGCACCTATTCTTATCAACCGTAAGGTTTAAGGAAAATTATTGAAGAATTGGTAAGTAACTTTATAAGAACAGACTATACCTTACCTGTACTTAGTCCCTTATTGATCAGCTACTGATTCTCTCCCCAACGTTACAATAGAGTGTGTTGACTGGGCGGTGTGATTGGTTTTCCGTTGTTTTCCTGTACCAAGAGTTTTGTTTGTAAGAAGGCAGGATCATAATCATGATTGTCTCGACAAAAGCTGTAAGTAGTGACTGACGTATTTATTATTCTAAACACGCATTTTGTTGTACATATTACACGACTTTACCTGTGGAAAAGTTGACGTTTTTATTCTTAACACGCATTTTGTTGTCATTTTCATTTGATTAATGTTCAGCATAAAATAACGAAGATGTACAACTGTACGTGTATTGGTACAGTGGAGTGTAAGCTAATTAACCTTTACATCCTATTGAACTCCTTTTGTATTACGTTTATTTTATACATACTTTAATTGTTTTACATCGATTGCGAAACAAGTTATACAACTTATACAAATCACTTTCGATGGCCCCGATGTAAGCGCGCGAGGGGTCTTAGAGTGGGAGGAAACCGGAGTGCCCGGAGAAAACCCACGTGGACGGGCAGGTGAACCCTGACCTTTTCACGTCCAAGCCGGAGATCGAACGCCGGACGGCTTGGTGAAAGGCGAGTGGCTTAACCACTACACCACCCGACCACCAGTTTAAATTACGTGTAATCTAGTAGTGCACTACATATATATGTCCAGTCATGATAAGATGTAACTGCTAAACCCCCTATATCAGGTAATGGGCAGAGCCATGTGTTTGGGTTGGTCTATAGGGCTTTTTCACCCTTTTATATAATTCTTCTGCATTCGAAGTTGTACACAAATGATCTCTGAAATAGTAAGAGAAACGCCAATGAACGTGTCACCATATTGTATGAGTTGACGGTGTAACAGTTCTGGAAGGTCCAGAGACCTGACATTGGACCTGTGGCATGTTGATATAAAGAGCTACATGTACCAAGTTTGTAAATATAAATGACTTGTTGGTGAAGAGCCTGTCAAATTGTCCAATGACGCTTTCTAGTTACATTGTATATTTACGTTCTATTAACAGTCAGTCATTTAAGGACGGCCTCCCGTATATGTGCTGTCTTGCGTATAAGGATGCAGCGAGGTGCGTGTTTTGGGAGACTGCGGTATACTCGTGTTGTATCTTCTTGTATAGTGGAACTCTTGCTCTTTTTAGTGCTAATATCACTGGATCAAGGACCGAAGACACCAAACAACACACCGCAGTGATACTGACAATGGAATATCCAGTCGTCCCACTCCTTTTTAATCAGGAGATTGGTTTGGCGTGGTTGATTATATTTACGTCCCATTAACAGCGAAAGTCATTTAAGAACGACCCCCGGTGTATGTGCTGGGCGCTAAGCAGGAGCAGAAACTTACTCTTTGAAAGTACTTTGAATAACAGGAAAATATTCCTTACATCATTTTTTGACCAAGATTTAACTTTTTTCTTTTCTTTTTTTTCCAGAGCTATAGACTGGTGATGATTCTGCTTTCGATTAATATCATTGTACTTGTAGTGGAATATAAATTCACTCATGCTAACAACAGCAAGCGCGAAAATCAAAAACGACAGTTTGCAAATATTTCGAGGCCCAAGGCATTAGAAAGTTATCTTCTGCAACATATGTCGGACAATGGACAAAGAACAAAATACCTTGTTTATGAGTGTGCCAGATCAAGAGAAACTCCATGTTATGGCTGGTCCGACAGAATAGCGGGTATCGTTACAACATTCATCATATCCATACTATCTAACCGTCATTTTCTGATCCACTTTGATACGCCATGTTTACTTCAGGATTACCTCATTCCTAACCACTACGACTGGCGATATAATTCATCTATACTTGTTAACAAGACAAGTTCTTTTCATGATATAAAAAACTGGGACTACAAAAAAATAGATAAATATATTTCTGGAGGCAGCGACTTTAATGAACATTTTAGAACAGATATTGTATTTTTACTGATAAACTGGGATTTTATATCAGAATTCAGGAAAAGACCAAATATTGCTAACGACATACCATGGATATCACAGTTCCACCAATCCGATATTTATAAGGATTTTTACAAGTTTTTGTTCAAATTGACAAACGTATCAGGTAATGCACTTGCTCATCATGAGAAAACAAGACGAAAGCGAAAAAAGATAGCATGCGCTCATGTACGTATAGGACGAAATCCAACCATCCCACAAGACACTGGTAACCCAGTCAAACTGCCTTTAGACGTTTTATGGAAATACTTTGACTCTGTAAATAGAGATGAATTCGACTTTTTTGTGGCTTCAGACTCGGATAGTGTAAAAACAGATGCAAAGAAACGTTACCCCGATAACGTGATAGACACTCCGGGGAAAATCACTCATATTGATCAACATACCGATTCTGATCCCGCTGACGGGTTTCTGAAGCAGCTTCTGGATTTTTATATATTGATGAGATGTGATAAACTCATAATTTCAGAGAATAGTGGGTTTGGCATGCTGGCTGCATTTATCCGAAACACTAACTATGAGCTTTATTGCTGGGTGGGACGAGATTTGATACCATGCTCTAGGTATACTGTCAATGACATCATGCCTATCGGGAAATTCGGTATAAAGCCTGTATGGTGAGAAACTGCAACATATATACAAAACAAATACTGTATAGTTGGATATTTCTATAGGGAAAATTTCAGGGTTTCGCGGGACAATGTGATGATCATAAAATTAAGATCCGCGGAATGACTGTACAATATATACACTTAAAGCCAAAAATTTTAAATCGCTAAAATTTGTTTTTTATTGTTTTCATCTGAAATTGTGAATATTTACGTTGAGCCGCGTAATTAAACGACTATACGGTAATCATAATGATGAAAGTGACAGCCATTGAATAAGCTAGATACACTCATAATTATGATCCTCCGGTATATGTAAATGATTTGTATGTTGAAGGAGTTTTGCGATTACACTTCCTTGTGTCACGCATGTGCAAGGACACTAAGAGACCAGATACTTTTTTATGAATCTAATTTTAGTTGTCCTGTATTTTGAAGGAAAACAGTTTGTTTATGTTTGTATTCTATTATACACTGTTTACCATTTAGATGTTATGTAGTGATGTATACGTAAATTTTGTTTCCAAATGACGAGTCAGTAGACGCGAAGTCATAACAACTTGCCGCAGCACCAAACCCTGGCTGTTAATAGGACGTTAAATAATCAATCAAGCAACTAGACAAAAGACACAGTAATACTGTGTTTTAGCTGTAGATGATGGTTATCAAGGAAGTTTGATTTATTAGATCAACGTCCCGTTAACAGCCAATGTCAGTTCATGACAGCCTGCAACGTTTTCCGTGTCTGAATGTCTATATGTTGGAAAGCTGCGATATATTTGTGCTGCATTTGTGTCACGTACAATGTAAGTGACATTACCACAGACACAACTAGGAACACTACATTTGTAAATACAGGTGATAGGAAATATAATATTTTATTATGCCAACTTAGAAATTCTTCAAGTAATCTTAATTTTGATCTTTAGAGGAATCATCTTGCTGAATCACCAACTTGTAGCGGTGGCAATGCTCAAGAAATAGTACAACATTATTTTCTTGACTGTGTGAAACATGATAATCTACGCAGAACTTTAAAAAGATGACTTATATGATGATAATCACAACCACTACAATCTAGATAGGATTCTATCAGGTTGTTGCGAATGTGATGATCAGACCAATAAATATGTATTTGAGTGTATTTTTGAGTTTATAAGAACCACAAATATTTTTCCGAGCATATAATACAGTACATACAACAGTTTTGTTAATATTCGACTTTAAACATGTTATGTAAAATATAATATAACAAATACAACTAGATTTGATCGCGATCAAAACACGGGATTTCCACCTATGTAATGATATAAGTAATGCTAGTGAACAGACGATCTTTAAGTCGAATTAATTAAATCTGTTTTTCAGTTGGACCAGATTACTTTCGTAAGAAACGCTTTCTGATTATTGTTGAGTGAGATCGTCCGTTCGTTCAAGTAATCGTCTGTTCGCTAACATTACTTATATCATTACATAGGTGGAAATCCCGTATTTTGATCGCGATCAAATCTAGTTATTCTTTTTTTTCTAATTCCACAAGTCTTGTTAGCAGGATATCTCACGAACGGAATAAGGTACGACGCTAAACTTCGGACACGTTATGAATCTTGAGATGTACGTTCGATTTTTTACAAAAATGTTCAAGGTCAAGGTCACAGACGTAAAAAACTACTTTTTTCGAACAAACTTTAAACGTTCATAACTTCATAACTGTACGCTGTTCAGGTTGTGCGTTTCATTATTTAGGTTGATTGCGATGTTGAACGTTTTTTTCTTCCTACATGTTATCAGAGAATATGGCTAGGTCAAGAGTTCGCTAGAGGGTCAAATGAGGTCAAACAAAGGTCAAAAATGAACTTTACCATAGAAATGTTTTGAAGAACGCACATGAAAGAACATGCTCTTAAGCACATAAAATGACCAATTTCAAGGCCATATTATTCAAAATGGCGGAGATATTGGACATCAAAAATCGAAATTTATATTTTTTTTATTTTTGACTCTTTGTAAAAGAAGACCTTCCCATATATTCTGTAAAGGGTTTCAATTTCAAAGACAAAGCTTTAAAAATGACGGAAATATAGCCTTGCAAATATGGCGTTTCGTTCATTTTTTAACCTAAATTTTACCGTAATTTATGAAATTTCCAAGAGAAATGTTTTGAATTGGATGTGAGAGAGCATGCTCTCAGACACATAAAATGGACCAATTTCATGGTCTTATCATTCAAAATGGCGGAGATAAAGGACATGAAAAATCGGAATTTAGTTTATATTGGTCTTTGCGGCAGGCGTTTCAGCGCCTTTAAACCTGAATGTACAGTGTTGATTTTTCATACCTATGTTGTATGAACTTTTGTCTTCAAAATATATGGATTTTAAAGGGGCTATATAGCAAAATGGCGGAAATATAGCTCTCCAAATATGGCAATTTGTCCCATTTCCTTATTTTTTTCCGTACTTAGTGAGCTCGTAGGGCCTTTATCATTTAGTGAAGGGTGTTGATTTTTTGTAAATGTAGACATTGACAAAGTGTCATGATTTTTATGTTCTAAAGCAATCGTCTGTTCGCTAACATTACTTATATCATTACATAGGTGGAAATCCAGTGTTTTGATCGAGATCAAATCGAGTTATTATTCCTTTTTTTTTCTTATTTCCACAAATCTTGTTAGCAGAATGTCTCACGAACGACACACAACACGACGCTCAACTTTTGACACATTATGTAGGTACATTAGATCTTGAAACGTACGTTCGATTTTTCACAAAAAAAATGTTCAAGGTCAAGGCAACAGACGTAAAAAACTACTTTTTTTCGACCAAATTTTAAACGTTCCTTACTTCATAACCGTACGCTGTACGTTGTCCCCGTTTTGGCATTAAGGTAGATCGTGACAAAGCGCGATTTTTGTTCATCACATGTTATCAGAGATTATGTCAAGGTCAAGAGCTCGCTACGGGGTCAAACAAATGCCAAAAGCGAAAATTGCCACAGAAAAGTTTTGAAAGATAGATTTGAAAGGGCATGCTCTCAGAAATATATAATGAAAAGTTTCAAGTTCATCGGAACCAAAATGGCGGAGATATAGACCTTGGAAAACTGCGATTTTGCCATTTTCCCGCCAAAAATGCACAAGATTTCAGCGCCTTTAATACTTATATTAACATACATGCTTGAATGCTTGAATTTTGCATAGACATAATATGGACAGATATCTTCAACAGTTTTACGCCAAAACTTTGTGACTCTGTTACGTCATCAAACTCGATTATACAGATTTCATATTTCAAACACCTATGGCATACATCTGTGCCTGCATGAATTAAGATTAAAATTAAAATTATAGTCAAGGTCATACAAGTCACATATGCTACATCAGTACAATTGTTGTAGAACATCTTTACATCAAAGACCGATTGCCGCATGTCAAAATAAGTTTTTATTGTATGACGTAAATCACTCTTGAAGGTCACGGTAGTAAAATGTTGAATTATATGCTGAAATATCATTTTACATTAACACAATTCCTTTGAAACATCAGCTGAGCTCATGTATGGTATAAATGTATACGCTTAAAATTGAATTACGTTGACATAATTTAAGGTCACAATGGTCAAATCTTGCCCCAAGAGCACAACATAGTTCAAGTTATATGTGTCGTAAGTTTCATACTCATGAAACAAGAAGAGCTTTTAATATGTTATTCACCACCAATAGTTACCAACATTTTGAGAATTGCAATATTTACAATGCAAAGAGTTTAATTTTACAAAGTCAAATAAATGTTCAAAATTTATTTTTGCGGTATATTTACTGCCTACAAGTGATGATATTTTCCACTTCAGTGCAGAAGAATAAATACACACGGTCCGACCATGAAGCTAAGTTGTGGTCTGCTATTTTATTTTACATTTTTACAATGGTATCAGTAATTATAAAGTGACCTTTTCACGTATACTCTCATCTAAAACATACATAAAGCATAAAGACAAGAACTAATGGTGCATAAATGCTGTGTTGTAACGAATGCCTATAAAGCTTCATGATTTTCACGGGATCTCAGCGCATTTACAATTTGGTGTATGATGGTCATTTTTTGCACATACATGTAGGTATATACTATGGAACGATGTTTAGAACATTTTTGTTTCGATGTCATATCATACAAAGTGGCAGAGATATTGGCTCATGAAATTGACAATTCAATTGCCAAGATCATCTCGAGTTGCGTCTTTTTGACCATCATTTAACTTACTTACTAGTTACTGAAACCAAAGGCATAGAATTGCATAAGGACAAAAATTTTCATGATATTAACATATACATGTACATCGTTGTTTGAATGCTGTTAGATCTAGCCGCTACTGAGACGCGCAGTGTTACGTGTTAATAACCACATATAATATATATTCAGAACTTGTTTGTACAAAAGTGGCGGCTTCATTTCACATAAATCACACAAAATGTTGAGGTTTCATTTAAAGATATAGTATATCTTATTACCCCATCTTAGGCAGTGATCCGTTCAATGCACATGTATGATTCACAAAAAGTTATATACATGTACATTGTAATTTGTCCTCTATCTATGTTGCATTTGTTGAATGTTGTAAATATGTTTCTGTACACAGTTTTTTTTTTTTTTGAAAATTGACTAATAATAAAGTTTAAAGTTTGAAAGTCCAGAGACACGACAGGTAGTGATCCATTCAGTTGATTTTATCCTTTAACATACAACATCAACTAAGCCACAATTATGGGCACTGTCTAGACCCAGTAGGTAGCTAAATCGACAAGTTTGTCGGTCATTTTACACATTTTTCACAAAAGCTTTCATCTTAACATGCATAAAGCGTAAAGACAAGAACTAATATACTACATAAATATGTCTTGTTACGGCTGCATATAAAGCTTCATACATGTTTGTCCGTGCCTTTGAATGATTTTCACGGGATCTCAGCGAATTTACAATTTGGTGTTTAATGGCCAATTGTCGCACATTCATGTAGGTATATACTATGGAACGATGTCTATAACAGTTTTGAGTTTCAAGGTCATATCATACAAAATGGCAGAAATATTGCCATCAAAATACTGTCATCAAAGTAATCATGTAGGTATATACTATGGAACGTTGTCTAAAACAGTTTTGAGTTTCAAGATCACATCATACAAAATGGCAGAAATATTGCCATCAAAATACTGTTATCAAAGTTAAATACACGATCGCGCCCGGTCACGAAGACAACTCGAATTGCGTCGTTTTGGCCATGAAACTAAAGGTATAGAATGCATTTACAAGACTGCATAAGGGAAAAAATTTGAATAAAGATGTGTTTTCACGTTTTGAAAATATTGGTATATAATCGTTCTTTGAATACTGTTAGATTAGGCCGCACAGTGTTACGTGTTAATCACTAAATATACTGTAAAATATACAGAACTTGTTTATACAAAAGCGGTGACTCTATTTCACTTTACACACAATACAATGAGGCAAGATTATATTCCAATTGTTTTATTACTGATACATCTATCTAATTCAAAAGCAATTAAATCCTACTATGAAATTTACAAATAAACCCCTACAATCTAAACTATGACTAAATAACCTAACATGTGGCTTCTTGGGAGTTACTCGTATGACTACAAATATACTTGTTATATAGGTAGACTTCTACCCTTAATTTTACCAGGAATGACCCATCTGGTATCAGGTTATGCTTTAGAAATATTGCAGGTAGACTTCTACCATGCATTTAGGGGTGACCTTATTTACCAGGGGCGGACCCATCTGGTTTGAAGTCAATTTTCCTACCGGGGACCTTATTTACCGGGGGCGTCCCCACCGGTATCAGGTTAAGAATTTTTTTCTACCACGGACAACTTTATTTACCAGGGATAGCACCTCAGCCGGTATCAAGTTAACTCCTCTGGTTTAATTGATAGATCTTATATATAGGTATAACTTTTATTTCAGGGACAACCTTATTTACCAGGGGTACAACCTCAACCGGTATCAAGTTTAAATCCTCTGCGTACCTATTCATTTCAGAAAATTATTTTAATTGATCTATCAATTATCTGAATCGGGGGTAAAAATTGTTGTTTGCAACCAGTTGTTTGTAATTTGTTGAGTATTTTTTGTTTGTTTGTTTGATTAATTAACGTCCTATTAACAGCTATGGTCATGTAAGGACGGCCTCCCATGTATGCGGTGTGTTGCGCGTATGTTAACATATGTTGATAAATATCTTTAGAAAGCATATTACAATAAAATATAATTAAAGTTATGTAATTAACAAAACAACATAAACTTTAGGAGTATTTGGGACAATAACAAGCAAATGACTCTGTTCCAAGAATTATGAAATTGACCAGAGCCCAGCTATCTAGTACCTAATATTCCTGTCACATAAGATTTGCCCAATCATAATTGACTGTCTTAGTCATGTGACTAATCAGCCCAAGACTAACTAGGACGCTGTCGAAACAAGTGTCCTCTACTGATTGGTTAAAGGCTAGATCCCCTAAACTATAATACCCTAAATTATGTACACACACCCACACCACGTGTAAGACCCCACTCCCTTTCTGACATCACTGACCTTCCTTATCCAGACCCTAAAGCAATTAATCACAGCCCATGGCTGAATACCATCCCTATGCATAAACACCCTCCCTTAGATATTCAGAACAAAATAATGACAATAGTCCTGACTGCTTGACCTCAATTGAAATGACCTGCCAAACTCCCATAAATAAACAAAGGCCTTGTCTGACTCCCTCATCCAACTCTATTCCCTGACACCCCCCCCTCCTCTTCCCTATGTGTCTGTAATTGATGCCCTGATTACAACATAAGGTAAATTCAGTATAAAATATAAATCACAAGAGCAGAAAAGCTTGTTACAGATATATGAATATAGGTAAATGTATTGTGTATAAACAAAAATTAAACAAATTTACAATACAAATCGCACAAAATAATGAGATTTCATTTATAGATAAAATATATCTTAATATCCCATCTTTGGCAGTGATCCGTTCAATGCACATGTATATTTCACAAAAAGATATATAATTTGCTTCCATCTATGTTGCATTAATTTTGTTGAATGTTGTTAATTAATATGTTTCTCTACACGGTGTATTTTGTAAAGAGACTAGTAATACAGTTTGAAGTTTGAAAGTCCAGAGACACGACAGGTAGTGATCCATTCAATTGATTTTATTTTCACCAATTCTATTAAAATACAATTTAAACAATCTTTTTTTCAATGTAAAAATCTTTAAGTGACAACATCAACTAAACCATAAGTATGGGTACTGTCTAGACCCAGTAGGTAGCTAAATCGACAATTTTGTCGGTCATTTCAATTCACACCTTTTTCATATAAGCTCTCATCTAAACACATACATAAATCATAAAGACCAGAACTAATATGGTGCATAAATGCTGTGTTATCACGGGTGTGGAAGCCTATAAAGCTTCATACATGTTTGTACATGCCTTTGAATGATTTTCACGGGATCCCACCGAAGTGTAATGACCATTTTTCGCACATTCATGTAGGTATATACTATGGAACGATGTCTATAACAGTTTTGAGTTTGAAGGTCATATAATACAAAATAGCAGAGATATTGGCTCATGAAATTGGCAATTTGATCATCAAAGTTAAATAACGATCGCGACCGGTCGGCGAGATCATCTCGAATTGCGTCCTTTTGACCATGATTTAACTCACTTACTAGTTAATGAAACCACATATATACTACAGTAGAATGCATTTACGAGACTGCAAAAGGACAAAAAATTGAATAAAGATGTGCTTTCACGATTTCATAATATTTAACATATACATCGTTCTATGAATGCTGTTAGATCTGGCCGCCACTTGGACGCGCAGTGTAACGCGTTAATGATCACATATAAAACAAACATAACATATACATATACATGAATCACACAAAATATTGAGATTGAATCTAAAGATAAAGTATATTTCAATATGCTATCTTAGGCAGTGATCCGTTCAATGCACATGTATGTTTCAGAAACATAAAGTTATATAATTTGTCTTTCATCTATGTTGCGTTTGTTGAATGTTGTAAATATGTTTCTCTACACAATGTATTTTGTAAAGAGACTAGTAATAAAGTTGAAAGTTTGAAAGCCCAGAGACACGACAGGTAGTGATCCATTCAGATGATTTTATTGCATCAGTTCCATTAAAGTGCAATTTAAATAATATTTTAAAACTTAGAAACCTTTAATAGACAACATCAACTTAGCCACAATTATGGGCACTGTCTAGACCCAGTAGGTAGCTAAATCGACAAGTTTGTCGGTCATTTTATACATTTTTCACAAAAGCTCTCATCTTAACATACATAAAGCGTAAAGACAAGAACTAATATACTACATAAATATGTCTTGTTACGGCTGCATATAAACTTCATACATGTACATGTTTGTCCGTGCCTTTGAATGATTTTCACGGGATCTCAGCGAATTTACAATTTGGTGTTTAACGGCCATTTGTCGCACATTCATGTAGGCATATACTATGGAACGATGTCTATAACAATTTTGAGTTTCAATGTCATATCATACAAAATGGCAGAAATATTGGCTCATGAAATTGATCATCAAAGTTAAATAACGATCGCGACCGGTCGACGAGATCATCTCGAATTGCGTCCTTTTGACCATGATTTAAGTTACTTACTAGTTACTGAAACCAAAGGTATAGAATGTATTTACGAGACTGCGTAAGGACAAAAAATTTTGATTAAAGATGTGCTTTCACGTTTTCATAATATTAACACATATACATTGTTGTTTGAATGCCAGGGGCGTAGGAAGCGGGGGGCTTTCAAAAATTGCCCCCCCCCCCCGCCGTATCCCCGTATTCATTAATTTCCTGTTAGCGACGCCGCTGTCTATAGATGTGTACAAGGAAATTTGCTCCCCACCATTACGTTTCATCTTCATACGCCACTGAATGCTGTTAGATCTGGCCGCCACTGAGACGCGCATTGTTACGTGTTAATAACCACATATAAAATATACAGAACTTGTTTATACAAAAGTGGCGGCTTCATTTCACATAAACCACACAAAATGTTGAGATTTCATTTATATATATAGTATATTTTAATATCCCATCTTAGGCAGTGATCCGTTCAATGCACATGTATGTTCCACAAAAAAAGTTATATAATTTGTCCTCCATCTATCTTGCATTTGTTGAATGTTGTAAATATGTTTCTCTACACAGTGTATTTTGTAAACAGACTAATAATACAGTTTGAAAGTCAAGAGACACACGGCAGGTAGTGATCCATTTAGTTGATTTTATTGCATCAGGTTAATTAAAAAGCTTTCATACATGTTTGTCCGTTGCCTTTGAATGATTTTCACGGGATCTCAGCGAATTTACAATTTGGTGTTTAATGGCCAATTGTCGCACATTCATGTAGGTATATACTATGGAACGATGTCTATAACAGTTTTGAGTTTCAAGGTCATATCATACAAAATGGCAGAAATATTGCCATCAAAATACTGTCATCAAAGTAATCATGTAGGTATATACTATGGAACGTTGTCTAAAACAGTTTTGAGTTTCAAGATCACATCATACAAAATGGCAGAAATATTGCCATCAAAATACTGTTATCAAAGTTAAATACACGATCGCGCCCGGTCACGAAGACAACTCGAATTGCGTCGTTTTGGCCATGAAACTAAAGGTATAGAATGCATTTACAAGACTGCATAAGGGACAAAAATTTGAATAAAGATGTGTTTTCACGTTTTGAAAATATTGGTATATAATCGTTCTTTGAATACTGTTAGATTAGGCCGCACAGTGTGTTACGTGTTAATCACTAAATATACTGTAAAATATACAGAACTTGTTTATACAAAAGCGGTGACTCTATTTCACTTTACACACAATACAATGAGGCAAGATTATATTCCAATTGTTTTATTACTGATACATCTATCTAATTCAAAAGCAATTAAATCCTACTATGAAATTTACAAATAAACCCTACAATCTAAACTATGACTAAATAACCTAACATGTGGCTTCTTGGGAGTTACTCGTATGACTACAAATATACTTGTTATATAGGTAGACTTCTACCCTTAATTTTACCAGGAATGACCCATCTGGTATCAGGTTATGCTTTAGAAATATTGCAGGTAGACTTCTACCATGCATTTAGGGGTGACCTTATTTACCAGGGGCGGACCCATCATGGTTTGAAGTCAATTTTCCTACCGGGGACCTTATTTACCGGGGGCGTCCCACCGGTATCAGGTTAAGAATTTTTTTCTACCACGGACAACTTTATTTACCAGGGATAGCAACCTCAGCCGGTATCAAGTTAACTCCTCTGGTTTAATTGATAGATCTTATATATAGGTATAACTTTTATTTCAGGGACAACCTTATTTACCAGGGGTACAACCTCAACCGTTATCAAGTTTAAATCCTCTGCGTACCTATTCATTTTCAGAAAATTATTTAATTGATCTATCAATTATCTGAATCGGGGGTAAAAATTGTTGTTTGCAACCAGTTGTTTGTAATTTGTTGAGTTATTTTGTTTGTTTGTTTGATTAATTAACGTCCTATTAACAGCTATGGTCATGTAAGGACGGCCTCCCATGTATGCGGTGTGTTGCGCGTATGTTAACATATGTTGATAAATAAAAGGGCCCTTTAGAAAGCATATTACAATAAAAATATAATTAAGGTTATGTAATTAACAAAACAACATAAAACTTTAGGAGTATTTGGGACAATAACAAGCAAATGACTCCTGTTCCAAGAATTATGAAATTGACCCAGAGCCCAGCTATCTAGTACCTAATATTCCTGTCACATAAGATTTGCCCAATCGTAATTGACTGTCTTAGTCATGTGACTAATCAGCCCAAGACTAACTAGGACGCTGTCGAAACAAGTGTCCTCTACTGATTGGTTAAAGGCTAGATCCCCTAAACTATAATACCCTAAATTATGTACACACACCCACACCACGTGTAAGACCCCACTCCCTTTCTGACATCACTGACCTTCCTTATCCAGACCCTAAAGCAATTAATCACAGCCCATGGCTGAATACCATCCCTATGCATAAACACCCTCCCTTAGATATTCAGAACAAAATAATGACAATAGTCCTGACTGCTTGACCTCAATTGAAATGACCTGCCAAACTCCCATAAATAAACAAAGGCCTTGTCTGACTCCCTCATCCAACTCTATTCCTGACACCCCCCCATCCTCTCTCCCTATGTGTCTGTAATTGATGCCCTGATTACAACATAAGGTAAATCAGTATAAAAATATAAATCACAAGAGCAGAAAGCTTGTTACAGATATATGAATATAGGTAAATGTATTGTGTATAAAACAAAAATTAAACAAATTTACAATACAAATCGCACAAAATAATGAGATTTCATTTATAGATAAAATATATCTTAATATCCCATCTTTGGCAGTGATCCGTTCAATGCACATGTATATTTCACAAAAAGATATATAATTTGCTTCCATCTATGTTGCATTAATTTTGTTGAATGTTGTTAATTAATATGTTTCTCTACACGGGTGTATTTTGTAAAGAGACTAGTAATACAGTTTGAAGTTTGAAAGTCCAGAGACACGACAGGTAGTGATCCATTCAATTGATTTTATTTTCACCAATTCTATTAAAATACAATTTAAAAACATCTTTTTCAATGTTAAAAATCTTTAAGTGACAACATCAACTAAACCATAAGTATGGGTACTGTCTAGACCCAGTAGGTAGCTAAATCGACAATTTTGTCGGTCATTTCAATTCACAACCTTTTTCATATAAGCTCTCATCTAAACACATACATAAATCATAAAGACCAGAACTAATATGGTGCATAAATGCTGTGTTATCACGGGTGTGGAAGCCTATAAAGCTTCATACATGTTTGTACATGCCTTTGAAATGATTTTCACGGGATCCCACCGAAGTGTAATGACCATTTTTCGCACATTCATGTAGGTATATATACTATGGAACGATGTCTATAACAGTTTTGAGTTTTGAAGGTCATATAATACAAAATAGCAGAGATATTGGCTCATGAAATTGGCAATTTGATCATCAAAGTTAAATAACGATCGCGACCGGTCGGCGAGATCATCTCGAATTGCGTCCTTTTGACCATGATTTAAACTCACTTACTAGTTAATGAAACCACATATATACTACAGTAGAATGCATTTACGAGACTGCAAAAGGACACAAAATTGAATAAAGATGTGCTTTCACGATTTCATAATATTAACATATACATCGTTCTATGAATGCTGTTAGATCTGGCCGCCACTTGGACGCGCAGTGTAACGCGTTAATGATCACATATAAAACAAACATAACATATACATATACATGAATCACACAAAATATTGAGATTGAATCTAAAGATAAAGTATATTTCAATATGCTATCTTAGGCAGTGATCCGTTCAATGCACATGTATGTTTCAGAAACATAAAGTTATATAATTTGTCTTTCATCTATGTTGCGTTTGTTGAATGTTGTAAATATGTTTCTCTACACAATGTATTTTGTAAAGAGACTAGTAATAAAGTTGAAAGTTTGAAAGCCCAGAGACACGACAGGTAGTGATCCATTCAGATGATTTTATTGCATCAGTTTCCATTAAAGTGCAATTTAAATAATATTTTAAAACTTAGAAACCTTTAATAGACAACATCAACTTAGCCACAATTATGGGCACTGTCTAGACCCAGTAGGTAGCTAAATCGACAAGTTTGTCGGTCATTTTATACATTTTTCACAAAAGCTCTCATCTTAACATACATAAAGCGTAAAGACAAGAACTAATATACTACATAAATATGTCTTGTTACGGCTGCATATAAACTTCATACATGTAACATGTTTGTCCGTGCCTTTGAATGATTTTCACGGGATCTCAGCGAATTTACAATTTGGTGTTTAACGGCCATTTGTCGCACATTCATGTAGTTGCATATACTATGGAACGATGTCTATAAACAATTTTGAGTTTCAATGTCATATCATAATAAAATGGCAGAAATATTGGCTCATGAATTGATCATCATCAAAGTTAATAACGATCGCGACCGGTCGACGAGATCATCTCGAATTGCGTCCTTTTGACCATGATTTAAGTTACTTACTAGTTACTGAAACCAAATGGTATAGAATGTATTTACGAGACTGCGTAAGGACAAAACATTTTGATTAAAGATGTGCTTTCACGTTTTCATAATATTAACACATATACATTGTTGTTTGAAATGCCAGGGGCGTAGGAAGCGGGGGCTTTCAAAAATTGCCCCCCCCCCCCCGCCGTATCCCCGTATTCATTAAATTCCTGTTAGCGACGCCGCTGTGTCTATAGATGTGTACAAGGAAATTTGCTCCCCACCATTACGTTTCATCTTCATACGCCACTGAATGCTGTTAGATCTGGCCGCCACTGAGACGCGCATTGTTACGTGTTAATAACCACATATAAAATATACAGAACTTGTTTATACAAAAGTGGCGGCTTCATTTCACATAAACCACACAAAATGTTGAGATTTCATTTATATATATAGTATATTTTAATATCCCATCTTTAGGCAGTGATCCGTTCAATGCACATGTATGTTCCACAAAAAAGTTATATAATTTGTCCTCCATCTATCTTGCATTTGTTGAATGTTGTAAATATGTTTCTCTACACAGTGTATTTTTAAACAGACTAATAATACAGTTTGAAAGTCAAGAGACACGGCAGGTAGTGATCCATTTAGTTGATTTTATTGCATCAGGTTAATTAAAATGTAATTTGAACAATCTTTTTAAACAAAAAAAAATTAAGTGACAACATCATCTAAACCACAAGTATGGTCACTGTCTAGACCCAGTAGGTATAGCTAAATCGACAGAAAGTTTGTCGGTCATTGTCTACAGTTTATGCGTCGAAGTCCAGATGAGTAGAACTTTTTAAGATAGTCCCTCCAACTTCGACTACTTAAGACTTTAATGTACTTTATACAGCAGGCAAAACAAAAAATATGCCATTTTATTTATGTGTTATTTATGTGCATATTGATTTCATCGTTATCCGTTCTTTAACTTCTAACTTTTTTCAGCGCTGTTTGTTCGTCAATGTGTGCAAATTGTGATCATCATATCGTGCGTTTCCACCCACCTGTCCGTCTGTCATTTGTTCGTGTATTTGTTTGTTTGTCTGTCTGTCTGAGTTAATACAATCATATCTGGAAGTAGTGTGTTCTGTCTGTAAGGACGTGTGTATAGACAGTGGAAGGAAGGGCACGTTGAAACCCGTATACAACTAGATACATAGCGGACTACTAGATAACATTGCGTGTATAATTATTTTTTTTTCGTTCGTTCTTTTTTAATTTTTTGTTCGTTTGCTCTTTTCGATCGGTATTTATTATTTCTTTTTTTCTTTCGGGCGTCCGTTTGTTTCGTTCTTTCGACCGTTCGTTCAGTCTGTGGTGTAGATGTACACTTTTTATAATATTTTACTGGGATACAGAGTGTAATGGTCAAAGGGGAGATAATTTTACGTTTACTACTTTCCGCATATTGGTTCTAACATTAGTTTATAACGAATTTACCGGAGTTCCGGAATTTGAATTTGTTTTGTATATTATTGGAGTCTTGAATAAAAAAGTTCGAATGGACGCATGTATATATATATAGGGATTGGATGTATTTTTTCTTATTTTCATATCGGCTATGAATAGCAGTTCTAAGCTATCTACAAATCCCGTGGAGCGCGTTAGCCTTCCGGTCGACCTTGGTTTGCAAATGACAAACGATAAAACAAGAAAAATGTAGTTAAAATAAGATTTGATTGACTTTTTATATAGTAAACCTTAGTTTGATTCTATATCAAGAATTAACACATAAGATATTTTGTAATAAGATACTGTAGGGGACTTATTTTTTTATTTATGTAAAACTGGCGCATTGTTTGAAATCAGCTGATCGATGCACGAGAATCGTTGAATTCATAGTGTATTCATTAGTGTTTTTCATAGGAGCAAATGTTTGTTTTCGTTAGTTGGTTGATTCATAAAGAGACGAACCACTCAGAAATGTAAATATACTTTTATGAATGCTCATCTCTAGGGGATCACAAAGTCTGTAACAGATATTTCGAATAGATGCGAACAGAAAATGTATTAAAGTGATTGTCTGATCGATAACAATGATAATTTTGCTGCATTGAAATCCCCGTGTTTGATCGCGAATTAAATCTAGTTTTTTTGTTGTTTGTTTGTTCAAATGTACGTCCCCTCATTAACAGCTAGGGTCACGTAAGGGCGGCCTCCCATGTATGCGGTGTAGCTACACATGTGTGTATTAACGCAAACATGTGTACATTGTTCATATATACGTGTACATTAGAACTTAAAACATCCCGAAAAATATTCAAAACTGAAAAAAAAGACCTTCGAAACGGCCCCTGTGTATACAAGATTGAGCCAAGGATATAATTTTAATCCGGCCGCTGATTGGCTGGCTAATTAAAAATTTCAAAATTAAAGATGTTTACTGTTTTCATTATGAATCACATGACCTTGAAAATAGTCATTTTCATGTCTGATTCATGCTCTTTAACATCCAATTCAAAACACCTCTCTTTGAAATACATAAATTACGGTAAAATTTACGTTAAAAAGTGAACGAAATGCCATATTCAGAGGGCTATATTTCCGCCATTTTCAAATTCATTACTTTGAAATTAAAACTCTGTACAGACAATAGGCTAAAGCTTACATTTACAAAAAATCAACACTCTACAATGAGATGATAAAGCCCTACGAGCTCACAAATAACGGAAAAAAATAAGAAAAAGAAACAAATTGCCATATTTGGAGAGCTATATTTCCGCCATTTTTCTATATAACCCCTTAAAAATAAACTTTTGAAGACAAAAGTTTATACAACATAGGTATGAAAAATCAACACTGTACATACAGGTAAAGGCGCTGAAACGTCTCGGGCAGGGGCAAATATAAACTAAAATTTCGATTTTTGATGTCCTATATCTCCGCCATTTTGAATCTTATGACCTTGAAATTAGGTCATTTTATGTGTCTGAGAGTATGATCTTTCACATCCAATTCAAAACATTTCTCTTTGAAATTTCATGAATTACGGTAAAATTTACGTTATTAAAAAATGAACGAAACGCCATATTCGGAGAGCTATATTTCCGCCATTTTCAAATTCATGACTTTGAAATTAAAAGTCTGTACAGAGAATGTGCCAATGTCTATATTTACAAAAATCAACACCCTACAATAAATGATAAAGGTGCTACGAGCTCACAAATTACGGACAAAAATAAGGAAAATGACACAAATTGCCATATTTGGAGAGCTATATTTCCGCCATTTTTCTATATAACCCTTTAAATTCATAAGTTTTGAAGACAAAAGTTCATACAACACAGCGTATGAAAAATCAACACCGTACATACAGGTATTAAGGCGCTGAAACGTCTCGGGCAAGGGCAAATATAAACTAAAATTTCGATTTTTGATGTCCTATATCTCCGCCATTTTGGATCATATGACCTTGAATTTGGTCATTTTATGTGCCTGAGAACATGCTCTTTCATATGCGCCCTTCGAAATCATTTCTATGGTAAAGTTCATTTTTGACCTTTGTTTGACCTCATTTGACCCCCTAGTGAACTCGTGACCTTGACATAATTTCTGATAACATGTAATGAGAAAAAAACGTGAATTATCGTGATCTACATGGAGAATGAAAAATACATGTTGTGTAGCGTACGGTTATGAAATTATGAGCGTTTAAAGTTCGTTCGAAAAAAGCAGTTTTTTACGTCTGTGACCTTGACCTTGAACGTTATCCTCCAAAATCGAGAACATTTTAAGAACTCATGTACGTACATAACGTCTCCAAATTTCAGCGCTCTACACCTCTTATTTATTACGAAGATGTCGTTTAAAGATTTAAAGCTTTTTGAACCCTGTGACCTTGAATGAATGTCAAGGTCAATAAAACAGCATAAGTTCTGTAGACATTCGTCCATGCTATGTCTATACAAAAAATCAAGCATGTGTGTTAAGTATTAAAGGCGCTGAAACCTTTAAATTTTTTGGCGGGAAAACGCCAAAATAGCCTTTTTTCAAAGGCCTATATCTCCGCCATTTTGGATCACATGACCTTAAAACTTGTCATTATATATTTCTGAGGGCATGCCCTTTCATATCCAACTTTCAAAACTTTTCTGTGTTGAATTTCGTTTTTGACCTTTGTTTGACCCCGTAGCGAACTCTTGACCTTGACATAATCTCTGATAACATGGCATGGGAAAAGCACGCGCAATGTCACGATCTATCTGAATAACAAAACGTGAACGATGTACACCGTACGGTAATGAAGTTATGAGCGCTTAAACTTCGTTCCAAAAAAATTGTTTTTTTACGTCTGTGACCTTGACCTTGAACCTTATCGTACAAACTCGAACTTACGTTTCAAGCACTCATGTACATACATAACGTGTCCAAATTTGAGCATCGTACCTTATTCCGTTCGTGAGATATCCTGCTAACAAGATTTGTGGAAATAAGAAAAAAAAAAGAAAAATAATAAGAAAAAACATAACAATAACAATAGGGATTTCCATCCTCAATGGAAATCCCTAATAATAAAAAGAAAAAACAGAACAAAAACAATAGGGATTTCCATCCTGAATGGAAATCCCTAATAAAATAAAACAGAACAATAACAATAGGGATTTCCATCCGTAAATGGAAATCCCTAATAATAATAAGAAAAAACAGAACAATAACAAAAGGGATTTCCATCCGTAAATAGAAATCCCTAATAAAAAGCACATATAAATAGTAATGTACCTAGACTGCAAAATGTGACCAAAAATCGGAGCGTGGACTGATATGCAACCCCACCGTTACGTCATATCACCAGCCAGGGCCATGCAAGGACGGCCTCCCATGTACATTGTATCTAAAAGATTCTCTGTCGTAGTACAAATTGGTTCGTGGGCAAAATGTAATGTTAAATGTAACAATTCCTTTAAATCTTCTTAAATTCTGTCCGTTTAATATTTCTTACTACCTAGTCAGTAGATATTAGACTTCGTATTATTTCATTTTCAAACATGATAAAATTGAGAATAGCATTAATATTTCAACAGTGGCATATAAAGATTGGCTAGAACTATCATGTACAACATGTAAGAGTCATCTGTATACTGTCCTAAACGAAAAGTTTTACCCAACATTCTCAGTGGTTTAACGTCTGTGTTTGCTTTAAGAGATATGGAAAGAGTGGGTCGCCTTGACGACAACCACGACGAACACTGAAAAATTCTGACATACATGTATAAAACTTTAAACCATGTTTTTATTGAATACCTAAAATAAAAATTTTCCATGACTTTATCTAGGAAATGCCACTGTATGGAGTCAAAAGCTTTCGGAATTAATTGGAAATCTGGCAATGATTTTATCTCTCCGTTCTCTTAACCGTGGATACTCTGGAGGGGAATGGCTCCGATATATCATCGATACATAGTTATTAAATGTTTTTAGACTTGCTCTGTGTTTACATTTCCTAGCATAGGTCACTGTATTCAATATCATTTACATTGAGGTTGCATTTCATAGAGGGAGATTTTCCCCTCAAGTTGAACTTCCCCCTATCAATTTTTCGTTTGTATGCAATAGAAACGTTACTCTATGTCGATATCATTTCTTTCAACTGTTCTACATCCACCGTTGTTTCACCAGTTCGTGAATAGTTTCTAGGAGATCAAGCTTTGGCAGCCGTTCTCCAATAAATGTATCCATTTTGCTAATTTTCTCGCTTAAATATGAATGTATTTTGTCATCGTTTAAAAAGCTACTGCAGGTATTAGAGATGGTGCCGCTGATTGCGTTGGGATTGGGAAGGATAATGGGCGAGGTGCCGTTATCACAGATCCTGGCCATGGCGGCCCACAAGCCTGCACTTACATTTATGTATCTGTATATTTGATACGCAAAATGCGCATTGTAGAACCCCAAGGAGGGAATTGTGAGCGTCTGACATTTATTAATACGTTTGTATGTTAGTTAATGAATCAGTAAAAATAGTGTTCGCGGGTGTACTACTGTTCGTATGGTTAGTGGTACTCGCGTTTTGCTAGGTGACGAGGTTTTACTTCGTTTTCTCCTTCTTCCTGCCATCCTTTCTATAATTCAACACATTCCGTGTGGGGATATATTACTTATGTCCGTTTGTAGCGCTTTGTTTGTTTGTTTGATTGATTTTTTAACGTCCTATTAACAGCTATGGTCATGTCAGGACGGCATCCCATGTATGTAATGTGCTGCGTGTGTGAAGTGCGAGATGTGTGTTTTGGGAGACTGCGGTATATTCCTGTTGTGTCTTCTTGTATAGTGGAAAACTTGCCTTTTTTATAGTGCTATGTCACTGACGCATACCACCGAAGACACCAAGCAAATGCACCTCCCCACCCAGTCACATTATACGGACAATGGGCCATCCAGTCGTCCCACTCCCATAATGTTGAGCGCAAAGCAGGAACTACCACTTTTATAGACTTGGGTGTGTCTCAGCCAGGGGGTGTCAAGGGAGCCATTAGGAAGAGTAAAGTCAGTTAGGAAGGAGATGGGAGAGGGCAATTCTAAGTTGCATAACTTGTGCCTAATTCCTTTTGACTTTGTTCAAATAAAATATGTTTAAACTGAAAAGAGAAAAGATAATATCCTTAATTTAGTCGCCTTTTACGATCATGCAATAGGGGAAGCAGTACAATTCTAACGCCCTACCTGCAGAGACCACCTCACAGGGCAAACAACTAAGGCAACCACAAGGACAAATGCAGATAAATATAGTAAAAGATTAAAAAGCTATCGGATTCATCGGATCATATACTCCGGATAGGTTGCCTGGGATATTAATACAATATCATATATATCACCATGACCAAATGGACATATTTTTTTTGGCTTGACAGTTTTTACTAAACAATATGTCATGGGTTCGATTTTGTTAAGAATAATTACAAATATCAGTCATTCGTGAATATTATTGCACAACCTAAATCAGCCATCCGATATGTCTGCGTTTTATCGCTACACTTTAACAACACAAATCGGTCTTCTATTGCTGCTTGGTCCGCCATTTTCAAGTATTGCTGTAAAGAATAGAGTAAACTTTTGAATGTGACATTTTCTTGATATCAACTGTAGTAACATCATTGGTTTGCGATGCAAACTTAAAAGCATTTTATAACGCGTACGGTTATATCCCGTAAAATTTCCATCTGTCGAACAGTTGTACCCTGTCACCAGTACACAATCGGGGACATTTTCAGAGCTCTACTAAGTCAACATTACACTTAATCAATATTGAGAAGTATAATGCTCACATTAGCGAAGTAATAACGCTCTATCCTTTAAAAGGGGTTCTAAAAGTATTTATTGTAATCCTGAGAATTTCTTTAATTCAGCTTTGGTTTCTTCAAGTTGTTGGCAATTTTATTAGATCGAACGCATGTAAGTGGTTACTTTACACAATATGTCATAGTAACCATCAGTACTTTCTACTACATTTCAAATATGAATATGTGAATGTGAACACGCGGGGTATGTTGTTTGGCACACTTCAGAGAGATAGTATTATTTAATGAAAAAGTACAAGAGTTTCAGCATTACAAGGGGATACCAAAATAATACCGTAGCCTCCAAAAAAATTAGGCAGCCTCCCAAAACATTTAGCACATCACACACACAACATGTTGCATACGTGACCCTGGCTGTTTGACTTTAACCAAAATAACCATACATACAAATTTCTGTCCTTAACTGTTGTAACTGACATATATCTCTCGTACCTCGGACAAGGAAATCTCACATGATACCCGGTGTTAGATTATTCTATCTCGTCCGAACTCTCTGGTACATTTACGTGATTTTTGGCGGATTTTTTTCGCAATTCATGTAACAGTCCGCGCATGTGACATGATACTCTCGAATCGTTGACGTCACACGCGTCAGATAATCAATATCATTAGAAATATGTGCATTAAGTCATTTACCATGCATTGTCTGGTTGTTGTTTTTAATTATTAAAACAGTATGTACAGATTGATCATCGTTCTTCTTTGATATAACCGAACTATATTTTACGCGGAATGACTGAAATCGAAGCGCAGATTAAATTGTTAATCGGCTTTGAACCAGGAGGCCCAATACGGGATAATTTTACACTCTCAACGCATATATAGATGGGTATTGTTATATCTTAGAGGCACGAGAAAAAATATATTACCTTGAAGTGATCGAGATCGGGTTATTTCAGTCTCCGGATAAGATTTTGTAACATCCCAACCTCGGCTAACGCCTGGTTGGGATTACAAAATCTTAGCCCGAGACTGAGATAACCCGATCTCTATCATTTACAGGTAACAGATTTTATAAATCCATCATAAATACCAAAAACAGCCGTTATTATAATGGCTGATGATTCAAGGATCATCTTTCGCAAATTCAGAGGATTGTCTTCAATATGTAGGTGGATGTGATACTTTGGTATACATGTCTGTTTGTATTGTGCCACAGAGTATTATTGTTACATTTGTTGTATGATAGGAATATCTCGCAAAAGACACTAAACAGCACACCCCAACATAATTAAATTAAAAAAAAAATAAAGCAAAACGACCTGAGATGAGAGGCAGGTTCAGGTTACTTTTGACATGTAAATAACTAAGGCCCATTACCTTTCCGAAACAAAGATAAACGTTTCTTAAAAACAATAATAACGTTAGAAAGTAAATATCGGTAACTAAGATGAGGTTAAAAAAACAAGAGGCCCATGGGCCTTAACGGTCACCTGAGTTCGGATACCGAATGAAGCAATGATATGTAAACACTATATATTGGCCCACCATGCCCTTGAAGTCAGTCAGTGATTTTAAAAATTTAATCTAGGAAAATTATTTGGTTCCATCAAATTTGTGAATTCAGAAGATTGTTGAAATTTTTGCCATTTTGTCCCCCTTATGGCCCCGCCCCTCTGGCCCCTAAAGGGCAGCTGGGACTAATATTGATATGATGTTAAAATGCTATCTCAGGCTAATAATTCTAACCCAGTTTGACTAATTTCCTATGAAAACTAAACAAATAAAGTTCATAAATGTGTTTTTCCTATATAAACTATAGTAAACTTGACCCCTCCCCAGGGAGAAACCTGAGACCCCAGGGTCATATAATTCACAATTTTTGAAAAAGGACCTTTCCATCTGTGAAGAGTATTTGATTCTACCAGTTCCAGTTCAGAAGAAGAATTTTTAAAGTTTTAGCCTATATGACCCCGCCCCTAAGGCCCCTGAGGGTCAGTCATGGAAAAATTGTAAATAGGGTTCAATGGCCATTTCATAGGGATAATTCTGATAACATTCGACTAATTTCCTATTACAAATGACCAAATAATGCTTAAAAATGTGAACTATAACAAAACTTAACCCCTTCCCCAGGGGGAAACCTGAGACCCAAGGACCATATATTCACAATTCTTGTAAAGAGCCTTCAAACCTTTCAATCTATGAAGAGTATCTATTTCCATCAAATCTGTAAATTTAGAAGACGATTTTGAAATTTTAGCCATTTTGACCCCGCCCATAAGGCCCCTGGGGGTCAGTCATAGAAAATTTGTTAATAGGATTCAATGGCCATTTCCTAGGTATAATTCTGATGACGTTTGAATAATTTCCTATTACAAATGACCAAATGATGCTCAAAAATGTGTTTTCCTATATAAACTATAGTAAACTTAACCCCCACCCTAGGGGAAAACCCGAGACCCCATGGTCATATAATTTACAATTTTTCAGAGGGCTTTGAGACCTTTCTATCTATGAATTTAATTCTACCATATAATAAATTATGTGAATTCAGAAGAAGATTTTTGAAATTTTAGTCAATTTTCCCCTTTGGCCCCTCCCACAGCCCCCTGGGGGGTGGGGGGTCATGTTATTCACACTTTTAATTGGCCTTATGCCTTAGAAGGATTGTGCAAAATGTCATTGAAGTTGCTCCAGTAGTTTTTGGAGAAGAAGTCGAAAATGTAAAAAGTTGATCGTCGCACGACGGACAAAAGGCGATTAAAATAGGTCACCATGAGACTTCGTCTCACACACGGTAATTTTGGCGACAGCAAGAAACATAAGACGACCCGCGTTGAGTAAATACAAATTTAATTCATTTAAATTAATCAACTTTATTTAATTGTTCAGAAGGTGATGATAAGAGTAGAATTAACGATAAGCTAATGCCTGTTTTGCGACACTACAGAATTATTAATCTCGTTTTACATTTTCATTAAAAACCAACAAAACAACAATGGAATTATGATTTTCTCGTATGGAAGAAACTTAGTGAAATCTAACTAGAATAATGTGATTCAAAGAATTGAAAAGCAAGTTTCTTTGATTTACTGCAAATGGGTGTTGTACTTAACATCCGAAAATGGAGAGGACAGAGTATGGCATTTTCCTGAAAAGACAAATTATTTGGTTATCACAAGGGAATAATTTGGAAGTTTGATGGACAATAATGGGGCTTTCTAAGAACACATGCAATATATGGTTACCAGGGGAGTAGTGTTAACAAATTAATACAAAGATGGGATGAGAGAACGTGGAAATGAAATCCGTCATATTGATCGAAACATTGAAGGCAGCAGCAAGTGTGAAAACCATAAAATCTCAAAGACATTTATATAAAACATGTGTTGGTATGGAGCTGAGTAAAACAATTGCCACACATTGCTCATGGGAAGCATACAGGTTCGGGTTTTGTTAGTTTAACGTCCTATTAACATCCAGGGCCATGTAAGGACGTACCAGGTTTGGTGGTGGAGGAAAGCGGAGTACAAAACCACAGCCCAGCGGTCAGTACCTGGCAACTGTCCCACATGGAATTCGAACTAGAGACCCAGAGGAGGAGGGCTTGTGGAAATACGTTGAGACATTTTAACCACTCGGCCACCGCTGCCCCAAGGAAGCACACAATTCCATTCAAAGGTAGATCGCGAGATACATACATTGTAAATAAATGTACATGACATTATTGAGCATGAATTTGAAACACGTAAAAAGCATTTATGCAACTTGAGTGACACATGGTTATCAAGCTATGATCACCCATTTTGATCCCACATGTTTACCACGAAGATATAAGTGACATGCACTTGGGCCTTCCATAACAATTAGTACAATCGGTTTTTTGGCTGATAATACTGTAATACATGTACGCTGACTTGTTGGACCAACATGAATACAATACAGATCCTTATAACCACTCCGTTCAATTAGCCCGACAGCAGGTACAATTCTAACGCGCTACTATATCACGTTTAACTATGGTGAGTCTTGGCCAGGGAATAACCTTTTTTTACAAATGTAATTCATTAACAATATCAACCAGATTAGTAAACAATATAGAAGAAACAGAGAAAACTCTTTATTTTTAATGAAAACTTTGTATTACATACCTAAGCGAAAGGTTATACGGTAAAGTGTACATCAACTCCTCAAGAATTGATCCTAACACAGATGTAAACCAGTATTTTGAAGAACGTATTTCCTTTATGTATCATATACTGACTAGTCTATCAGTTGTAAGTAATCCGTACAACGCCACATATAGATAAGTATCTAACATCAAGACTGTCAAGGCCAATGGTCGCCAATTAATCATTCAGTTGTAAAGTTCAATACAGCTCCACCATGTCTTACAACTAGACATTAGTGTTATGACACCGGAAGTCAAGTTTTAACAAGGACGGAAGTTGACTCAAAGCTTAACGGAAGTGCCGAGGTGGACATATCGGGATATAAATACGATATGTCCAAAAGGCTTATCGATAATGTGAAGCAGAAAACCGGAAATGAAATAAATATAATGGATTCACCAGCCAACACGCACTAGACACTAACACCATTAAATTCAACACTACACTGGATACATGTACTTGCTAGATTTAAAAAACAGCAGCAAAAATTACTAATTGTCGGTGTTCGACTGATATTTTAAGAGAATGATGGCGATGCAAATGGCAGGTAAACGAAAAAAAAACCAAGTATTATAATAAACAAGGAAACAACTTGGCTAAATCTCATTCTTTCCGTATTGCGCTCTTCCGCTCTTCCGCTTCCGGAATAAGGAGCATTCCTGTATCCAAGCCAACGTAACCTCGTTTTAGAGACAAAAATATGCAAATGAGATGGGTCTATATCTGGTCAGACACGCACAAGATCGCCATCTTCCTTTTTGAGCTCGAAAGCGTACACCTCGTAAAGGTAAGTCCTGAGACATTTGTCGGCACGCACACTTCTTTATGAGTTTTCTCAATTGAAATTTCGGGTCTTATCTACACAATTCGGTGTTTATTTCGTTATGACATTCGGTTTTTGTGTTTATTTTCAGACTTTTCTTGGCCTCACGCGAGGTCACGTGTTGGACAATATGTCGGACTCGGGTGATGATGTGTCCATCGGACTTGGTTCCGAGGAAGAATTAGAAATGTTACAAGAGAGTCCCTTAGTTCTAAAATGAAAGTTACAGCCGAAATACACGAGTCCCGGGCACCGGGTTCTTCTTTTAAACCACCAGCCTCGAATACTCGGCAACAGTCTCAAAAGAAAGATAGTAAAAAGGCTGACAAATCGAAAGTGAAACCGTCGCAGACGGAAAATACCGAACACTCAAGTAGAAAGAGAAAACGCAACACAGATGATGGAAAGCTTGATAATGTGTTGTCGGCAATTCAAAACCTTACTAAGGTCATTTCCGATGGAAAGACAGATGAGAACGTGAATTCTAGTAAAAAATCGAGAAAGTCGGTTAATCTCGAGGCGAACGTGAATTCGCGAGAGGACAATCAAAATGGAGGACAGAGTGGTGTGTTTGGTAGAGAGGCGGACGATTTCTCTCTTTTTGATGACGAGTCGGAAGTTCAGGCGGTCTCTGACAATGATGAAATGGAAGAGGAGATCTTCCAATTATCCGACATTTACGATAAAGCGAAATTCGGGCCGGCCATTTCGGGAAAATTGGCTAACAATGTTTCTCACGCGGTGAGGACCAGAGCTGATGTTACTGCTCTAAATGAAACATACCGGGTACCGGAGAATGTTGATGCGATCTTGCCGCCTCACACGAATCACGCGGTGTGGAATTTTATTGGGCCGGCTGCCCAGACATCGGACAGAACCTTACAAGACTTTCAACGTCTTTTGGCACACAGTATGGTGCCGTTCTTACAGTTAATTTCAAAGTTTCCGAAAATCAAAGTCCCCGATACGGACGATAGACAAATGATCAAGAAGTTGCTCCAAGATGGCATGAGCTTGTTGTGTAATGTTCATTATGACATTTCAGTGAAGCGTAGATTCTTTATGAGGCCGTCGCTGCCTTATAGACACTTAGTCCCACTGTGTAATGCCGATACACCTATCACATCAGAATTGTTCGGTGAGGGAGTAGAAAAGAGAATTAAAGAGTTGGATGACTTGAACAGATGTACACAGAGAAGGGGTAATCGATACCCTAGTTATCGTGGTGGTCGGTCGTATGTCACAAAAAACTGGCAGGCTCCGTGGGGGCGAGGCAGAGGGTTCCAGAGGGGACGATTCGGGAACCGACGGGGACGAAGGCATGCACAGTTCCACCAGAACTCCCCAGACAGTCAGAATTACACACAGTCACAGAACAAGAGCAACCAGTAGAGGTAAGTGTGCCTTCTGGTAGGATTACCAATCACATTGATGAATGGCGGTGTATTACATCCGATACTTGGATTTTGAACGCAGTTCAGGGTTATGAGATAGAATTGATTGATAAACAGTGGCCTTGTCAATATAGTGTGCCAGCACCGATATCTTTCTCAGAAGATGAAATGTCATTGGTTGATAAGGAAGTATCAGAACTTTTGTCTAAACAGGCGATTTTTCCTTGTTATCATGAGCCTGGTGAATTTCTGTCAAATATTTTTTTAGTTAAGAAGAAAAATGGAAAGTATCGTCCAGTCATAAACTTAAGAGATCTGAATGATGAATGGGTTGCTTATGAGCACTTCAAACAAGAAACTTTGGATGTTATTCTACTGTCAGTACAAAGAGACGATTTCTTTACATCTGTTGATTTAAAAGATGCGTATTTTAGCATACCGATTAGTCCAGATTTTTGGAAATTGCTCAGATTTGAATGGAGAGAGACACTCTATGAATTCGGAGTTTTACCCTTTGGGTTAGCCTGCTCACCGAGAGTTTTTACTAAGATTTTGAAACCAATTTATGGGTACCTGCGAAGCAGGGGCATTTCGACATTTTATTATATTGATGATTCTTTGAGAAGAGCTTCTGAGAAAGATAGGTGTCACCAGGACACTACTGCGTTGACCGATATTCTGGCGAGATTAGGTTTTCAGGTCAATCATGAGAAATCGGTTACTGACCCCAGACAGGTTATTACACATTTGGGCTATATTATAGATTCCATTCAGTTCAAGGTATTTTTACCTGATGAGAAAGTCCAAAAGATCTTGTTGAAATGTTCAGAGATCCTGTCAGAACCCTGCGTTCAAATACGAAAATTGGCTTCTTTCATTGGATGTTGTACAGCGTCATTCAGGGCAGTGTTACTTGGCCCATTGTATTATCGATCATTAGAAGCAGATAAAGTGAGAGGTCTATCAGAAAACAGTGATGACTATGAAGGCCTTGTCGTTCTTTCATCAGAAAGCATTACAGAGATTCATTGGTGGAATGAGAATCTTATCAGTTCAAATGGGAAATCTATTCGTCCTGATAAACCAGATTGTTTGTTGACAACTGATTCATCCCTAGAAGGATGGGGTGCGGTGTTTGATGATCAGAAAGTTAATGGACTTTGGTCTATACAAGAAGCACAATGTCATATAAATTTTTTGGAGTTAAAAGCTATCCAATTATCACTTCATGCTTTCTGTAAAAAGCGATCGGCCATTCATATCCTTATTCAATGTGATAATACCACAGCAGTCTCCTACATCAATAATATGGGTGGTACCGTATGTGATCTTTATTATCTAGCCAAAGATATTTGGTTATGGTGCTACGATAGACAGATTTTTCTAACTGCCAAGTATCTACCAGGTTGTGAAAATGTCGAGGCAGATTCTTTGTCGAGACAATTTTCGATTCAAACAGAATGGAGTCTCGATGTTCAAATTTTCGAGAGAATTTGCAGACATTTCTTTCGACCAGATGTTGATCTGTTCGCATCCAGATTTAATTGTAAGTTATCTAGATATGTTTCGTGGGGCCCAGACCCTGGGTCCGAGAATTATGATGCGTTCACAGTATGTTGGTCAGATTATGAACCATATCTTTTTCCTCCATTCTGCTTGATTGGGAGGGTTTTGAGAAAGGTGATTGATGATCGGATATCTAGAGCTATTATTGTTGTACCAAACTGGACTTGTCAGGCGTGGTTTCCCACTTTACTTGATTTATTGACACGCCAGCTAGACTTCCTCATTGGCAAGATTTGATAACTTTACCTCACGATGGTTCTTGTCATCGTCTGTTTAGGACACTGAACCTGACCGCTTGTGTCGTCTACGGACAGCGTTCACAGACCAGGGCTTTTCAGGCCGGGCTACCGATGAAGCTGTAATTTGTGACTATCTTGTGTCTTTGGGCAGGTCTTATAGCGTGGCGAACACGCACCGATCTATGCTTTCACAAACTCTCGAGTTATTAAATTGTAATGTGTGTTTGAACAGTAAACGAATCTCCCGTGTTATAAAGGGGTTATTTAACGAGAACCCACCGATGCCTCGGTATGTGGAAACATGGGATGTTTCAAAGGTGCTGATTTATCTGAAGAACCTACCGTGTATAGAAACTTTATCTTTGAGGGATTTATCGTTGAAATTGGTATGTTTAATTGCGTTGACGACGGCGCAACGGTGTCAGACATTAGCAGCATTAGATGTGGACAGCATGTCTTGGTCGGGCGATACGTGTACTTTTTATGTTAAAGCTCTTCTTAAAACCTCTAAACCGGGGAAGTCGTCGACAGTGGTGAAGTTATATCGTTATGAGAAAGACGTTACGTTGGACGTTTTGACAGTGTTAAAACAATATTTGTCGGTTACACGTAAGAGGAGGAAAAGTAGGAAACTGTTCATTTCTTATAAAACTTTCGATGAAGTGTCACCATCTACGATTTCACGTTGGGTGAAGGAGGTTCTTTCGGCAGCAGGCATAGATCCTATTTTTAAAGCACATTCTACTAGAGGAGCAGCCTCCTCTCAGGCTTTTCGGGCAGGTGTTCCGTTACGTGACATTCTGAAGACTGCCAATTGGGCCTCGGCGCGTACATTCGCGACATTTTATCAGCGGGATGTTAGTGATGGTAGTGTCTTTGCAAATTCAGTTTTGCAGACAGCAGCATAATTTGTTGTATCATGATGTATAGTTTTGAAATGTGTTTTTCATTACACTTATGAACTTATTTTCTTGTTGTGTTATCTTTTATCACTGTTTCCATCCTCTGAAGATGCTCCTTATTCCGGAAGCGGAAGAGCGCAATACGGAAAGAATCTCCCCCCTCATCCGAGCTTTAGTGACGGATGAGGGTGATTCTTCTGTATCAGCCTGAGGCTGAGGGAATAAGGTTTCTTTGCCCTCCCTTGGGCCCTGCCCTTGATGTAAACAGTGTTTTTACTTTGAAGTATGGCGATCTTGTGCGTGTCTGACCAGATATAGACCCATCTCATTTGCATATTTTTGTCTCTAAAACGAGGTTACGTTGGCTTGGATACAGGAATGCTCCTTATTCCCTCAGCCTCAGGCTGATACAGAAGAATCACCCTCATCCGTCACTAAAGCTCGGATGAGGGGGAGATCTCATTCTTTCAAAGACATATCGCTTACTTTTTACATATTTCAATTATAGGCACGGACATAAAATCAGAATACCACTAGTTGGTTATCTGGGTTGTAGCGTAATTACAAAAGAAAGGGTCATTGCCATTAATGGGTGAAGCACAGTCCATTTACAGCAAGAAAGAAGGCGTGTCAGTTTGGAACCTCAGGCGCTGGTAGCCACGACCGGTAAGTTTTATTTTCCTTAGGATTACGGGTGCTTTTATATTTATCAGCCACCCAGATTGCATTTATATCTCCAGTAAATGTTATCTAATTATAACAATCCTTTAATTGTAATATTTACATTTTTTTTTCTGTTTCAAAGTAAATCATAATTTAGATTTTAATTTCCCGTTTCAACCATTTAACCTGAACAGCCAAGGTCAATGTGATGAAAAACAGTCCCAACATATTTAAAAAGAAAATAAAAGCGCATGGTTTTTAAATAGCTTTTTAGATTCCCATTGATAATCCAGACGTTTAAAAGATTTTTTTAAACTATTTCCATTACTAAACTTGTTCATTCAACTACAATGTCAATTTTCCCGCGCGAACTAACTTGGTGTCAGTAAACTGGAGTCCCACTCGTGTATATAGATATTACTATACCAAGTCTTGGCTGCATTTATTGGCTCATAATTCAGACCACGATTATCATTTTGAGTAATGGGATTATATATGACAAAATACATTTGTAGACACAAATATATATGTGGTTATGATATAACACGATAGCAAGGTTCTCTCTTTAAGGGGTTATACAGAAAGGTCAATTTTCTGTTGTGTCCAATTTTGACGAAGCCAAGTCACATTTTGTAATTATTTTTTTCTTAATTTGATAAATTGATACATTGGTATGTTAAAGGCCCGTTACCTTTCCGAAATGGCTTTTAATTTTTAAGATGGAGATGCAAAACTAGACCAATAATTTTATAAATCGCAAAAGTTATTAATTTACCGTTACTAACACACGTACCATCACCTTCTGAATACTGTTTTGGTTTGGTTTGTATATATTTACGTCCTATTAACAGCCAGGGTCATGTAAGGACGTGCCAGGTTTGTTTGTGGAGGAAAGCCGGAGTACCCGGAGAAAAACCACCGGCCCGCGGTCAGTACCTGGCAACTGTCCCACATGGAATTCGAACTCGAGACCCAGAGGAGGAGGGCTTGTGTTCCACATGGGATTCGAACCCGCATCCCAGAGGTGGAGGGCTTGTGGTAATGCTGTATGTCGGAACATCTTAACCACTCGGCCACCGCGGCCCCTTTCTGAATACACTGTGAAAGGGGCCGAGTGGTTAAGAATACACTGTAATTTAATTAGAATAAATAAATTATTAATTCTCATAAATAGGGTCGTTTTATGTTTCTGCCGTCGTCCTAAATACCGCGCGGTAGTTGACTATCACTGCGCCAGACGGCAGAACAAAGAACCTAGTCTCCACTGTTCTCGTTTATTACACAGAAAATCTTGCAGATGTTTGGTGCTTTTACTTAGCTTAAACCATCGATACATATTTTCTTTTGTTATTAATGTCTTCAAGAAACCTTCAAAATTTTGCTCATGAAAGGTAGTGGACCTTTAAAATAATTCTTTTTTGTGGGCAAGAGTTGCGTCCCCTCTCTTATTTATTCATTCATGATATTTCTGAAATATTCATAATATTTACTTCCTCTAATGAACTTTCGTTGTAGAAAGCTTTTTTGGTGCACACAAACTGGAAGCAGGTGAATCATATTTGGTAATTATTGACATGACCTAAAATAGCACTCAGAATTTCGCCATCTTTAAGATATAACGAAAATCGTATTTGTCATATTTTCCAACAAAATTGGGACCATAATATGTATTTCTATTCATGAGAAAATAATACAGTTTGACGATATAAAACAAAATTCTGATACCGTTTTGGATAAAAAAAGGAGCCCTGTCTTACACCTCCACTGGGCAACTTTAATTTTGCCTAGCACAGGCCCCTATATAGGCTTTTCAATTTCTAAACGTTTTTCAAGGATTGCTACATGACATTTAGTTTTAATTATATTGATTCGTGGGCAACGTCTATGTACAATATGGTTTGGGCTCTTTTTGGCCCCCAAATTCGTTAAGTTTTAAAAAATGTGTATTAGTATTTATATAATTGAATTCGAAATATTAAGTAAATTCCTAATTCAATCGTTATACTAGTTGTCTAATTGTGCAGCTTCAGTTGCCATGGAAACTTGAAAAATGCGTAAATTATGAAAATGTGGACATTTTGCAATTTTGGGCATTATTCGCTAGGAATTGTTTTAAAAACCATTGGGTGCATCCTTGAAACTGTATATTTCTCCTAAAGACATTTTGTAAGTGCATACATATTCTCAGTAAATATTAAGTTTGTTCATGGATGCGTTGTATAGTTTCACAGACAAAAAACTTAGCAAAAAATGCCCGAAATTGTCAAAATTTCCACATTTTCATATTTTATGCATATTTGGATGTTTACCATGGCAACTAAAGCTGCAAAAAAATATAGAAAGTCATTATAGTTGAATGAGGGATGTACTAGATATTTGAAAAACAACAAAATATGATGGATTTGAGACACAAACCATTCTTTCCATTGTTCGTGAAAGAGGTCTTTTTATTTTATGTAAAACAATACCAAGCGAACCACATCTATCTTTCTTTTCTAAAATCTGTAACACGCCTTAAATATCGTAAATAAAGAAAATGATTCACAAGCAGAAAATCAGCAATCTCAAGTTAACATTCATGTCATTCAACTCCCAACCTATCTCGTATGTTGTAACGGGTTGTAACATATCTCTGTCGTCTAACATGCAATTATGTTCTAGTATATATAGCAGGTGCAAGGACCATTTGCTTGACCCGATTCGACTTTATAAAAGCATACCCACCGTGTCCTTCTTGACTTTGTTTGATACGATATTTGTAATATGTGTATAACGAACGACTAATACTCATAACGAAGTAATTATCATGTCTGAAACATAAACAAAAACAATATATCATGCAATTTGTAAGCTTTATTTAGAAAGAGAAATACAAGGACACATGGAACAAGAGATAGACATCACTGCTTAGGAGATTATCTAAACGTTCCGATGATACGATGTTAAGTTTATGCAGCAACTACATTTATATATATTGAATATATATATTATGTTTTTATCAATTTAGAATTTCATATTAGCACAAATCAAATGTTTCTGTTCATTTGAAAATGTTTTTGTTTTCGCGTTTAAATGGTTAAACTATCAATTTAAAAATGGTATAATGAAAGCATTTAGGAGAAAAGAACTTGGATAATGCACATAGAAGTGCTAGGGTAATGTTTGTCAATTGGTCAGGAGACTGGTACAATTGTTGACCGTTTTGTTGCTTTAAATTTTGTACCCATTAAAGGTAGTGTGGACGCCTCCAAACAGATAGCAGGAACTTGAACCTGTTATGGCAACATGTACGACATCTCCTTTGGTAAGCTTAATCACAGCAGAGTTTCCAAACGTCAGCAAGCCTTTTTGGGAGTAAGCGTAGGAACTTTCAACGGTCGCGTTGTTATGGACGAGGGTAAGGTAGCATTGTCTTGTGTAGGCGTTTGTGACCCCTTGGTAATTGAAGACATATAACCCGTCAGCTTTCGATGTGAACACTCCTGTGTTTCCATTGTATGCTTCTCCGACATTTGTGTCGACACTGGAGAATTTCAGTCCGCCGTTGATTCGACCGCTGATATGCGTTTCTGATATATGAGCACTGAATGCATACAACCCACCTGAAATATAAGCAACAAAATACGTACACAAAGAAAAAAAACCCAACAATACCAGTAAATGACTTGGCATAAGAATTACAATCAATTGGCATAAGAATTACCCCAAAGGCCCTAACAGTCATCTGACATCCTTTGCAATAGTCATATAGGAAATTAATTAGATATGGTGATAGGGTAGCCACCTTCGATTTGGGATCAACCAGACAGGTAACAGCACTTTGTCAAGATAATATCAGGATCATCTTAGGCATGTTCAGCCAAATTGCACCGGAAGAAGTTCAAAATGTGTTTTCAGGATGGTGGTTGTAGCGGCCATCTTGGAGTTCGGATCGACCATAAGAATAACAACAATTGGTCGGGATCATATCAAGATATTTTCATTCATGTTTCAGCTAAATAGCACCGGTAGAACTTGAGAAGTTCAAAATATATTTTCAAGATGGTGGCTATGGCGGCAATCTTAGATTTCGGATCGGCCTACAAAATAACAACAACACTTGGTCGGGACCATGTCAGGATCATTTTATGCAAGTTTCAGCTAAATCACACCGGTAGAACTTGAGAAGAAAAGTGCAAATGCGTTTTCAAGATGGCTGCTTTGACGGCCATCTTGGATTTCAGATCGACCTGGAAAATAACAACACTATGTTGAGACAATGTCAGAATGATTTCAAAACCTAAAAAAGTTGGAAAGTTTACTGACAGCGGACGACGGATGGCGGAGAAAGCATGATGACTATAGATAATCAGACAATGTGTTCATTGTATGCTCCTCCGATATTTGTGACGACACTAGAAAATTTCAGTCCGCCGTTGGTTCGTCCACTGACAGCCGTATCTGATATATAAGCATTGAAGGCATACATCGCACCTGAAATATAAGTAAATAATAAAACAAAAACAACATAACAATACTACTAAATTACTCATAGAACAAATCCATCGACACGAAAATGTATATATTATGTGTATCAATATTCCTTCACAAAGGCTAGTGAATAGTTTTGTTGATTAGATCAGCTAATTTCACTGTAACGATATATGGCTTAAACATTTGATGTTTAAACATGGATATGTACCTTGATGATTTAACTATCCAAAAGAATATGTCGGTCTATAACAGAGCCGAAATCTAGGGATCATATATCATATATTCCTGATTTTGAATAAAGCGCCTTCAATCACCGCCATGTTCAGTAGCTTCGAGTTTTGCCGGAATCGTACCATGTGACTGACGTGAACACGACCTACGTTTTTCTTCTGGCTTATATGAGCTTATCATGATGGTATGTGTCCACAGACTGAGTATCGTCCTACTCCCTTTATGCTGAACGCTAAACAGGAGTAGAAACTACCACTTTGTATTTATTGTAATTTTTACTATCACAAACTCACAAAAACATACAATTTGTGAATATGGATGCTTACATAGGATGGTTCATATCCATTAAAGCACCAATATACTATTGACATAACGGCAAATGTCGCATGAAATATGATACATTTTGAAAGAACCGCAAAAGTCAATGCCATATTTCAAACTTTGGGGTAATATAAAAAAACCGAGTTGCATCACATGACCGACAAGCTTATCTTTTCACATTTTGAACTTCTTCTAAAGTTCTACCAGTGCGATTTAGCTGAAACTTACATAAAATGATCCTGACATGGTCCCGATTAAGTGTTGTTATTTTTCGGGTCGATCCAAAATCCACGATGGCCGCCATCTTGAAAACACATTTTAAATTTCTTATCAAGTTCTACCAGTGCGATTTAGACTGAAACTTGCATGAAATGATCCTGACATGGTCCCGACAAAGTGTTGTTATTTTTCGGATCGATCCGAAATCCAAGATGGTTGCCACAGCCGCCATCTTGAAAACACATTTTGAACTTCTTCTCAAGTTCTACAAGTGCGATTTAGCTAAAACTTGCATGAAATGATCATGGAATGATCTGGTTGATCCCAAATCGAAGTTGGCTACCATGACACCATATATGATTAATTTGACTATAGCCGAGGTAGTCAGATGACCCTGTCAGATGACCCTCTTGTTATTTCATTATTCAATAACTTTGCGAATACGAACTTTACCAAAGTCGGTACATATCGAACGTTTAAAACTTAGAGAGGCAGAGAAATATATGTAGAACGCTTTAAAATCTTTTTCTGTGCCAAAAGATCAAAGACTGATGTGTCTCGACCAAAGGAAGTGAGGAAGGAAGAAAGAAAAGATAAGATCCTCAATTTAGTCTATGCAATAGGGGCAGCAAGCATAATTTTAATTTGGTTATTTTAAGGAAAGAACTTTATTTTGTAAATATGATTTTTTTCTATTTATACAGACTTTATACCTTTCAAATGTTCATATTCTTTCATCGCATATAAACTAACTAAATCAACATACCTTCATGTGGTTCATCGGTAGTGCTAACATTCGCTTTTCTTTCTAGCTCCGCCATCTTTTCCTCTATTCTGTCCAACTTGTCCTCTAAGCGGTACATGAGACATGCGTACGTGTTTTCCGGATTCTCTGTGCTCTCCTTCATATCTACTGTGACCTCTGGAGAAAGTGCTACCTCTGCCGTTGATAAGGCTAACGTTGTCCCCTCTGAAGTTGCCGCTAGAATAGTCGACAGGAGGAAAGCATAAAACACTGAAAACATCATCTTGACTAGGATCATCAGCTGTCGTGAATATCGAGCGTAGATAACAACCTGCTAGGTTTGTTGACACTTCGCAAATTCTTGTTCTTTTATAGTGCTATATTGATTCCTGTCTTGTAATTCCAATCTGTCGCCAACATTAGGTTTATCAATAACCGTTATGTTACTTCAAAAGCCGTTTTTGAAAACTTATCTTTAAGGTTAATTCATAGTCCTATTATGTAACTTTTAAATAATGCAAAGTAAACTTTTGATATATATTTTGGTATATCAACTGGCTAACGCTAATTTGTAAACCTCATCTTATTTTCACAAATAGCATTTAATTAATAGTTCAAACGTTGGAAATAGATTCGCCTTTTCAACAGGTTGTTTTCTATATCATCGTATCATCAACTTTATCAATTTCTTTTCAAACCTGATCAATACAACAATGTATAAAGTGAACAACTATTTCACCTGCTGTTACCATCATCATAACTATCAAATCTTTGCAGTGTAACATGTCAGTAATTGCACTTTTGTTCTGCGAAAGGTGCGCCAATTATCAAAAATTAAACAAATTGATCTACTCATATGAAGTTTCTAAGAACCATGTCGTATTGTTTGTATTATGATATCTTTGTAATACGTTACTTTAGATTGTTAATGATATAAACGGTAACATCCCCTACAGATTGATTCCGAGAGGATGAAAACATCCCTTGATGTGTTTTAATAAATTGATGTTGACAATTAAAGTCTTTTCCGGGCTATGGCTCAAAAACCGTTCAACGCAGCTCCTTGAAACTTTATGTACGGAACAACCAATTAAATAAAAAAATATCTTCAAAATGGCCCCTGTTTATACAAGATTGAGCCCAGGAAAGAATTTTGACCCGGCCGTGGATTGGCAATCTTTTATTATCCCCCGCCCAACGAAGTTGGCGGGGGATATACAAATGGGTTCCGTCCGTCCGTCCGTCCGTACGAATGGTTTCCGGAGCATAACTCTAAAACCAGTAGAGATATTTCCACGAAACTTCATACACACATTGGTCTTATGGTCTAGTAGTACCTTTTGCTATTTTTAGGTTTTCATTTTTTGCACTTTTTCCGTTACCATGGAAACATTGCTGAAAATATCATGGTAAATGGTAAATGTTACTTTGCAAAACTCCACCCATCTTTGTGTATATAGTCTAATATAAATGTCAAGGCTGTATACCTGATTCAACAATTGCAGCCCCGCTCTACTTGAATTATACTCCATCTTTCTTTAGCTCAACTTCCTTTTTCCTGTTTTTTTTTTCCATACACATAAGTCTCCACAATCAAACTTACTTCAGCTTTGATATCTCCATTGGCGGGGGATCTGAATGACTATGTCCTTGTTGATTAATTATGAATTTTAAAAGTATTTTTTTTCTGACAGGTAATTATTCCTAGATAACCTTGATATGATTTTGGAAATTCAGATTGAGATTTAGGTTCTAAATATTATTTTTATAATAAATAGGTGAAAACATTTGAATTTCAGGATTTGTTAGTACAAAATGCGCCTGATTTCAAAATGGCTACACTGGTTGGACTTTGACCTGAAGGACCCAAACTTTTTTTCTATCGAGACTTTAATTATAGCTATCTAATATTATCGGTTTTATTAATACTTGAACAAACATTAACACTGTGGTTTATATAAAATTATTGAAATGGTTGTTTTCTGTATACACCAGATAAATGCCCTAGTTGTGCTTTTTGTTATTGCGGACCTTCCATTTCCGATTTTTTCCCGTTACCATGGAAACTTGGTAACAAAAATACCAAATTACTGCTTCTTTTTGTTTCCGGGCTATAACTCCAACCAAAACCATTCAACGAAGCTCGATGAAACTTTCTGTAGATGTCGGACAAGTGCCCTAGTTTTGCCTTTTGCTATTGCGGACCTTCCATTTTCGGACTTATATCTGTTACCATGGAAAATCAATCAAAATACCAAATTTCATATTGTTTCCGGGGTAAAACTCCTAAATCGTTTTATTTTAAAAAATAAGCGAAAATGCATTGTTAATTAAGAAATCAATGCTATTTTTAAAAGCTTTGATTTAGATAGCAATCTGATTGAAATACAGATCCTTAATATCACTGTGTTGGATAAGAGGATCCGAAAACATCCCATTAGGGGTCGTGTCCAGATGACCTTTGGAAATGGCCAATCAAATTGCTGCTGGTAGAATCTTGAATGTGACTCTTATTGGACGAAATAGTTTGTAAATGCTGTCAGAATTATTTTTATGTACGAAGTCATCTCGCCCAAACAGCACAACAAATCTTATATTGTATGTAAACTGGGACGAAATGGTGTTGTCAATTGATGCACATTGTAGCAATGTATAGAAAATGCTTTTTATCTGATGTACACGTGGAACAAAGGTCATCCGAACATGACCCCTGATGGGATGTTGTCGGATACTCGATTGACCGGTGTGGTTATAAGGATCTGTATTTCAATTAGATTGGGAGGAAATACAGGAGCATCTTTAAAATCCATCTGTAGAAATAAATAGATTAAGTTAAATTCCAAAGCCTTCAAGTTGGTAGCTTGTTTTTTTAGCACGAAACAGGTGAGCGATACAGACCCATTAGGCATCTTGTTTCAAATAACATTTTACGTTTTCGAATGGCTGATGTTATATTTTCTGCAAATAGATCCTCTTGATTTATTAGTTAAATACTTTGTATTCGATTATAATTTCATCAAAAAGAATGTACGTAGATGGAACTTCAAAGCATATAAGGAATTCATCACAAATAGATTGATATTGTAATTAATTTGTTTAAGTCCAGTAACATATACCCCTATTTGTGATGTTAATCGATAGTGAAAAATATCGTAGTCAGGGATAGTATTGAAGTATCTATCTCTTGTTTAATACATTAAGCAGATTATTGTCAAAGAAGAAACGTAAGGCCGTTCTGTTCGTTACCTTGTAAAGATAAACGATATTTTTGATGATGGCGACAGCTTTAGGATCCAAGAGTTTATATCGATGTATTGTACTATAAGAATCTGCGAAAATTCGAGGAGCAACACCGCAGCTTCAAGGTATCTATCTAGAGAAACAACATACAGATTTCTCCGAGTTTACTTTTGTAGTCCGAACATTATCATGATGATGATAGTTACATTATTCAGCGCATTCGCCTTCGTATCGGTGGGCCTGGCTTCTTTGACTTCAAACATAGAGGAAGCACTGACCTCCGCAATGGATGAAGTCACCATCGAACCAGAAAAAGAATACGAATGCCTCCTCTACCGTCTTGAGGACAAACTCGACAGGCTAGAGGAAAGAATGAAAACGCTGGAGGACCAACTTGACTCTGACACGTCCGGGGAACCATCCAGTACAACAGGTACGTACTTTTTACTAGTTCATGACAAACTATTGTACTTTATGTATAAATCACGATGTAAATACATGCAAGATGGGTTTTTTGTAATAAATCGTATTTGTCGCGCATCTTTATAATTAGGGTATTTGTCGCGCATCTTTATAATTAGGGTTATATTTTAATCCTATTTATTACGTTTCCCCACTTCTTAAGTACCGTGAAATGTGTGTAAATGATTAAAGATGCTCCACTGCCGACAGAGCATTAACGATACCAATCATTTGAACAGTAACTGACGTGTTATCGTATTTATATGTATGTACCTAATACGAAAATGCATACAAAATATTTCTTTAGATTTTGGAGAATGCGCAATCAGTACTTAATGCCATAAAAGTCATAGTGCCATGGATTTTTTTGCGGGACGCAATTAATAATTTTTAATATATCTATCTAGATTTAAAATAAAAAGCTCAAACTTTTCAATAGTGGTAATGGTGTAAAGTAAGTAACTTTTGTAGATAAAGAAAATTACTAATTCCTCTGCTCCTATTTTAGATAGAGAAAAAATACCATCCCGTATAGAAACGGATTGTTCATTGTTACATTTCTCTACTGTATCTTAGCTGAAATATGCATGAAAAGATTCTGACATGATCCCGACCAAGTGTTGTTATTTTTGGGTCGATACGATCTCCAAGATGGCCGCTACAACCAGCACCTTGAAAACACATTTTGAATTTCTTCTCAACTTCTTCCAGTGTAATTTAGCTGAACTTACCTAAAGGATTCCCAACATTGTCTTGACAAAGTGTTGTTAGATATCTGGTTGATCCCAAATCGAAGATGCCTACCGTGACACCATATCTAATTAATTTCCTATATGACTCTTGCCAAGGTAGTCAAATTACCGTTAAGGCCCTTGGGTCTGTTTTTAATTCATATTCAAATATTTGTTTAATAAGTAATCTACTGGTATTGTTTTTTTCTTTGTATACGTATTCTTTGTTTATATTTCAGGTGGGCTGTATGCATTCAGTGCTCATATATCAGAAACGAAAATCAACGGTCGAATCAACGGCGGACTGAAATTCTCCAGTGTCGACACAAATGTCGGAGAAGCATATAATGGAAACACAGGAGTGTTCACATCGAAAGCTGACGGGGTATATGTCTTCAACTACCAAAGCGTCACAGGCTACTACTCAAAGGCCTGCCACCTTACCCTCGTCCATAACAACGAAACCGTTGTGAGTTCCTACGCTTACTCCTCATATGGGTACCTGACGTTTGGAAACTCTGCTGTTATAAAGCTGAATAAAGAAGATGTCGTGCACGTTGCCATAACAGGTTCAAGTTCCTGCTATCTGTTTGGAGGCGTCTACACTACCTTTAATGGGTACAGCCTTTAATGTAACAAAACGGTCAACAACTTTACCAGTGTCCCGAATAATCGGCAAACATTAACTTTGTACTTCTATAAGTATTATCCAGGTTCTTCACTTCTAAATAGTTTTTATTTGCCATAACCATATGGAAATCGATAGTTCAATTTAAACGCAAAAACAAAGACATTTTCAATTGAAACAGGACAAATGATTTGTGCTTACCTGATATTCCAGACTGATAAAAAACATTATATATATATAATTACCTTTAGTTGCTACTTACACTTTATGTTGTATCATCTGAACAATTTGATAATCTCCAGAGTAGTGCTGTCTATCTCTTGTTCCATGTCCTTGTATTTCTGCTTCTGAATAAAGCTTACAAACTGCATGATATACTGTTATTGTTGATGTTTCGGGCATGCTAATTACTTTGTTATAAGCATAAATTGTTATCCACGAATTACAAACAACATAAAAAGGACTCAATGTGTATGTTTTTGCTATTTGATTACAATACAGATCCTTATAAATACGCCTTTAAAGAGAAGATCTGACAACGCCCAATCAGATGTTTATTTTGTTGAGGTTATGAGGCTATAATGATAATGGGCTCCATTCCTTATATTTACAGTTTTTCAAGTAAAATAATATTATTTTTTCCCGCGGCAGTTGCATATTTTTATTAAAATAAACATATTTTTTCTCTCCCTTCTTCGTCAAAGAATTCGATTGAACAGCTGATTGGAATCGAGTCATTCATATGTTCCCGCCAAAAGTGGGGTCATGACCTCACGTTGCTACGCCATCGACTATTCACGTAACAATATAATCGCCGCGCGTGTTGTGCTAACATTATACACTGATAATAATAATACTAGAAAGCATGGTTATCGAGTCCATGTCAGTGCAAACTGCAAATATTCAAAAGTAGTGACAATAATGAACTGTATTTTAATCAGATTGATGTTTTTCGATTCAACAGTTCCACTATGCAAGAAGACACAACACGAATATACCGCAATCTCCCAAAACACGCACTTCGCAAAACATTCACGCAACACACCACATACATGGGAGGCCGTCCTTACATGACCATAGCTGTTAATAGGACGTTAATTAATCAAACAACAAACAAAATGACCCGATTGGAAAAACTTTTTCGTCTTCTTGTATAGTGGAACTGTTCCTTTTTTATAGTGCTATATCACTGAAGCATGCCGCCGAAGAAACAAAGCAACACACCACACCCGGTCACATTATACTGACAACGGGCGAACCAGTCGTCCCACTCCCTGTATACTGAGCGCTAAACAGGAGCAGAAACTCGGGTCAAGCAAACGTTCCCTGTACCTGCAAAGACACTAGTTTACACAATTGCATGTGAAATGCAGGTATGTGTTTTAGAGGACTGCGGGATATTCATGTTGTAATTAATTGTATAGTGGAGCTGTTGCGCTTTTTGTAGAGCTATATCACTGCATGAACATGTCATGATTGTTTCAGGCAAGTTTCGACCAAATCGCAGTGGAAGAACGTGAGAAAAAATTCAAAAATATGTTTTCAAGATGGCGGTTTTGGCGACCATCTTGATTTTAGATCGAAACGAAAAATAACAACAATTTGTCGGGACTATGTCAGGATAATTCCATGCAAGTTTCAAGTAATCCAAGACAACCGTCATCATAAAACGCATGTTGAACTACGATCATTTTCAAGCGTTGCGATTTAGCTCACAATAATTAAGACTGGCCTGAAATGATCCTGACATGTTCTTGACTAGTGTTGTTTACAGGTAGATCGAAAATCCAAGGTGACCGCCACAGCCGCCATCTTTATTACACGTTTGAACTTACCCGTGCGATTTAGCTGAAACTTTCTCACATGGTTCCATCTAAGTGTTATCATTTTGGTCGATCTGAAATTCAAATTCATGGTAAGCACGACCGCCATCTTGAAATCATATTTATTTGAATATATCTTTTAACACAGAAAAAACTATCCCATCTGTCAAAAATATAAAATGGATGCCAAACTCAACATTTTACGTGTGTATTCAAATTTCTTTTAAGTTGTTTCTCCATGTATACCTGTTTTTCATGTACATGCACATGTATTTATACCTATAAAACGAAATAGCCAACGCGAAACACTATTTTGTTTACTTGAATGAAGTTATGTATCTTACATAATGGTAGAATAGAATATGACGTGGATTGAACCTAGATATAATGTCATGTTCCCCATGGTAAACCTCCCTGCCTTGAGGCAATCTTGCTTCAATAGTACCTAAACGAGAAGAACACTTATTAACAAAGACTTTCTTTTCTACGATTTCAAGATATTTTAAGTCATTTACAAGAACGATCCCCGAAAAACCATATCCCTTTCCTTTTGTCAGTATAATGTGACTGGGTAGGGTGTGTTGCTTTGTGTCTTCGGCGGCATGTTTCAGTGATATAGCACTATGAAAAGGGCAACAGTTCCACTATAAAAGAAGATACAACATGGATATACCGCAGTCTCCCAAAACACGCACCTCGCACAACATACACGCAACACACCGCATACATGAGAGGCCGTCCTTACATGATCATAGCTGTTAGTCCTCAATGCAATCTCCCAAAACACGCACCTCGCACAATTTTAGAAGCAGTCCTCAATGCAATAAACCATCAAAGGCTTAAGAAATATCATAAAATTAAACAAATGTCATTCTTTCTTCGAGGGACATTCACATTTTTGATACAATTCAATTAGTTGGAATACATGTACTGTAGAATGCCCAGGCATGAAACCTGACTGATGCTAATAAAACAGAGATATTTCGAAAAAAGTTATGCATTTAATTGAACACCTTCCTTAATATCGATAAAAAAGATTGATATAAATTTAGACGGATAATAGCTATCATCTTTCTTGTTTAATGGTATAACGTTATCCATTTTCCATACATTTGGATAGATACATTTGGGAAAAGGTAAACAACAATTGGGTCTACACACAGTATTAGAACCATAACCATAACAAATGAAGACACGAACCCTTGCCGACTTTTAATATATTTAACAAACCTTTAATTTCACTTTCACGTAATATATTATTAACTGTATTCAACGTTCATGGGGGACATTTGGTATTTCTGTTTCCACTAAGTATCCTTATTAACAGCCATTTCGATACGTTGTGTGGATGTACTATGTTTCACGTATAAAGTATTGTTTGATAACAGGCTTAAACATAAGAATTTTAACCACATATTGGGCCAGAGGGTATACAATACTACCAGGGGATATTAAAAGTAACCTTTGTAATATTTGTTGACTCTGAATCACCAACACATAAAGCATCAACATAAAATTAAGAAGAACGCGTAAAGTAGAATATATCATAGGCTTTATTGAAAAACATCAGTCAGGAAAAAAAGATCAAACAACAAGCGATATCGATAAAGGTTTTATATGGAATAATCTCATAAGCAGACACTGATCTACGTCAGAGGAATAAAAGTTTAGTAAACGTAGGTCGGTCGGGAGCCTTTAACTGTTGTCAATGTGTCTGTCTATTCCAATTTTCTTTCCAGTGAAGGTCACATATTTACCACCGCGCAAGTAACACGCACTTGATCCCGTAATACCAACGTGAACCACATCATACTTTCCCAGTTCAACGACAACGCTGTTTACCTTCATTGGATATCTATATTTACTGTAGCTACAACAACTCACGAGAGTACCGTTGTTGTGGAAAAGGGTCAGGAAGGAACACGCTCTGGTCTCATACCAAAGGCCTTTATAGGTGAAATCGTACAAGCCGTTAGCTGTGATATAAACACTCCAGTATGTTCATTATATCTCCACCAATATTTATGATGCCATGGGTAAAGGACCTCTTTCACGAACAATGGAAATTTTTCGCTCAGTATTCGCTCAGTTGACATCGTTGGTAAGCTAAGGCTAGCTTGTGGAGATGTATTAAAGTTTCTTCAAACAATGACATAGTGTACTCCTACGCGTACTATGGACTTCCGGTTGCTTAAAATAATGTATATACAGTCATTTCATTAATGTTGAAATCCTTTTCCGTTGCTAAGGAAACAGGAGATATATATATACACAATGTTACTTAATCTCATAGTATGATATACCGACACATATATAAGTGCCAGACACTGATAAAAACACAGGTTAAAAAGATTCCATGGATTTAGAATAAATTTGCCAACGAACTTATTTTATTAAAACTCAATGTTACATGTAACAACATAAATGCCAATCCTTGAAATACGTTTAAAAAATTTAAATGTCCCAGGGGTCTGTGCTATGGCCAAATTAAAGTTGCCCAGCGGAGGTGTATGACAGGGTTCCCTTATTGATCCAAAAAATGTATCAAAATAATGTTTAATTTTATCAAACTGTATTTTATTCTAAAGAGTATAAATAATTACATATTAAGATAACAAATACGAAGGCAAAATGTAACTAATAAAATTTTGGTTACATTTTTAAGACAGAAAATGTGAAATGTTGGGTGTTATTTTCGGCCATGTCTATTATCAAAAATTGTGATTCACCCACTTCTGGTTCGAGTGCAACAAAATATTTTCTAAAAAGTTGGCTCATTAACTGAAGTAAATGTTGTGAAAATTTCAGAAAAAAATGTGGACCGGCAAATTTAAAGGTTATAATATGGCAAGGTCTATGTTTAGCAACATTACATAATGCTATGAATATGTTTATCAACATTAATATATAATTCAGTACTCATCTGTAACGCTTGATATGATTTCAAATTGATTTATTTAGTGATACTTTGTAGAAAAAGTTTAAAAGTTCAAAATTACAAAACATTTGGGTGTTTTAAGACCATAATAAACTGTTTTGTATTTGAGGTAGCTTCACTAATATGTCCTGTTCAAATGATTTATTTTGTAAATATAGAGTAAATTTACATTGAAGAGACTGATTAAAATGGGATTCTGTAACTGTGTGGTTTGAAAGGGAAGAGTTACTAGGTTCCATTGATCATGTTACAAACCTACAGCAGTCCAATTATTTGCAGGGATAACACTTCTGATAGTTAACATGTATGTTGATTCATGCTAACAAATGTAAATCTCACCACTTTTACATATTATATTGTTTTATATTGTTTTAGATTTTAAGTTTAATTTGGTCGGGAAACTCATTTACGTATCATTTAAGATTAAGATACATGTATATTCATGCCAAATACGCCTTTTATCTTGTAAAATAACTAACTGAATTTAGCAGTTTTGATAATGAAAATACACGTTATCTGTAAGTAGATCATCAAAACTGGATTATATCTGACGTCAATTATCATATTTGAATTCAATGTTAGTATTATTTGATAATTAGAAAATGTTAATTGATAGATATTGGGTTAATCGTACAGAGATAATGGAGAAACAGTCAAACAGGAAATGAGAGTGTCTGATCAAACTGGAAATCATTTAGATGCAGTGTATTACATAAACTGTATGTTACTAAGCTTTGTGTCACGTATAAATTAATTAATTTTGCTCCCCCTGACATGTACAATTCATGTGATAACCAATTTTCGTATAAAATTTAATACCTGAAATGATAAGCTTTAAGCCATTTTGATTGATAGTATGATGTGTTAACGATACACCAAGCTTCTTATAAAAAATAAAACTGTGGACCTCAAAAACTTTTAACTGTTTCATTAACCATACATGATGCTGTTAGTTTTTAAACTGAAAAAAAATCTTAGTTAACCTTAATGGAATTCACGAAAATTCTGAAGAAAATTAAAAAAAATCGATATCAAACTTCAGTTGATTGATCACATAATGTTTATCAATTTTTTAACACAAGAGGCCCAAGGGCCTTAACGGTCATCTGACTCATGGCACAAAACAACAGTCACAGTATAATGGAGTGGTTAACAATTAATATAAGCAATACAAGGAACTCCTTTTTTGAATATGTAAGTTTCTGAAATAGGTAAAGGTCATTTGTTGAACAAACTTGGTAGCCCTTCATCCATATATGGTATTAACCCATTCAAGGATGAAGGAGGAGTCGGATTTCAAAGCCAAATTTCAGCAAAGCTCCCATTTTGGACCCCTGACGTTCTATCCCCATGGGTCTTACCTCGTCCTTTATAAAATATGTTCCCCCTTCTGAGCCCCACCCCTCTGTCCCCTAGGGTCTGACCTAACTCTTTTATATTAAATATGATTGTCCTTCTCCAGTGATGTTTCACACAAAATATGGATGCATTAATCCACTCAAGGGTTAGGAAGGAGTAGGCTTTTAAAGCAAAATTTAATCAAAATTCCCCATTCTGAGCCCCGCCCCTCTGTCCCCAGGGGTCGGACCTAACTTGTTTATATAAAATATGACAGTCCTTCCTCTACGATCTTTTACACAAAATATGGATGAAATCCACTCAAGGGTTAAGGAGGAGTAGAATTTTAAAGCTAAAACAAGTACATGTACTCATTGTAATGGACACTAATACATAATCCCCCAAATGACCCTCTCCCTCCCCCTCCCCATCTCCACCTGCGACAAATTAAGAATGCAGTTGCACAGTGTATGAACATTTTGAAAGAAATTTTGAGGTACTTTTACATTCAATGAATTGCAGACGAAAATTTGAAAACAGGAGGTTTGCCCAGCAAAAATCTTTCAAAATTTTTATCATACTGATAAGCATCCCTTTATAACCCTTTATACTAAATTTCATTGAAATCAGAGACCGAAATATAAAAACAGGAAGTTGGCCCAGTGGCCATCTTGGAATACCAAAATCTTTACCAAAATGTTTGCATGTTGTTCGCCATCCCTTAAAACCTCTACAGACTAATTTTTGTTGAGATCAGAGACTGAAACCTGAAAACAGGAAGTGGGCTCGCAGCCATCTTGGAATACTAAAATCTTTATGAAAATATTTGCATGTTGTTCGCCATCCCTTTAAACCTCTACAGACTAATTTTTGTTGAGATCAGAGACTGAAACCTGAAAACAGGAAGTGGGCCAGCGACCATCTTGGAATACCAAAATCTTTATAAAAATGTTTGTATGTTGTACGCCATCCCTTAAAACCCCTATAGACCAATTTTCATTGAGATCAGATACGGAAGACTGAAAACAGGAAGTGGGCCAGTGGCCATCTTGGAATACTGAAATCTGATTGTTCTTCCCTAATGATGTTTTACACCAAATATGGATGAAATCCTCTCAAGAGTTGAGGAGGAGTAGATTTTAAAGCTACATTTAAGAAAATTTGCCCTTTTGGGGCCCCACCCCTCAGCCCCTAGGGGTAGGACCTTTCTCATTTATATCAAAAAATAATTTTCCTTCCCCAATGATGTTTCACACCAAATATGGATGAAGGAGGAGTAGGATTTTAAAGCTTAAATTAAGAAAATTTGCCCTTTTGGGGCCCCGCCCCTCTGACCCTAGGGGTGGGACCAATCTCATTTATATAAAATAAGATTGTGCTTCTCAAATGATGTTTTAAACCAAATATGGATGAAATCCATCAAAGGATGAAGGAGGAGTAGGATTTTAAAGCTTAAATTAAGAAAATTTGCCCTTTTGGGGCCCCACCCCTCTGACCCTAGGGGTCGGACCAGGCTCATTTATATAAAATATGATTGTCCTTCCCTAATGATGTTTCATACTAAATATGGATGAAATCAACCCAAGGATGAAGGAGGAGTAGGATTTTAAAGCTTAAAATACGAAAATTTGCCCCTTTTGGGGCCCCATCCCTCATCCCCTAGGGGTTGGACCAAGCACATTTATATAAAATATGATTGTCCTTCCCCAATGATGCTTCACACCAAATATGGATGAAATCCGCTTAGCCGTTAAGGAGGAGTAGCGTTTTAAAGGAAAAAGTTTACGCACGACGGACGGCGCACGGCGGACGGCGGACGACGACGGACGAATCACGATGACTATAGATCATCCTGACCCTTCGGGTCAGATGACCTAAAAACTTGTTATGGCGTGATTTGATGCCATTGCCAACACTTTGAAAGCACAATATTTTGGAGAAAAAAAACAACATTATACATATATGTACTAAATATTCTGGATGTGTGAAAATTGGTAAAAACCTTATTTTTTTATATGATAATCTACTCCCACCCATTTTTTTTCTAAATTTTGTTATTATTTCACTTTATATGCCTTTCAGCTGTATATAAAAAAAATATTTCGAAGAATGCAGTTGCAATCATCATCTAGCTTGAAAAGTAAATGATAATTCCCTAAAATTTCGAAATACTTTGTTATTGTGATTCAAGATTTTGAATATTCTACAATGGATAGGTCATAAAATCATATATTACTTTATATTTAATGTAACTAATGAGTATTAATTGGGATTAAGGAATAAATTTCTTTGTTTTCTCAATTTTGTGATTGAAAAGGGCAGTGGTGCGACTGGTGGAATTTTTACGACATTTACCACGGGGGAGAAACTATGTCACATACAAAAACAAATGTACATGGTTGCCGTTGCAATTAAAATGGCGGAAAATTGTTCGCTTCAAGGTAGAAAATTGTATGCTGTGTCACCAATAACGACAATCTCAATAAGACAATGAGTGCACTGTATCCCGGACATTTCCATGTAACTATAGCAAATGTTATTTGTGTTACAATTCTCTCCGGTTCTTCAAACACTCCAACACAATTTCAAAATAGTGCCTGATATCGTTAACACAATCAAGCGTGGTTGTGTAAATAATCCAACATTTCTGCACATTTCCGATGTCGCATGTTGAATACTTTGTTATATGATGTTGCATATTGTAATTAATCACTGTTAAATTTTGAATTACATACATAATCCTCATATTAAGATATAATATCAAAATGATGTCGTTAACACTTAAAATTGGAAATGATGTCGTCACCACTAATATCCAATATCTATTTTTGGTGGCTCGTGTATTATTGTTAAAATAACAGCATATTTTCGATAGTCATGTGTGTACACACGGGAAATAACTTATTCCTATATCAATGAACTTGCTATGGATTATTCCAATATATTTAGCATCAAAGAACCACGAAAACAGCCACTTACGCTGGTTACAATTTCCTTTCCATTCAGTAATGATTCGTAAAACATAATACACGTACATATATACAGTTATTATTTGTCGCGTGTAATCGTTTCTTTTTATCCAGACGATCTTTTAAAGCGGGTTTAACGTTTTAATTAGTTTCCTGATTTATAAACGAAAGTCCAAAAAATGCAATATAGGGAATAAAACACACATGTAATACATCGAAAAAAAGGTATAAAAATGTCACATAAGTAACAAAGCAGAAAATAGATTGGATAAAACAGTTCAGAATCGCAATGCAAAATGCGCCAATGCGACAATACGAGACCTGACAGTGGGCGGAGCGAAAAAATACCCAGTCAATGGCACAACATTGTTTTCTCGAATTGTCGCATAATTTTGTCGTATTGGCGCGGGCCGGAGTTTTTCCTTCGCTTAGCACACTGTCGATCATATCATCATCGCTTTAGCAGAAGCGACAATACGACAAAGTCGAAATCAACTACTTTAGTTTTCATATATCTCGTATATTTGGCTTTAAATAGCAACCGAAGTGTAACACTGGAACTACAAGTGACTTTCTGCAACTATTACAACTAATTCCTCATCTTTGGATTATTTTAGCAAAGAAACACATTTACGTCACAGTCAACAATGTTTAACTTATCAACTAGAAGAGATATTTCAAAGTATCCTTGTAAAAAAGACGCGCAATATCATAATACTCTCTACACTGTGTACATTTCCAGATTTGCTGTCAGAAACACAGTAACACACACATCAGTACTTTACACCAAAAGTAGTCATATCTTCTATGTTAATGGTTAAATAGTATTGATGAGACTGTTAACTACAATTCTATATTGCAGTGTTTAAGAAAACATGAACCGTAAATCCGTCCAAACATGTTAAAACATAAATGGTGAACGACTCTATTTTGTAAAACATGCATGTGTTTTTCGTATTATACTTGACCATCAAGAATGACTTTTTTAGATCTTTAACACCGCGCACACGAAGAAAAACTAATGTTCAGTGGAGTGATAACAAAAAATATACAAATTAATATACATCTGCCAAAGACGCTGATCTGTCGCCTCGGATAAGACATAGATTAAGTCACAGACAAAAATCCATGGGAACGAGCTCACTATACCTGCATCTAGCGACCACCTTTTAAAACTAAAAAGGGGACGTCCTTCAAAAATTAATTTTTATTATCGATGTTAGCATCAGCCAATTCCTACTAGAACGAATAATCACACAATATACTTTAATAGTTTTTATCCTAGTTTAATGTCTTATTGGAATAGACTTGATTGTAATTATTATGCTATGAGATCACCATGTGAACCAAAAACGGGAGCTAGTCCGTCATGTCATACCCACGATTGCTGATGAATTATGTACCGATGCTTTCAGATATAGTGGATTTAGATCATGTAATATTATTTTATGCCAACTTAAAAACCAAGCAAGTCAATTAAATTCAGATTTATATAGAGATCATCTTATTGATAATGCATCTTGTATCTATGGCAGCTCTGTTGAGGATTTTTCTCATTTCTTTCTATTTTGTTTGTTTGTTTGTTTAATAAACGTTCTATTAACAGCCATGGTCATGTAAAGACGGCCTCTCATGTATGCGGTGTGTTGCGTGTATGTTGTGCGAGGTGCGTGATTTGGAAGACTGCAGTATTTTGTCCAAGATTTATAATTGAAAGACAACTCTTAGTTGATTCTCTGTCTCATCTGCAAGTAGATATCCAACTAAATCTTAAAGACGCTCCAACGCTGACAAATGCCTTTTTTCGCTATCAAAAACAGGAGCAGACGAATTACTATTTTTCTTTAGTTACAAAAGTTACTTACTTTACACCATTACCACTATTGAAAAGTTTGAGCTTCTAACTTTACTTCAAGACAAATTATTGAAAATAATTAATTGCATCCCGAAAAAGTTCCATGGTATTATGTTCTATATGGAATGATGTATTGATTGCGCATGCACCAAAAGCAAAATAAATCATTTCATATCATTTTTGTGTTAATTAGACATATATATACACGATTAAACACCAATTATTCTTAAATTGATGAATACCGTTAATGCTCTGTCGGCGGTGGAGCCTCTTTAAGTTAAATCTCAACTTAAACATTCATCCACATCTATGAAGGGGAAGAAATCACCTCAGTTAGGAGCTTAATTCTGGAATGTGTGCATACATTCAGATATTACATTGAATCAACAAGTAGACTTTAGAGCTATTGTTAATTTTAATTTTGAAGTAACTTGATATATTGATTACTTTAACTGCATTAAAACTATATTTACTTCCACCTACCCTTTACTGTATCATATATTTTTGATGTGACTTGGCTCTAAGACAGATGAAAACGTGAATGTGAAGAATAAACCAATAACACTGATTAATCCCTTTTCTTTATGAGTTGAAAAAATGAATATTCATGCATTTAGATATAATTGTTTATTATACCTCAGGTGAGAATCCTGCATTCTGATTGGTCGAGAGATATTTGGTAATTACACTATCACACGGCAGGTAACATTAGAACAATATGAAACAATAGACACGTTCGTAGCAACCCCCTAGCAACGGGTGATAGTGTATTTTGACAGTGCAAAATATTAACCGCCCGAAAAAGATGCGCACTCGTTTCTTTTTTCGACGCCATCTTTGTTTTTTGAAGCGACGCTTCAAAATTTATCTGGAGCTAAATAGTAATAGTTTTGCCAAATTATTCTGTTAATCAATAAAAATATCATATTAAGGACGGAGCTTTTCGTTCATGTCTTTTCGCTTACCGTCAAAGCGCTATATGTTGCTTTTTAGGAACCCGTCGGTGATTAGGTGAACGGAAGACATGCGATTTCAAGCGTCTTCGTTACGTTGCTATTTGTTGTAAACAGACGACGGGACGAAATCAAAATTCATTGAGATTTACAAAAACGTTAAGATTTAAACAAACGCAGGAGACAAGACAACAAGAAATTTCACTTAATGCTTATTGTGAGTATTCTTTTTTATAATGCAGTGATAGTTAGCGCTACTGAGTAGAAGCTGATATGCTATTCTACTGCCGACGGTGACTGTTCGACTTTTGCTAAAATCAGTTAAAATGTTTCAATAGGTTGCAAATACTTGAAAACTAGTTTTGTTTCTAGACTTTTGGTATAATGAAATAAATACTACCTGCATTAGAGGGTGACAGTGCCTAGTGTCACCCCTTGGAATATCACTATATGAACGAAAAGCTCCGTGACAGTGATATCCTCGGGGTGACACTAGGCACTGTCACCCTCTAATACAGGTAGTATTTATATATTACTCCCTCAATGTTGCTCATACTCCGAATATTTTTGACTGGGTAGGCACTTTGTGGTAAAACACTATGGATATTTTAGTGCTGCCTAGTTACATTAAACGTCCGGAGTGAGAGTGACATTAAGGGATTAAGTTTTGAGTTTTAAGTTATAATCATAATCAAAATCCAGTTAAGCTAAAATCATAATTTTTTTATTAAGCAAATATTTAAATATTAAAGTTTAATAGAACAGGAAGATATGCATGTATAGGTAATATCGCTATAGGTAATATCTTCTAGTTATGTATGTAAATAAGTATTTATTAGTACTTTCAGTAATACGTATGATTTTTGTTAATCCTTAAATTGATTTAATATTATTTTATAGATCTAGTTCAGCGTAAATATGCTTTAAAAGATGAAATATATTTCTAAATTGTATATATACCATTTGTAATACATGCATACAATCATGTGGAGAGGGTTTATATAGGCTTTATTGCTTGCTGCCCGATCCAGAATTAAATCTTTTGATTTAATAAAGATATATTTAAATGAAAACCACACTGCCTTCACCCCGTTCCCGTCAGGATGACCTTTTGTCCGTCCGTCGTCCAGATAAACTTAGCAACTGGTGCTAGCATTTACTTTTCTTTCTAGCTCCGCCATATTTTCCTCCATTCTATCCAACTTGTCCTCTAAGCGGTACATGAGACATGCGTACTTGTTTTCCGGATTCTCTGTTTCCCTTTCATATCTACAGTGACCTCTGAAGATAGTGCTACGTCTGCCTTTGATAAGGGTGACGTTGTCCTCTCTGATGTTGCCGACAGGAGGAAAACACAAAACACTGAAACATCATCTTGACTAGGATCATCAGCTGTCGTGAATGTCGAGCTAAGATAGCAACCTGTAAACTCCGTTGACGCTTCACAAAGTCTTCACTTTTATAGTGTTATATCGATGCCTGTCTTGTGATTCCAATCTGTCGTCAACTATAGTACTATCAGGTAACTTCCGACAGTTATTTTTAATTGTTTTGCTTTCAAACAAGAACACTATAATTTAACCTTTGATTTGTAAAAACTATTTGATCATCAAATCATAGGATGAAAATTGATTCTACTTTATATAGTTTGGTTGCGTCATTAGCAGTATCAACTTACATTAAAGTAGTTTTATAAACCTCATCTTAATTTCACAAATAGAGTTTAATAAAAAGTTGAAACTTTGAAAACCGACTGGCTTCTTTAACAGGTTTTTCATCATCAACATTATCGTTTTCTTTTCAAATCTGATCACTGTTCCAAAGGCAGCGATTGAAAATGAAAACTGAATGGTCATTTTACCTGCTATTACCATCATCTTATTTAGCATATCTTGTAACAAATCTTTGCAGTTTTACATGTCAGTAAAGTAATTGCACTTTTGTTCTACCAAAAGTGCCTAAATTAACAAAATATAATCACATCATATAAAGTTAAGAGTTAAGAGCTATATCGTTTTGTTTGTATCATGAAATTTTTGTATCAGAATGACCATGTAACACGTAACTTGACTTTGCATTTGATATAAACGGTAACATCCCCTACAAAATGAAAACATCTCTCGATGTGTTTTAATCAATTTTGAAAAGATAAAATCTGATAAATTGATACTGTTGACGCTTATATGAATAATAAAGTTTACACAAATTCGAACATACTAAATATCTGCAGAATTGCGGAGGTTTTAAGCCATTAAGCCACCAAAAACAAGTTAGGGGACGTATAAGTTTTATTTTGTATCTTATTTTGTTTCTTTATTCCTCCACAAATTTGCCCAGTTGATGGCTAAAAGTCTATTGCACGAATATTGATAAACTTTGCACAAATACTCAGCACGGTACAAAGGGATGCATGCGTCAATTGATATGACCGTAGTTGTCTGACTTCCGATCGGTTATATTTAAAGATGCTCCACTGCTGACAAATGGTATTTTTTCACTATCAAAAACGGAAGCAACGGATTTAGTATTATTCTTCAGTTATAAATATAAAAGTTACTAACTTTACATCATTACCACCATTGAAAAGATTGAGCTTTTAAGTTTACTTCAAGTTCAAAATATGAAAAGTAATGAATTGCATCCCGAAAAAATCCCGTGGCACAATATCTATATGGAATGAAGTAATGATTGCGCATGCACCAAAGGCGAAATAAATTATTTTATGTTATTTTTTGTGTTAATTTGACATATATATATATACACGATTAAACACCAGTTATTGTTCAAATGATGAATATAATTTATGCTCTGTCGGCGGTGGAGCTTAAGTGGGTACCGAGCACAATGGTACCACTTACCGACAGCCCCATTGCCATAGTAATGAAATTAAAGCTTCTGATTGGTCGATATTTAGAAATCCACAAGATGTCAATGAAGATTTTTATTCAATTTAGCAAAGGGTTTTGAGTGACACTGAATGAGTGCAATAAGTATGAATGAATGAGGGGGAGGGAAGGTTCCCTGACACATGGGAATACTTGGGTGGCTGTCGTAGATCAGTAAATTTTACGCCCGTTTTATATAAGATGTAGGCCCTATTAACAACTATGATCATTTTAAGATACAGCTATGGTCAGGTAAGGACGGCCTCTCGTGCAAGTGGTGTCTAGCGTGTGTTTTATTAAAGAGTAGGATTTAGACAAATTATGCGTTTCTTTATTTAGTTCAAATGGAGTTTGTCTTTGATTTGAATGACTGATTTTAAATTTTCTTTTTATCCCAGATGTTATCTTCTTGACTCGCTAATCAATTATAATTTTATCAGAAATGACGTTTGCTGATGGCACTTCACAGCATATAAGGAATTTATCGCAAATTGCTTGAAACTGTAATTATTTTGCCCAAGTCCAGTAACATATACCCCTATTTGTGATGTTAATCGATTGCGAAAAATATCGTAGTCAGGGATAGTATTGAAGTATCTATCTCTTGTTTAATACATTAGGCATATTATTGTCAAAGACGAAACGTAAGGCCGTTTTGTTCGTTACCTTGTTAAGATACACGATAATTTTGATGATGGCGACAGCTTTAGGATCCAAGAGTTTATATCGATATATTGTACTATAAAATCATGCGAAAGTTCGAGGAGCAACACCACAGCTTCAAGGTATTTATCTAGAGGATTAGCATACAGACTTCTCCGAGTTTACTTTTGTAGTCCGAACATTATCGCAATCATGATAATGATAGTAACATTATTCAGCGCACTCGCCGTCACATTGCCGGGTCTGGGTTCTTCGAGTCCAAACATAGAAACAATACTGAACTCCGCAATGGCTGAAGTCACCATTGACCCAAAACAGGAATATGAATGCCTTCTTTACCGCCTGGAGGATAAACTCGACAGGCTAGAGGGAAGAATGAAAAAGCTGGATGATCAACTTGACCCAGACAAATCCGAGGGACCGTCCGGTACAACAGGTACAGACTATTTACTAGTTAATGAGTAATTTATTGTGTTCCTTGTGTAAATCACAATGTAAATAAGATGATTCCAGCTCTATTGTATTCGTCGTCATACAAAACTTAGAGGGTTCAATTCTAAGCGGGCATCTTGATAATTACAGTTATAATTTTTAATCCTATTTACTAAGTTTTTCTTCTATTAGTATTGTGAAATTTGTGTTAAAACATCGAATTTTTCATTGTTTCTGTTTAACATGTCTCGCTATGGTTTATACTACTCTGGGTTCTCACGTTTCCACCTTGAGAAGTGGATAAGACATCGTAACTGTGGGGAGGTGCTGGTAGGGGTTACACTATTGGTACTACATAAACCGTGTATATTGTTTAAGGTGGCTGTTTCACTTATCACAAAAATGTCGCATGGCTAAATAATCTTTATAATTGTACTTGTTTTATCAAGTTACAATGCGTATGCACCATCTGTGGGAGTGTTTAGAACTTGAACAGGCTTTTTCTAGGTTGATAATCAAATTTGTTGTTATTTTTTTTTGTTCATAGTAGATGAAACAAGAGGCCCACAGGGCCTGTATCTCTTACCTGGTTTGTAATGCCAAGTTATGTTCTGAATACAGGTTCATTGTTTCTTTCTGAAGGAATTTGAATATTTACCTCTTATTCCCCTATTGGGTCACATCCCTCCTGCCCCCGGGGGGTCAGAGCCAAAATGTATACAAGTTTTATTCCCCTTATACCAAGGATGTTTGTGGCCAAATTTGGTCACAATCCATGCAGAACTATAGGACAAGTAGCGTTTTATAGGATTTACCTCTATTTCCCCTATTGGGCCCCGCCTCTCCTGCCCCGGGTGGTCAGAGCCAAATATTTATACAAGTTCTGTTCCCCTTCCCCAAAGAATGTTTGTGGCGAAATTTTGTTACAATCCATGCAGAACTCTATGACTAGTAGCGATTTAAAGGAAATGTTGACAGACGGACGGACGACGGACGCCGCGCCATGACAAGCCCACTGGCCCTTCGGGTCAGGTGAGCTAAAACATCATTCGTCTAAGGTGAATCCACTCACAAATAAAAATCTTGAAATATTTCAATATATTATATTTATTATTACTGATATATGCAATTTACAACTGATGCCTATTTAAGAAACTGATTTTTCTTGCTGCTCATAGATTAGTTAAATTGTTACAATGATAGTCTTGTGTGCTTTTATTCAGTCAAGAATATCAAAACAAATGCAAATCTTTTCTTGATTTTCTCACTTCAATTGAATAGTTCAATGAGGTTTTTATCCCCCGCCCAACGAAGTTGGCGGGGGATATACAAATGGGTTCCGTCCGTCCGTCCGTCCGAACGAATGGTTTCCGGAGCATAACTCTAAAACCAGTAGAGATATTTCCACGAAACTTCATACACACATTGGTCTTATGGTCTAGTAGTGCCTTTTGCTATTTTTAGGTTTTCATATTTTACATTTTTTCCGTAATCATGGAAACATTGCTGAAAATATCATATTTTTGGACCAGGTTCGTTTCCGGAGCATAACTCTAAAACCAGAAGTGATATTTCCACGAACTTCATAGACACATTGGCCTTATGGTCTAGTAGTGCCTTTTGCTATTTTAAGGTTTTCACTTTTTGTGCTTTTTTCTGTAACCATGGAAACATTGCTGAAAATGGCAGATTTTTGTGTAAGAATCGTTTCCGGAGCACAACTCTAAAACCAGCAGTGATATTTCCATGAAACTTCATAGACACATTGTTCTTATGGTCTAGTAGTGCCTTTTGCTATTTTTAGGTTTTCATTTTTTGCACTTTTTCCTGTAACCATGGAAACATTGCTGAAAATATCATATTTTTGTACCAGGTTCGTTTCCGCAGCATAACTGGAAAACCGGTTGAGATATATGCAAGGAACTCCATAGGCACATTAGTCTTATGGTCTAGTAGTGCCTTTTGCTATTTTAAGGTTTTCACTTTTTGTACTTTTTTCTGTAACCATGGAAACATTGCTGAAAATGGCAGATTTTTGTGTAAGAATCTTTTCCGTAGCACAACTCTAAAACCAGCAGAGATATTTCCATGAAACTTCATAGACACATTGTTCTTATGGTCTAGTAGTGCCTTTTGCTATTTTTAGGTTTTCACTTTTTGTGCTTTTTTCTGTAACCATGGAAACATTGCTGAAAATGGCAGATTTTTGTAGCAGGTTCATTTCCGGAACATAACTCTAAAACCAGCAGAGATATTTCCACGAAACTTCATAGACACATTCTTTTTATGGTCTAGTAGTACCGTTTGCTATTTTTAGGTTTTTAATTTTTTGCACTTTTTCCGTTACCATGGAAACATTGCTGAAAATAACATGGTAAATGATAAATGTTACTTTGCAAAATTCCACCCATCTTTGTGTATATAGTCTAATATAAATGTCAACCTGATTCAACAATTACAGCCCCGCTCTACTTGAATTATACTCCATCTTTCTTTAGCTCAACTTCCTTTTTCCTGTTTTTTTTCATACACATAAGTCTCCACAATCACACTTACTTCAGCTTTGATATCTCCATTGGCGGGGGATCTGGATAACTATGTCCTTTTTTTACTGTTTTTTATTCTTTCAAATACATATGGTTTCAGGAGATCAGTATGCATTCAGTGCGTATATATCGGATACGTATGTCAGTGGTCGAACCAACGGCGGACTGAAATTTTCCAGTGTCATCTCAAATGTCGGAGAAGCATACAATGAACACACAGGAGTCTTCACATCGAAAGCTGATGGGGTATATGTCTTCAACTACCAAGGAGTCACATACTCTTACTCAAAATCCTGCTACCTTACCCTCTTCCATAACAACGCAACCGTTGTGAGTTCCTACTCCTACGCCGCATATGGAAGGCTTACGTTTGGAAACTCTGCTGTTATAGAGATGAACAAAGAAGATGTCGTTCATGTTGCCATAACGGGTTCAAGTTCCTGCTATCTGTATGGAGGCGTCCTCTCTACCTTTAATGGGTACAAAATTTAATATTACAAAACGGTCAACAACTGTACCAGTCACCTGACCAATTGACGTATATTAACATTGTATTCCTATATCTATTATCCAAGTACTTCTCTCCTTAATACCCTTCATTTGTTATAATTAAATATACCTTATGGAAATCGATAGATCAACAATTGAAATGCAAAAACAGAAACGTTTTGGGAAAAAACCCAGGAAAAAGGACTTGTGCTATTCTGAAATTCCAGATTGGTAAATATATATATATAGAGAGAGAGTATATATAGAGAGAGATACTTTTGTTTATTGCATTCACTTGATGTAGATCGTTTAAATCATCTCCTTAGTTGTGTTATCAATCTCTTGTTCCACGTGTCTTTGTGTTTCTGTATAAAGCTTACAAATTTCATGATATATATTCTTTTTATTGATGTTTCAGACATGCTCTGCCTCTTAAAATGCCTTAAAGATTTTTGTGTTTGTTATATGTATTGTTTTCTATACAAATAATAAGCGTTTTAAAGGAAAATGTCAAAAACGATTAAACGTGTGTGTTTTTGCAAAGTTGAATCCGGTCACGCGAGGTCTCCTTGTACCTGGTATATTATAGTAAACATAATGACATGGTTATTAGGCGACAACAATATGTTACGAACCCTGTGATATAGTTGACTGAACAAAATTTGGTTGCTATAGCTGCTTTGCATTTAGCAGAAGTCATGAATATATACTTTTCTCTCATATATAGAGGTGTTCATAATATACGGTTAATGTGGTACAGTGCATTCATGCCGCCCGAGGCTGAATTACATGGCTACCCAAGCAATAGAACTTCGTGAGGCGTAAAAAATCACTCTTTCCTCGGTAGATTTTAACGTTATTTTCAGAAAATATATGGTTTTACTATAAAGAATATAAACAAAAGGTTTGTGTTAAAACTTTCAAAAAAAAGTCATCATGCTTTGTTCGTCGTCGTGCACCGTGCCCCGTGCCCCGTGCGTAAACCTTTGCATTTAAAACGCTACTCCTCCTTAACCCTCGAGTTGATTACTTCAATATTTGGTTTGAAACATCTTTGGGGGAAGGACAATCATATTTTATATAAATGAGTAAGATATGATCCCTAGGGGCAGAGGGGCGGGGCCTCAAAAGGGGATATTTCTTAATTTAAGCTTTAAAATCCTACTCCTTCATTCTTTGATGGATTTCATCGATATTTGGTGTGCAACATCATTGGGGAAAAACAATATTTTTTTCATATAAATGAGCCGGGTCTGTCCCCTAATTTTAGCTTTAAAATCCTACGCCTCATTCATCCTTGGATGGATGGCAACCAATTTGGTTTGAAACATTGTTGGGAAAGGGCAATCATATTTTATATAAATGAACCTGCTCTGACCCCTAGGGGCTGAGGGATTGGGCCCAAAAAGGGGGATTTTTCTTATTTTTAGATTTAAATGTCTACTCCTCCTTCATCCTTGGATGGATTTCATCCATATTTGGTGTGAAACATCATTGGGGAAATACAATGATATTTAATATATAATAGAGTTAGGTTCAACACCTTGGGACAGAGGGTCAGGGCTCCAAAAGGGGAAATTTTCATACTTTTAGCTTTAAAATCCTACTCGTCTTTCATCCTTGTGTGGATTTCGTCCATAATTAGTGTGAAACATCATTGGCAAAGGACAATCATATTTTATATAAAAGAGTAAGGTCCGACGCCCGGGGACAGAGGGGCAGGACCCCAAAAGGGGAAATGTTCTTAATTTTAGATTTCAAATCCTACTCTTCCTTCATCCATGGATGGATGGCAACCAAATTTGGTTTGAAACATTGTTGGAACGGGAAATCATATTTTGTATAAATGAGCCTGCTCCGACCCCTAGGGGCTGCGGGGTTAGGCCCCAAAAGGGGGAATTTTCTTAATTTGGCTATTTAAAGTCCTACCTCTCTTTAACTCTTGTGTGAATTTCGTCCATATTTGGTGTGAAACATTAGAAAAGGTCAATCATATTTTATATAACTGAGCCTGGTCCGACCCCTAAGGGCTAAGAGATGGGACTGCAAAAGGGGAAATTTTCCTAATTTTAGCTTTAAAATCCTACTCCTCCTTCATACTTAGATGGATTTCATCCATATTTGGTGTAAAAGACAACCATATTTTATATAAAGGTTTTCCAAGATGGCCGCTGGCCCACTTCCTGTTTTAAAGTTTCGGTCTACGATCTCAATGAAAAGTGTTCTATAGGGTTTTTAAGAGATGGTGAACAAAATGCAAACATTTTCGTAAAGCCTATGGTATTCCAAGATGGCCGCTGGCCTACTTCCTGTTTTCAGGTTTCAGTCTCCGATCTCAATGAAAATTGGTCTTTAGGGATTTTAATGGATGGCGAACAACATGCAAACATTTTCGTAAAGATTTTGGTATTTCAAGATGGCCGCTGGCCCACGACCTATTTTTATGTTTCGGTCCCCGATCTCAATGAAAATTGGTCTATAGGAGTTTTAAGGGATGGCGAACTACATGCAAACATTTTCGTTAATATTTTAGTATTTCAAGATGGCCGCTGGCCCACTCCCTGTTTTCAGGTTTCAGTCTCCGATCTAAATGAAAATTGGTCTATAGGAATTTTATGGGATGGCGAACTACATGCAAACATTTTCGCTACGATTTTGGTATTCCAAGATTGCAGCCGGGCCAACATCCTGTTTTTATATTTCTGTCTCTGATTTAAATCAAAATTAGTATAAAGGAGTATTTAGGGATGCTGATCAATATGATAAAAAAATTGAGAGATTATCGCTAGGCCAACTTCCTGTTCGTTCAATTCATTGATATAAAAGTACCTCAAAATTTCTTCCAAGATGTTCATACAGTGTGCAACTGCAATCTTGATTTGTTGCAGGTAGGGATTGGGAGGGAGAGGGAGAGGGTCGTTTGGGGGATTATGTAATGGTGTCCATTACAATGAGTACTTGTTTTAGCTTTAAAATCCTACTCCTCCTTAACCCTGGAGTGGATTGTTTTACATATTTTGTGTAAAACATAGGGGAAGGACTGTACTATATTATATAAACGAGTATATAAATCCGACCCCTTGGGACAGAGGAGCCGGAAAGGACAGTCATATTTAATATAAAAGAGTTAGGTCCGACCCATGGGGACAGAGGGGCGGGGCTCAGAAGGGGGAACTTTAAGTGAGGACAATCATATTTTATAAAGGACCGAGGTAAGACCCATGTGGATAGAACGGCGGGGGTCCAAATGGGAGCTTTGCTGAAATTTGGCTTTAAAATATTACTCCTCCTTAATCCTTGAATGGGTCACAACCATATATGGATGAAGGGCTACCAAGTTTGTTCAACAAATGACATTAACCTATTTCAGAAACTTACATATTCAACTAATGAGTTCCTTGTATTGTTTATATTAATCGTTAACCAATACTTTATACTGTGACTTTGTTATTTTGTGCCATGAGTCAGATGACCGTTAAGGCCCATGGGCCTCTTGTTTCTTATTGTCACATTGCCAACTCTGAATTTCATTCCCTAGATATATTCTAGGGTGCTACCGATTCCATTCTAATTTCCTACTTGTTGATGGCGATTCTGATACATTTTTTTCTCACACGCTTTCGGTTAGCCATTTTATTTACTTTTAGTGCGTAACAATGCGCATGCGCGAAATTTCGACAACACAATGCATCGCAGCTTCATTTTCATACAATCCTGTCAGCCTGACGATCATAATAAATCAAGGATTTCCTTCGATTTTTTATTCAAGACACATTTGTTCAATCTCATACCCATTAAGAAATTTAATTGAGGAGTTTTTAATATGTTTTTTTTCACCTTTTCTTCCGTTTATAAATTTTACAAAAAAAATATTTGGTTGGGTGAAACCTACCTTTAAGTTTGTATAATAACCCTTTATGTCATACTATCGGATGCTTCAGGTATAACACAAATTATGATATCTTTTTCATCGTCTTATTTTTTTGCAATGATATATAAAGAAAGTAACTGGTTTACGGTTGAGTCTCCTTACGAAATCCTGACTGGTTTTGAAATATTATATGATGTTTACTAAAGTGATTAAAGACATACATGTACTTAATGACAATTATTCTAATATTTTATAAAATAAGATGTAATTACATTTGGACGTTAATTTGTTAGATTTTCCATTCCCTTTTACCTTAAAGTTTATATATAGCATTAACATTATAATTCAATTCAATTCAAAACATTTTATTGTATATATAAACTAAACACAATGTGATTGGGTAACAGGCAGTGCCTATATCAACCCTTTCCCTCTTCCAGTAATGTACATGTTATAACTACAAATTAAACATCAAATTACAAATCAAAACATTAGAATATTTCAAGTAAGGTGTGATTTTAACTAGAATAAATGATTTATGAGGGAGGGGTCAATTATACCATAGTTTAATGTAGGAAAAACACATTTATGAATATTATTTGGTTATTATTTCATAGGAAATTAGTTAAACCGGGTTAGAATTTTTAGCCGGAGACAGCATTTTATCGTCATATCCACATTGGTTCTGTCCAACCCCCAGGGGATTTAGGGGCGGGGCAAAAATGGATCACAAAGGCTAAAATTTCAAAATTCTTCTGAATTCACAGGTTTGATGGAACCAAATACTCTTCATAGAATAAAAATTGAATTTAAAATCACTGATACTGACTGACTGCTAGTTTGGTTTTGTTCTTTAACGTTGGCAAAGCAAATTGGAATTTTAAGGTTTGATAACATAATACACTAACTATCAAAATGAAAAACAAAAATTAAAAATTCTAATATGAAGGTTCAACTTTAAAGTTTATTCTAATTCGTAAATACTTTTTACAGATTTGATCCAACTTTGCAATGCTCTTTCTTTTGCAGCACTCAGGTGACCGTCAAGGCCTCATGGACCTCTTGTCTTATTATATATTTGCTGTAAAACCAAAAACATAAATGAGTAAATAAAATAAACAGAGGGATAATTGAAAATAACTGAATAATTAATTCATAAAAAAATAAGAAAAAAAAAGAAATAAAAAAATAAAAAAATAATAATAATAGAGAGAAAAAGGTTTTATTGTAGATGGTTCAGACCCTCTCTGGTGCAGGTAACATGCTCTAGACTATGTATATTATAACAGAAAAAATGTTTTATGTGCAATGTATCTTGTATACATCACAAATAAAACTCAACATAAAAGACATCATCAAAACATAATCATAAATTTACCATACAAAACAGGCGCACAGTGTTATTCAGGTATTCATTTACAAACATAAAAGGAAAGCACTCTGATATGGATAATTCATAAATTACTTAAATTAAAGCAAATGGCCCCATTTTGTCAGAAAAAAAATTGCTCAGTTTGTTACTTTTTTGTAATATATTTTCTAATCTGATGACTTCTGTAAAGGGCAATATACATAACTGAAAGAGAGAAAGTATGTTTTAACATTTGACTGTATAAATATGGTATTTTTTCAGTACCAAACATAACATGAGATCCACTTAAAATTAATTTTCAATTACATTATTTTCACAGTACCATGCATTAAATTCCTGTATAAGTTAATTAGAGAAATAACAGTTGAAGAGGATGTGTTTCAATAATTCTTCTTCTCAACTACAGAATAAGCATATGTTATTGTCTCAACTTTATTTTAAAAAGAAATGATTTTGTTGGTAGTATTCTATGGTGAATCTTATACTGGAAAGCTTGTAACTTTGTTTCTTGTGTGTATTGAAATATATATATATATATATGTATCCATGTTTAAGGTATCCAATAAATTTAATTTTATTTTCCACTTTTCTTTACTCTTCATTGGTTTTATAAATATATATTTTATAAATTTACTAAAGACAATCTCTTCAATACTTAAAATTCATTTTGGGACTCCTTTGTCTATCAAATCATTACGCCGTCATCTCAACTAATTAGAAGTAACGTCACAAACAGCGACGCCTTTTTTTTCCTTTATGGGCTGATAAAGTAAACTTTTAAGCCAATGAAAATGCTCGTAACAAGCAAAATTGAATTATTGCTAACTATAGGAGGTAATACTGGTTTCATTCTATTTGCACCGGCTGCTGCTGCTATTTTGTAGTCTATATTTAATAATGATTTTGGCAAACCTGTAATAATACCTTGAAACTGAAAGTCTGAAAGTTTTCCATTTTCATATGCATCATTAACAGATTTACAAAGCAGTGATGTTGTCCTTCCATTTTTTATATAAAATTCTACCCCTTCATCATAATCTTTATTTTTACTTATAATTGATTCCCAGGCTTCATTTTGAAGACTTTGATTTATCAAGTCATATCTAGCCCTCTTGAGCGCTCGCACCTGTGAGGTGGGCTCTGGGTTCTTTCCCCTGGCCGAGACAAAACGAAGTCAATAAAACTTAATGTGGTAGTTTTAAAACTCCTGCTTCAACTTGCCAAGTTTTTATTACCAAATGCAATGCAGAACAGAGGTTTAACCAATACATAAATACATAATACAATTATCATTGTTATATGTCAAGATTAAACAAATTAAACAAATTGACTAATATATGAGTATGCTATACTACTGCAGATTGATGAGAATTTTCCTTTTTTCTGTTGCCTGGGTCAAATATTTCCCCAGAATATTTAAGCTCTTTTCACTTATAGAAGGGAATAACAAAATATATTTTATCTTCTTCATTATTTTTGTCACAAACAGTATAAAGTCTATCTCCTCTTGGAACGGCGCTATAACGGTCTGATTCAATATGCAGAGAGTGAGCTTGCATGCGATAAGTTTTGTTTGTGTGATTAATTTAACGTCGTATTAACAGAAACGGTCAAGTAAGGACGGCCTCCCATGTATGCAGTGTGTAGCGTTTGTGAAGTACGAAGTGCTTATTTTGGGAGACTACGTTATGTTCGTGTGGGGTCTTCTTGTGCATTGGAACTGTTGCCCTTTTTATAGTACGATATCACTGAAGTATGCCGCCGAAGACATTAAACAAGTTGACAGGTTTGCCCGTTGTCAAAATAATGTGACCGGGTGGTGTGTTTTGCGTGGTGTCTTCGGTGGCATGCGGTGATATAGCACACCGCAGTCTTCCAAACCACGCACCACGCACTTCATAACACTACACGCCACATACATGGGAGGCCATCCGTACATGACTATGGCTGTTAATATGATTTTATTTAATCAAAATAACAAACAAAACCCCGTATACATTGGAAACCGTCCTTTAATTACCCTGACTGTTAATTAATGAACCGAACTGGGGACAGAACCCTTAGCGTACTTCACATGGACGAGTGCTCAACAAAAGGCCAAAAGTAAGGCGGTGTCAAAGGAGACAGTTAGGGAGAAGAGTAAAGAAAAGATCCTTTATTAATTCGCCTTTTATGATCGTGCAATAGGGGCAACAGATACAATTAGAACGCCCTACATGCAGGGAAAGATTTCATAAGCCGATTGAGGACGCTTTTGTAAAAGCCCGATTAAGGACTTGTGTCATTTTTATTGTGTAGTTATGTATGATAATTATGAAAGGAAAATGCTCCTCTTCCTAACAATTGAAACCGTTTTTGTGAGGACTTAATTGCGATATGAATTTTAGCAGCTAAAACTAGATAAGTGTAGATTTTTTTTATTTTTGCGAACTTTCCACCCTTTTCGTCTAAAGTACATGAAGAGTACAGTTTTACCGATTTTTTTTATCCATAGACCCCTAAATTGTCTAAAACTTCTCAAGCACCGAATTGATATAAACTGTAACTAATTATCAGATCACTGTGCTCATTTGCGTTCAGCTAGAGGGACGAATGGTTGTCAGAATAATATGCCCGGGTGGGGTGTGTTTCTTAGTGACTTCAGCGGCGGCATACATCAGTGATATAGCACTAAAACGGCAAGTGTTCCACTATACAAGAAGACACCACACGAATATGACACGGTCTCCCAAACCAAGCACTTCATACACACAGACACCACATACACGGAAGACCATCCTTAAAGATGTTCCACCGCCGATAGAGCATAAACGATTCTGCATACATGGGAGGCCGTCCGTACATGACCCTGACTGTTAATAGGAGGTTAAGATAGTCAATCAATCAAACAAACAAACGATACCTATCCTTTAAACTTTAATTTGTGTATAATAATCTAAATGCAAAAATATAATTAACACAAAAATAATGTAAACTAACTTGTTTTGCTTTTGGTGGATGCGCAATCAAAACTTCATTCCATATAGGGCATAGTGTCATTGACTTTTTCGGAACACAAGTAACTTTTTCTAATATTTTCATCTTGAAGTAAAAAAGAAGCTGAAACTTTTAAATGGTGGATAATGGTGTAAAGTAAGCATTTTTGTAACTAGCAAAACTATTAAATCGTCTGATCCTGTGTGTGATAGAGAAAAAATGTCATTCGTCAGCGGTGTGACATTTTCAAGTGACCCTGGCTGTAAATATACAATAAACCAAACCAAATGTACAGTGATACACTGTTTCTCACATAGCTGGCCATGTAAGATAGAGTTGTCCCATGAAAGACAGCTATGTAAGATTATAAGACTCTTTCATATGAGGATATGAAGGATAGGGATATTCTACCCGAGGGTCACAAAATGTAGTAAAACCCGAGGCTTGCCGAGGGTTTTGCAACATTTTGTGATCCCGAGGGTAAATACATGTACATATACATGTAAACAAATGGTTTACATCATGTAAAATGCCATATAATAAAACAGATATCGACCGGTTTTCAAGTGGATACGGTAATTTATCAACCCTCGAAAGTGATATAACCCACGGCCTTCGGCCTCGGGTAATATCACTTCCTCGAGTTGATAAATCACCATATCCACCTGAAAACAGGTCGATATTTGTATAATATCAAGGGATTTCTTCAAATTTGTTTTCATCTAATAATGCATTAAAACAAGAACTTTTACCGATCGGTACATAAATTATGTGTTTTGTCTAAAGTCTAATCTGTAAAGAATCATAATGCTTGTCCGTGCCGTTGAATTATTTGTATAGCTTAAATCCGTATGGTTTCCGATAAATTACTGACGAAAATGTAATTTTCGCCCAGTAACAACGCATATAACCTTAAAATGTTGACTCATTTTAAAACACATCTTATAGCAAGCTGAAAAGAAGCTATTTCGTTTCAGAATAAAACGTATATGTAAGACAAAATCTATAACACTAAATTACAGTTGGTGTGATTTTACGAGCAGTACCGCGGGGAATAGAGTTTGCTATCGCGTTCCTGTCATGACAGCGACTAGTTTTCCGAATTACTCAGAATAATCTCTCACCGCTACAAATCTTGTCATTGTTTCGAAAACTGAAACAGACTCATGATTACATCTGGGAAAGGGCTATAAAAAATTCGTCGTTCGTGTGTGATAACGCCATGTTAATAAACAAAGATATGATGTGTTGAACTGACAAGGTCTCCAAGTGGTTATTAGCCAAATCTCTCCCTTGATGGACGGAGTGTAGAAGAAGGTGTCAAAACAGAACAGCGATGTATATCACGATTTTCATGATATTAAAAGTATCGGGACACTAAGTATTCCAATACATTGGTGGACTATACGCGCAGCAAATCCAAAGACGAATGATTTCCATATAAGTATAAAGCTGTCAACCTACTCTTACCTAAAGGTTCTTTAATCATCGCTGATCATAACAGGCAACACGGTCTTGTATATGACGAAATCACATACTTATTTTAGTCTCATACATGTACAACTTTGCAGAAATTTGAACGAGATTGGTGTTAGAAAATTCCAAAATCTACTATAAATTTTATATTTTTGCTGAGATTAAATCTTGAGCTTAAACATTTGCCTAGTAATAACATATTTTAGTCAATTAAGTGCAATAACTTATCAAGAGTTAATAGCATAAAGCTATGCTAGTTCGACCAGTCTCGGATTAATGCGTGCATACTGCCTTGCAGTATTCAATTTCAGCACTTTTAAATGAAACAATTCAAATGTGTTGTTGCAGCAACTTTCAATATCATACTGACATTTTTTTCCCCTTTTTTCTTTAGTTTTTAGCCCAAATTCAGTATGACGATCATTTGGATGCCATAATGACTGGTGACCAGAAGTATTTATAGAATATTTTGCCCAATTTCAATGTAAGATCATAGAATATCAATCTGATTAAAATACAGATCCTTATAACCACTCCGTTTAATACCAAATGCAGTGATATTAAGGATACGTATTTTTAATCAGATTGACTGAATATAAAGGTGGTGTTCAAGCTAATGTTAAAAATCCAATAGAAACTGTCCACAACCAAATTTTCTTGAAACTTTGGATATAGAAAGTACTATCATTTATCATTTACAAAATAACACTACTTTCTCCATTTGTGATGTCAAAAAGGGCCTGAATTCTTCGTATTCATTTTCATTAAAACTACTTGCAAAGACATTCCAAAGTAGGCAAGCCTTTGTTAAATATTCTGCATGTTTTATTCATAAATCATTTGAGTAGATCATATACTTTATATTTAAGTCATTTATTTTAGATTTTTAGGTCACCTGAGATGAAGTCTCTAGTAACCTATTCTAATCGCCTTTTGTTCGTAGTTTTCCGTCGTTCAATTTACATTTTCATCTCAAGCAATTTCAATAAAATGTTGCAAACCTTCTAAGGCATAAGGCCAATCAAAATTGTGAATAACATGGTCCCTACCTGGGGACTGTGGAAGGGGCCAAAGGGGTAAAATTTGACTAAATTGTCAAAAATCTTCTCCACACAGATGTGGTAGAATCAAATACTCTTCATAGATAGATAGGTCTAAAGGTCTTTTTTTCAAAAATTATGAAATGTATGACCCTGAGGTCTCACGTTTTCCCCTGGGCAGGAGTTGAAGTTTACTATAGTTTATATAGGGAAAATATATTCATGAGCATTTTATGCTCAATTTTCATAAGGAATGAGTCAAACATGTTTAGAATTATTAGGCTATGATACAATTTTAATATCATATTCATATTAGTCCTGGCCGACCCCGTGGGGGCAGAAGGACGGGGCTAAATGGGCAAATAGGCAAAACATTCAAATATCTTCTTAAATTCTGGAAATGGTAGAATCAAATACTTTATATAGATGGAAAGGCCTTAAGGTGTCTTTTTTATGAAAATTGTGAATTATATGACCCTAGGGTCTCGCGTTTCACCCTGGGTCAAGTTTACTTTAGTTTATTATGGACATTATTTGCTCAATTTTCATAGGAAATAAGTCAAACTTGATTAGGATTATTAACCAGAGATATAGTATTTTAAAATCCATATTGGTGCTCGCTGACCAGATGGGCGGGGCCAAACAGGGTCAAAATGACTTAAGATTACTAAAAATTCTTCTGAGTTCACAGGTTTGATGGAAGTAAATAATCTTCATAGATTGAAAATTCAAATTTATAAAATAACTGACCGACTTCAAGGGCCAGTTTATCAGTTATTATATATATGTCTTTGTTTTATTCTCAACGAACTCAGATGACCGTTAAGGTCCAAAGACCTATTGTTAGAAATACAAAATAGATGAAAAGCACATATAAATTAGTTAAAAATATGTACCTTGATCTTACATTGCAAAAATGTGAAAAAAATCGGAACGTCGGCGGATTTTTTTTAACTCACCTTCACAGTAATGTTTGGAATGGTTAATATCTATATCATTATCATTATTGTGTTGAGTCTTGAAACATTTGGTTTTCCTTAGAGATTCTTCAGATTACAGAATGTTCGCATTTAACTCTAGTTTTGTGTAAACATCATCATGACAAATGATTAAGTTACTTCGATTACACGGGTTTCCCTTACAATTTGTTTCAAGAGTCCCAGGGATTCCTAATTTCGATATCAGGGAGTTTCATTTTGAAAACTAATAAAACAATGAAATGTTTGTATCTGTGCCAATTGAATTTTTTTTTACTTATTTCTTGAATCACATGAACAATAGCATACATGTACAGACTAAAAACAGACTATTTTATTCCTGTTTTTTTTTCTCTCCAAGTGTTCTAAATACCATTGCCACTGATAGGAAGTCCATCTCTTGAAGAGGGGAACCAATGAGTTTATTTATCATCAGTCTGTTCAGTCTCGGGATTTATTCTGTTCCTGACTTTGGTTTTCGGTCACATTGGTGAGTGAAACCCCTCTGATATCGTGCAATGGACACTGGTATAACAAGGGCTATATATGTCAGCATACATGTAGTTCAAACGCAAAAGCTCAATGAACTCCTAAAACCCTAGAGCTTATATGTATGTGTGAGCTGTTATTGTTTTAATTGGTAAAAGTGAACACTACATCTGTTTTTTGTCAATATTGTTTACGAAGTGTTTACACAACCACAGGCTTTGTTCTATAACCATTTTTTCTCTCTATATATAATACTGTGTCAAGTTCTATAACTCGGCCTGCCATATAATACATTTTTGGTTTGTTTATTTTTACTTCCTATTAACAGCCAGGGTCATGTAAGGACGTGCCAGGTTTGTTGGTGGAGGAAAGCCGGAGTACCCGGAGAAAAACCACCGACTAGCGGTCAGTACCTGGCAACTGCCCCACATGGGATTCGAATCCGCATCCCAGAGGTGACTTGTAGTAATATGTCGGGGCATCTTAACCACTCGGCCACCGCGGCCCAATATAATACTACCCAATTTCAGGAAAAGTATTATTATTAACAAACTATTTGATTTGGGACATGGTACAATATATACCGTGCCGTATAAATATCACTAGGTATCCGTCGAAACAGTCCGATTTCAAGTGGTCGGGCACTGTGATACCCTCCAGTAAACACGCCAAAGCTCTAATGGGTAGCTCAAAAATCACTTCATCAGAATAAAAGCTTACCGGTATGATTGAAATTTCCGATTGAACAATTTGTATCTTTAGCCATCATTTTATTATGTGTATATAAATTTGGGTTTTTTTTTCGGTGTCGATTGGCTCTCTAAAATTAATTGACCTAGTATCTATTACAAAAAAAATATAACGAGGTTTCACGTATGTGTGTGTACATATACATGTAATAAAAGTAGTCGAAACCATAATTTCCTCTCGTATCGTTTTATTGGTCAAATATATACCATTCATAATTATTTTCTGTAACAATACGAGTCTATTATTTGTCTTGTTTTACTGTTAGACAACTTATGACCCAATGCTACGATTTCATATTAAAATTTTAACATTTTACCGCTCTCTTGTGAAATTTGAGAAAAGTTTGTCATTTTGCAACCTAAATAGAAGAAAGCTTAGTTAAAAAGATATTAAGGGATTTGTTTTGTCTTTTTCGGTACAATTTTACATAACATTAAGTGACTGTAAAACTGTTCTGTTTACATGTGCCATACTAAATGTTGTAATCATAGCCGTTTTGCACGCTGGTAAGTCAAAGACCCACTGAGAAAGGTAAGGAACTCCTCCGTGATGCAAAATCATTTCAAAGTTCAGCTTCGGTCTTAATTAAGAGTGAAGATGGCGCTATGAAAAAGCTGGAAAGCAACAGAAATGTAATATTTTCTACTACGTATAGTAGAAAAGATTCAAATATGGATATGTCAAGTGGACAGGGATATCTCAGCCCTCGAGAAAGTTTTTGAGCGTGAACCCTCGGTAATCCTCGTGTTCACATTCCAAAATATTTCACTTGATAGCCCCATTTAAGATTCTAATATGAATTGAAGGCAAAGCCTCAGACGAATGCAGCTACATATAAAGATGTAAATATAGTTAAGATTATAACCTCAGAACGAGATTAAAAGTGTTTATATATTTTTGTTTTTAACTATTTATAAATTGCAAGTTCTTCAACACTATTAGTGGATGTTTGTCTATCAATATATCGATAGTCGTCATATACACGTCAGAAGTCAGAAAGATATATATTCAATCGGAATATTTTCGATCTTTATTCTCTCGAATCCACAAAGGCGGGAAACTTGGTAGCATGCCATGTATAAAAATGCGCGGGAATATGTGCCATGACTTTGGCAACAAGATTCATGTCGTCACGGCTGACGGTGCCGTGTACTTTAGCATTTTGACCAGTGTATTAATTGTGTCGTTCTTATTTTTGTGTAGTTATTTAAAGGTGTATCCTGATGACACGTTTCGACTATGGAGAAATTTTCAAATATCATTCTGCTGATAACGATAATTAAAACATGACTGCCTGCATGGAGGCGCGAGGGATACTTTAATGTATTGGAATCTATATGCTCACACACGTGTTATGGTTTGTAGAGCTTTTCTCTTATAAATCTGCTTATCTGCTATAAATCTTGTCACATATTTGTCATATGTGAGGCCCATGCCCGCTTTTTTGCCGACGATGCATCGTTATCTGTTAGATTAAATTCACGACCTATAACAGCGCAGTGTATTGTATTTAGGAGGGTTGACTTGAGATTTCCAATAACGATTTGGAATAAAATAGCAGATTGACCGAAAAATCAGGAATTCTCCTAAATCTAGATAAACCTTGGTGTATTTCATTCTCAAGAAGGTCGACTCAGCGAATTATCACCCTGATTTAAATTAAATAGCTTTCGCATTTTCGTTGATTAAATTTTATACTCACAATCATCTTTTTTTAGTATATTATGTTATGTAAATTAGCCTGATCACATAAACCATATACATGTATAAAAAGAAGACTACAAAAATAAATATCCTTCATAAATGTTTGGAAGACATCCACTGAAATTAATTTTAAATTATACTTATTCGGTTGTTCTCATTTCTTTACCGTACATTTGTTCTCATTATTATAACGAAATTTCTTTTCGAAGTATCTATCTTCTCTCAATCATGTTACTCTTGTATGTTCAAATTCTGTTATGTTATTCTTTTGCTATTTATGTACGTTGTAATTGTTATTGGCATTAGAAGTATTTACGTAATTAAATGAATTTTATATTTGTTTCTATTTCTGTTAGTTCTCCACATTAAAATATCATACGTACTGAAATAGAAGTATTTTTCTGTGATGTTTGCACGCCAATGGAGACATCGTGATTTAGAACGTAATTCCCTACATTTTTCATATCATTATGATATCAATGTGGAAAAATGAATTCTTGGTGTATCATAATGATTTTATACTGCACTTCAATCAGAGCTCACTCAATAGCTTTTCAATGTTTTGAAAATGATCTATGAATATGGTACTACGTTCTATTTGATGTACAAATATACTCGATAGGAATCAAGATGAAACACTTATACAGACAATAACACCGTGTTTTATTTGTAAACACACCGTTATGGTTGATATAAAACTCCTCATTTAATGCTCGCCTTTATTGTCCTATCAGATTATAGTTCATACAAAACGACCATATCACCTACAACAGCAACCGTTACGATACCAGCATACATGTTCAGTCGCAACCTTTCATGTAGCAAACAAAATAGATTTTTATGGTTTCATAATATATATAGATCTCCGTCCCCAGCTATGCACTAAAACCGTCTTTATTAAGTTTACAACGAACGCTGAAAGGCAAAAGACAATTTATATTTGCACAGGCGGAAAATAAAAGGAATAGAATATGTTATGTTGTATATGTATCGACTGTCGAATCTCATAAAATAACGCATCTGTTTCGTCGTAAAGCGTCCTGCACTCTCACTGCCGTCGGTTTATGGCCATAATCGATGAAGTCGACGGCTTTCATGAGTTCCTTAAACAGTAACACAATGTGCCAGTTAAATTTTGCCGAACATTCCACATAGCCACATTTCCACTGCTTTTTCACTATATTGGCGACTTCTCGTCGGAATTTCCCTCGCTCATCCGAAAGATCATGTTTGTTACCAACCACGAAAAGCGGAACGTCGTGCATATTACGACTTTCCAATATCTGATCTCGTAGTGATTTGATATACTGAAAACTATCTTCGGAAGTGACGTCATACACTAAAATATAGGCCGTAGCATTTCGTAATCCATAACCGCGGAAGTCTGTGAATTCATACAACGAATTCACGGGAAAATATGGAATGTATGGACAATCTATGATTTTGAGCTCATATAGATGATCGTTGATGATGACAGAAGGAAGGTACACGTGTTTCCGGTCGGTTGGCTCGTAATCCTCCTCGAAGTTGTTGCACACAAATTGTTTGACGATGGATGTTTTTCCGACGCCAGGCGCCCCTAACACAGCAAGTTTGATCTTCTGCTGGTCCGAGTCGACGGTCAGATGAGAGGTTGTCATGGTTACATGTGGTCATTCTGAAAAACACAAAGATACATTCATAAATATACACAGGTTTATAAATAAGTACACATGGATATCGATAATGTATGCTAAACTAAATTCAGAGACGTAGCCAGATTTACACTTATAACATTTTGAAATATTTTCAGCAGCTGAAAACGATATAATCTATCATACAAATCTACCACTTGATATTTCATTTATGCTTTACTTTTTTGTTGATTTGGTTTTTTTTTAAATTTTTTGTTTAAATTACGATTTTAAATATTGTTCTTTGGTTGGTTTCCGTTTTTTATATGGCCATTTAGAAGTTGTCATTCCCCTAGAGAAGAATTTCTTAAAGCTGCCGTTCCCAATCATTCAGTCGCTACATTTAAATCACATTCTTCATTCTTTATCGCTGCAGGGGGAAGTAACTCTCATAATTGGAGCAAGCTGGAATATGGCAGCTATGGTACTGGACATCGATCGATAGCCTGGGCGAATGTATTATGGATATTAGTGGTCACTATTGGTAAATCTGTAGATAAGTAAGGGAGGTAATTCCCCGTGATTAATGTTGTGATCGGCTGGTAATAAGCATGACCAGTAGAAACAAGTATCGTCATATGGCGACTACTTCTTAAATCAATTACTTTGCGTAAATCTCTATAAGCAAGGTGCTTTCCCTTGAGATTGTACAGCGGCTAGACCTAATAGACAGCCAACTGTGAGTCTGGACAGTGCTGAGGATAGTTCCGTACATTTAGTGTTCAACCAGAAGCACTTTTGCAGGCAAACTCAACTCTAGATATTGCCTACCAGACGATGTATTTTTTCTCAACGCTATCTTTGGTAGATGTTGAGCGCTGTTGAGCTAACTTGGTTGGACTCTACAGAAATTACTGCATAGATTGAGAATAGTGTACTGTGAAACCTTTCATAAAAGTCACCTGTCCATACCAAATTCAAAACGCAAATCGCTATATAAATGTATAAATAAGTGGTTTTAGAATATGAGTTAAGACACAACCTCATTGACAGTACATGTAATTAAATGTGTATATTTTGTATTATAATATTACAAAGCTGTTTGTTCTCGCAAGAAAGGATTGATTTTTATGTCATGTGTTTATTTGTAATTTTATTTTAACAGGAAACTTCGTTATCTTAAAAACCATAAGAATTGATCTCTACCATAAACAGCAAATTAATCTGAAGCATCACTTTACGAAATATAGCGTTCAAAGTGAACTACTATATAGGAGTGTTGACACTCGTGGTTGGTGGATATTGAGAATTGTATGATAGAAATCCGCATACTTTCTTCCCCATGATGAAAAGCATTGTGTACATATCAAGTAATAAATTCCCTGGACTTTGTAATACGGAATCGGTTAATTTGGATGGCCGACACATCAAAAGGTAAATAGTGAATATTTCAAATAGTAAAGAATAAGCAAAAATCCTTTCTGCCGCCGTGTTTATTTCGTGCAATCAAATTTTCTTCCATGATCAATTAAAAGAGTTCATGAATAAAACGTCAAAATATATATCGAGTCTTCTCGATATTAACGCTTGAAATTAATTGTAACGTGATGAAGTTTGTCCTAAACATAATTTGGTGGCAATATATACTTGCCTCGAATGCATATCAACTAATGTAAAATAAAGGCAGAACATTTCCATTTTGATGACCTTCCATATATGTTTTGACGCTTAGATGACCAAGACACACCAAAATCTATAAAAGTGGTAATTTCTACTCCTGCTTCGCTGTCAGCATAAAGCTTAAGGGAGTGGGACGACTGGTTCGCCTGTTGCAAGTATTATGTGACCGGGTGGGGGTATTTTGGTGATTTATCATTATAGAAAGGGCAAGAGTTCTTTTCAAGAAGACACAACACAAATATACCACAGTCTCCCAAAACACACACCCACACTTCATACACGCATACATGGATGGCCGTCCTTACATGCCTCTGTTAATAGGACGTTATTTAGTCAAACGAACAAACAAAATATTATTAGCGCATGGTTGTTGGACTGTTAGACCTTTGGCAATCGTAAATATTTGACAGCAGTGACACAATGGCTAAAAATAGCTTATGCCAAAAGTTGCTCTGTCACAGGAGAGATGACGTTGCGGCCAAACCAGGGCTCCAACTCTGAAACACATAGCACCATACGTATGATCTACCAATTGAGATGCTTTGTCACCGATGACCAAAGTCCAATTTCGCTTCATTTTTTTTCTCAAAGGATACATGAAATCCTTATATCACAACCGTGGGTATTTGGGCATAAGAAAATGTATCGGCCAGAGCGAGAGTTTAACCCTCCCTCCAAAAGCTAGCCGGATGCTCTGCCCATTACAGGTTACGTAGCAATAATATATCACAGTCTTAGTCTTTACAAAAAATATGTACACATGTTTTTTTTGTATTGAACTTTCATTCAGGTCTTCAGTTGAAAATAGAGACACATAAAAAGAAATTACAGTGTATTGTTTCAGAATTTAAACGTTTGCGGCGCTAAAATCAATTAGACTGCGTAATGCAAACATGCGATAAGAATATTGAATTACTGTAATTACCTTTACCTGATTAGAAAATCAAAACAGGTACACAAGTGAGTTCTGGTTTTAATTTTCTCCAAAGAGAATGCGCTTCTCGTTAATTTTACATTGAGAAGCCTCTGCATTGTAAGCAACAATTCGCAAAACTAAAAGGAAGTTAATTTCCTATATGTCTTGGGTTGGTCGACACAGGAGACAACATTAAGCCACTATCTGTCTGGTACCACTGTCCGCTGTAGTCGGTTCCGCTCCGTGATTACAACTTAATCGGAAGCTTCTTTCTCAGCAGACTCATTTTAAGGATACAAGTGAATGTACCAATATCCGATTAAACGAGTGATTGTGGGATCTAGTCTGCTAGTTTGTGATGTAAACCTTATTAGGTTGTCTAGCGCCACCTTCCCGTCTAACAATCCTTTTCCGGATTACGAGATTTTCATGAGATTTGATATATAAGCGCATGAAGGTGTGAAATCCGAATGATTGGTCTCGCGTTATTTTGCAGTATTGGACAATGTTCCTCTTTTAAAATTGGCAAGACACATAAGATATATGTCTATCGCCAGCCTGTTATCTTCTATAGCTTCCCGCGACGGCGTGTTAATGTCAGCGAGACAGACCTAATTAGTGATGTAAAATCAGATATTAAAATTTAATCAGACGGAACATATACGCAACTGTTATTTAATGTACGGAAAGGATGATTGTATGTTGCATGTAATGTTTCCAGTACACGAAACCATCCTTATAACTTATCAGTATTTTCCTCGAGTAGTGTCTGCGAAAGAAGATATATGGTCACACCCATGTTTCATTAAATCTACAGAACAGTTAAGCATTTCCAAATGTCACGAGAGATTTAAGGACATCTCAAAAATTGATATGAAGTTATTTTCCCGCCTTTTAGAGTTATGTCCCTTTGTCACAAAACGATTTACCTACAGTGTACTACTCCCCCTAAACTACTGACGGGATTTCACCAAAACTCTAACTAAAACTTTCGCATTAATTCTTATACATTGTTGATGATTGTTAATATGTCTTTCTGAATACGCCACTGTAGGGTTATTCAAATTTGCTAAAAAAGATAATTGACCGATTACCCCGCCTCAACTGCTGGAGGGGTTTCAATGAAACATTGTGGCTATACAGTCATCCTTATAAAGTGAAGTATGCTATTTATACTGGATGATGTGTATTGGCTTGTTTTCTGGGATGTTTGGCGGACGGAGATATAAATTGGTCTCCATGAAGACAGGACTATATCGTGTTGTTCCAAATTAAATGATTTTAATTGGAACGCTTCATAATATATCACGTATATATCATGTGTATGTTCCAACGGAAAACAGGTGATTGACTTACAACTGCACCACTGCATAATCTATCGCAATAATAACCTTCATTATAACCATATCGACACTTCATGCTTAGGTACAAAAGAAAACAGACGATTGGCTTGCAACACTACGTAATACATCGCAATACATAGGCCCTAACCTTCGTCATTACCATATCGACACTTCATGCTTAGGTAAAAAAGAAAACAGACGATTGGCTTGCTGCAGATCATTGTTATTATCGATATGTATTGCTGTTTGTTAACCCCGGTTGTCTTATACTGGGTGTCAACGTCCGCACTACCAAAGCCAATTATTACTACAACAATGGTTAGGGTCGACGGTAATGCTGGTGAGGGAGTATATAGACGTATAGCCAATACAACACTTGTTATCTGTCAACACCGACCCACACACCTCATTAATCAACGCCATCCAGAAATAGTATTGACTTCAATTTTCTTCCTTTCTACAATCGTCAATATCCCTTTAATATTGTGATATTATCATCTCGCTATGCTAGTCGGTTTGATTCATTAAAAAAATCAGATTTACAAATGAATATCGATTAGATGGTGGTTACAGTTTGTTCGGTAAAGAAAATGTATTCGATAAAGAAAACTGTAAACATCATTTTTTCAGATAATTCATTAGCTTCAATACAGGAAGCACAAAACAAAAGTTCTACACAGGTAAATTAGCAGAAGGAAAATCACAAAAATTTCAAATGTATAATTGAATGTTTTATTGTGATAAATGATTGCCGCCATTTGAACATTATTTCCCAAACAAAGGAAATAAAAACTAGAATCGCGATTAAGGGCGATTCAGATGTAAGTGCAATAACTGCCGCCTATTACACTGCTTTGTTTGATTACATTTAACGTCCTAATAACAATTAAGATAATATTTAAGGACGCCACCAGTGTTGTGTGTGTCTATGAATATCTATGTTTGAGGGAGCTGCAGTACATTGTCTCTCTTTTTTATGGCACTTCTTATAGAAATATTGAAAGATACAGGGGTCGCGGTGGCCGAGTGGTTAAGATGTCCCGACATATTATCACAGGCCCCCCACCTCTGGGATGCGAGTTCGAATCCCATGTGGGGCAGTTGCCAGGTACTGACCGCTGGCCGGTGGTTTTTCTCCGGGTACTCCGGCTTTCCTCCACCAACAAACCTGGCACGTCCTTACATGACCCTGGCTGTTAATAGGACGTAATACTAAACTAAACAAAGAAAGATGCAGTCAAAACCATTCCGCCCGGTCACATTAAAATGGCAACGGTTAACAAAGTCCTCTCTCTCCAATTATGCTGAGTGTTAAAGTAGAAGAAGAAACTAGCATATTTATAGATTTTCATGAGATGCGATCAGAGGAGAATTAAATACCCACCCTCATTGCTTTAATGATGAATACGATAATCCGGACTACACCCATTATATTTGTGTTATGATTAAAATTGCATTTGACTTTTTTCTAATCAAATGATCTATTTAAAAGAAGGAAATTAAACTTAAAGCATTCATATATGTGTTAATTTTTCGTGATTAAACTATGACGTCACTAGCTTTAAATTAACACAATATTGTTTAAACCATTGGCGGCTCGGTGCCGGAGGGGCCCGGCAGAAAGGAGGTCTACGGACAGACGCTCGCAGTATATCATCAATCTGATTAAAATGTCATTTAAAACATTATTGCGATAATATTTTTGAAATAACAATAACGTGTGGATATTTTAAATAAGTGAGTCTATCTACATAAATGTACTAATAATAATCAATATAGTGCCGCAATTAGCAGAAAGGATTATAGAAGAAAATGGGGAAACAACAGGGAAGCTTCTTAGTAAAAGTAGAACGGATGTTGTAATGGAAGCTACCATGCTCAATGTTGTGTACCCAGCTGAATCCGAAAGGATCGCCGCGGGGCGTAGACGAGGCAAGGACAGTTTTGCTAGAACACTGCTGTGTGACCAGATCTTGGAAAACCAAGAGGAATTAGCGCATTCGTGTCGGAAGATATTGGTCAGTCACGCGAGAGGGACTTGTGTTTCTTGGTTAAAATATGACATCTCCCAAGGACACCGTGTTGTAAAAAATACATCGATATATATCAAACAAGCATATGAAATACTTAATGAATGAAATAGGTACTTACTGTATATTTAGTTTCGATACTTTTTACCCATACGGGATATATCTTGTTCAATTCAAAAATCGTTTGTAAATGTTTGGAATTTATCTAAGTTTAAAATTGACCGGGTCGAGTTTGCAGATCGGAGTCTTTGGTAACATGCTTCAGAGAAATCGTACTATATATTGGACAAAATTCCACTATTGCAAGGATGTACAACACAAATATACCGCAATGTCCAAACAATATATGCAATTCTTTGAGCAGCATATCGCATATAGGTGAGACCGTCTTTAAATACCATAGCTGTTCACTATTGTAAATAGTTACAACATGAATATACAACATGAATATACCAACATACACAGATATCCACACAATGCAGGAAAGGCCTGCCTTAAATGGTCTCAGTTAAATCAAACCTAAGCTTACCTGTTCATAGGAAATTAAACAACCAACCTTGACCTTCTTGCATCGACAAATGAGTGTTAATTATGTGATTTTCTACTATAAATCAAATAATTACGTCGACTAATGAAATTTTCACTGACTGATGAACATATATTAACATTGGGCATCACGAACACCAATTCGCTAATCGATACTAATATAACACTATTTTGATAACATTCTCATGTTGTCATCATATGCATCATCTTATAAATCTGTTGACACTGTGCCTCTACTGGAGAGCATTCCAAAAAAGGAAAGCCAAACATTTGTCATCACATTGATGATTTCATACGTAATGAACTCTCGATTACTAGGCTTATTTTATATTTTCCCTGTATAGATAAAATCTGTAAAATACAAGTTTACTTTTATTCTCAGAATAAAGATAATAAAAAACCAGAACAGGACATTAGGAAGGTATAGGCATGTACAGGAATTATTTATTTTCCGAAAATTGCGGTTGCCATTGTAACAAGTTATTATACAAAGGTTTTGTGAAATAGGTAATAAATCAATAGTCTTTTGTTTCAAAGGATGATAACAAAAACACATATCGGTCATTGTAGCAGGTAGATGTGTTTTTAGTTAAGAAGAAATACTTCTCTTATCGCTACAATAGTCGTTATCAGAGGCGTGTATTCATGACAAAATGTCCGCTCAGCGACTCACATACATCGCACCAAATGCAAATTTATATTATTAGGATTGGCGAGCAGGTGTTGTTTCTTCGATTCAATTATCGCAAACGTTTGTTTCCTTTAGTTGATTAATGGTTTTGATGCAAGTAAAACCAGTATTTGTTTCTTCCTGTTATATCAGTCTAAAACAGTAATAGATAGAATAGTTTACAACAATGACGAAAAGATGAAAAACTATAATATGGTTAAGCATTGAAGAAACTTTTCCAAATTTCATGCATGCCGATACCGATTCATGACGTTTGTTAGTTGGTTTGTTTAAATGGTAGTGAAAGCATGTTTATTTTTTTATGTAAATCATTTGTATAATTAAAAATTTATTAATAGAATAAAAGCGAACATTGGCAACAGATTGTATCAGCATATGATACATAATGTGACAATACTATAAATCAATGTGGTACACGACAATATGTCGTATTAGGGCTGTGTAATGTTATCCTTGGAATACAACCAAATAGAGGCGAAATGCAATTTGAATACATTAACCACTTAACAATTTAAACATATGGATTCACTATGGGAATATACGCATGCATAATTTACGAACTATCTAGAAAACCACTAAGGAGCACCGTAAAAAAACGGGTTAGTATATCTTTTTTAAGGATTGCCATAGAAAGGCTACCAACTGCACTACTTGGTTTATTTTCGTCATTTTATCATCAACATGATTGGTAATCATGCATATGTTCCAGTGTGGAGTCAACTGGAAAAAGTAAGTCAATTTGTACTAACGTAGCTATATCGCGTATAGTCAAATATTGCGAAAACTAGCATATTTGTACCAAGGTTAGCCTCAAATTAGACCAGACAAATTAAATGCCCCACGGATAGTCCAAAACTGGGAACATTTAGCCTATATGAACCAAAGTTGGCCTCAAATTGGACTGAATAATAAACTACATGTACCAAAGTTGATGGTTGACAACTGGATTTCTTATTGTATTTGTTTCATCACGCAAGCTAGCCAAGCAATATCCACACTTCATGGACAATGGGTCGATAAGATTGCTATAATATTGTAGTTAGCACTGTCCAAATGAGAATGGAATGAGCAATAAATCAATTCGTAACACGTGTGTCGGTCGTTATCGGATACGTATATACCTGTACTAATTGGTGCATATGTGAGAATATTCCGAGCGCGCGACAATAGTTAAATAGGTATGAAGGATACCATTTAACATCAGTAGTGTAGCGTTGTAAATTTCTGGATTCTCACATCTAAGTTATCTTTTTAAAAGGCGTTTGTGAATTAGGCAATATTAACATGTAATCAAAATAAAGTCTCAATGCATGATACTATACAAATCACAATTAATGGTGAAATGGTGATCCATGTCATATGAAAAAAACTTCCGTCATCTAATAGGTAATTTGTGGATGCAAAGAATGAAAGAAAAGTTTTAGTAAACCTAATTTTCACGAAAAAATATTGAAAATTAAAACTTGCATAAATTAATATTAAATCTTCCAGGAAAAATATTTAACCAACAACTTACGTCTTGAACAATTGAATAGGCATGATAAATGATTTTGACAACAATCTCACCTATCCGGTAGTCCTCAGAATCCTCATCCTATCGGGAATCAAATGAATTTTCATTTTTGCAGTCATTATACATTTTGTATATGAAGCTTGTCACTGCAACTACATACAGTCGCATAGAAGTTACAGATGCACAGTAAATGTAACATGTTAAACAAAACAACACAGTGGGAGTATTAATCATATAAGTCGTAATTATGAAGTCCTTGTCATATGTATTCCATACTAATCGATTCCTTCAGTAGAAAGCCCGATAGCTAGTTGTTGCACATGAACATTATCTGTCACATTACAAGTTCGTCGAATGCAACATATGATCACAAACATTAACAGTCTCCAGAATAGTAAATTTGTACATGGACTAACACATAAATCAAGTTCCGTTGTTGCACTTTCTCGACACATATATGTAAGGCCTTCACGAGCTGAATGCCATAACGCAAGCCTTTATCCAGTAAGCCCAGCGCCGGTCAATAGATGATGGGCACTTAATTACTAGTGTTTAATCTCCGAGCTGACCGCTATCACTGTCGTATTGTCCACTGATTGGTCAAATCTATGTCCAGTCGTTATATAGACCGCCAGACCCAGTAACACCTGGGGACTTCATTAGCCTATCGTGTTTATAATACATCTAATACGTGTACCAACACACGGATTGTAATTTAATTTAGTGTGATAACTGTCAACACGTCCAAATTTAGTCGTATTTCTGCGAATCTTCAAATTTGAAATAAAGCGTATATGTGCTAGTATATCCACACGCAACGAAGTTATAGGGAAAGGACACTGGAATAGCCTGTCAGTCTGTTTGTCTGTAGAAAATATCTTATCCGAACAACTCATCTTAAGCAACTGGTTCAATTTAATGAAACTTTGGTGTCATGGTAACATGTACATGTTTTATAAAAAGATTTTGGATCAATTATTCTAACATATCAATGTTTAAAACAGCACATGTTTCTATAACAGTTACCATAGAAACAAAATGAAGGATTTTTTGGTTGCCATGGTGTCAGATTAGGAATAGCGGGGATATACGTTAGCCATTTCTAGTTTTCCGTAAGCAATTGATCGATCAGGTGATATTTTCCTATGATTATATCTGACTGATGTAGTGACACAATTGCCTCATTTCATCAATGTTTGTTCATATTACATATATGATTGGCTAGCATATGTTAACATCGAATCGCTTTGTCTCTTACATCACAATTGGTACATACAGTATCCATGACACCCTGACAACTACATCATTTCTTTTCTAGTGAATGTAATTAGTTCATTAGTAATTTTGATTCAAATGGACAGTATCATAAGAATCAAGGTTCCTTGTTACTTGTAACAACAATGTCTTGTAAATGTACAAAGAAGAACAATTACAACAGCCTGTTATGTAATGTTTCTCTACATAATGTACTTTTGAAGCGTACGAATTGTAACCAGTGTGTGTTTGTATATAGTTGCTACGCTTACCTATCATATAACCCGCTGAAAAGGCATGGTACACCGATGTCACCTACATCCCCGTTGGGATTACTGGGTCTCGTGTAAAACAAAGAACACAATACTAGCTATAATGAACATGCATGCAATTAAAGGCAAATTAGGAAATAACTTCCAATTATCAGCCCATCCCCAAGATAATGCACTGACAACCGTAATCTTGAAAGTTATCGATGCCAAACTTGATATTGTATGTAACAGGCCAGCAAACCATCTCCTTCCGTGCTTTATTGATTGTTATCCTTCCTGATCCCCCTTATCACATCTCCAGGAAGTGTCTGTCGTTGTGATTACGCGGCTTTAATCTCTATAGAATATTCATCAGACGGATGTATTAGTCCGTTTAAGACTATTATTGGGTCTACACATGTAGGTATGCATGTCTGGTTCTATTGTGTGTATTGTAACAGAATCTGGCAAGCTTAACTACTTTGTTCATTTATTCGTTAATTAACTCGCTTGATACTGTATGTCTTATTAACCGTGTTCTATATAAAGTTCCTCAGTATAACATTTGTCGACCTCGGCAATACAGCGTTCTCTCTGTTAGAGCAGGATAATGACATGTTCGTGCAACAAGCACAAAGGATGTTCGATTTCGTAAATTGCAACCGGAAATATGTAAAAAGTTTTCCTCGATTTTTCGAAAATCGTGAAGACGGAAAAATGTCACAAAAGAACCGGTATATCTATCACCTAAATATTTCGTAATTAAGCGTGGGATTCCTGCCTTGATTAATTACTTATTTCGAGTTCTTCAAATATTTAGCAAACGCTTATGTTTCATTTCACAACTCTGATATTTCGTATTTCGGGTATCTAAGTATAAGATTTGTGGCTGGAGTAACTTGATTCGTCATCTGTTTTTGTCTGTTGTTTATTCCATAGTTTTAAAAATATAATATAATCATTTACAGTATACTATATTATAATACTTCATAGGCTAAATCTAACAATAGGAATACACGAATTTTACGTATTTACCGGTAATATGGTATTAACGAGATCTTCGGGTAACATAAGATCCATACCAATGTATGTCTATAGGATAAGAAAAAATGCAAATAGTAAGTTAGCTCAAGGAAGAAAACAAATATATTGTTTAAATGTTTAAGACACCCTGTCCCTTTTTCAAAACACACATACATAAAAACAGTTACATGATACAGAATTGGCAATGGAAAATACAAGACAACCCAAGAAACAAATATTACAATAATGATTAACTGAATTTTTGGTGGTGTTCTAATTATGATATTCATAATTTCCTCTTTAATATATAAATTTAGACTAATGTCAAGGGCAGATGAGCATAAACGAACATAACTGTATTCGTGTAAGCTATGATGTAATTTGCTGGAATCAATAGCTTCATGTTAAGTGTGCATAATCAATCCTTAAATGCGACCGAGCATTTGGTCAAACCTAGACCAGGCGAAGATCTGTAGTTTCCGCATCAACACACAGGACTATGATTGTCCCTGACAACTTCATTTTCTCTCGTCTGGACAAAGTGTCGATGGTGAAATGCCTTCGACAAGCCTTCACATTATTTCTGTACATTTCTGCAGAAGACAACTGTCATTCATGTTAAGAGGCTATTGATGTGACTGTAGTTTAGCACCTCGGTCAAACTTTTCAGGAAGGCATATATCATTTTCTTTACAAATCAGTGTAAAATTGATATTTCTGTCATCAGCATGTCGTGATGGCACTACGTATATGGTCATGCATACCAATTACTTAATGTTGTAGTACCACTGTTTACATCACATATCGTGACTCATGTCAGAAGACAGAGGCAGAATCATGACACGGATCGGATTTAAAAAGCAAAACCAGTTTGATTTTCTAGTTTTAATACGCAATATGTCAGATTTATTATGATGTCATTGAAAGTTTCAATAGCCTGATACCGATTATATAGAAATATATAATTTGTGGAACTGACTTATCTTTGTTTCAATGTCTTAAAGATGCTCGACCGCCGCCACAAGAACATATACGATACTCATGATTGAACAATAAGTCTTGTTCACTCTTTAACATGTATCTTTAATGAACACAAACAAATCATATCAAATCTTGTTTTGTTTTTGGTGGATGTTCAGTACTGTATTCCATATTGATAGAACATAGTGTCATAGACTATTTTTCGGGATGCAAATATTTTTTCTAATATATTTTATCTTGAAGTAAAATAAGACACTCAAGTGTTCAATGGTGAAAAGTAAGTAACGTCTGTAACCGAAGAAAAATACTAGTTTGTATGCTAATGTTTTGGATGGAGAAAAAAATGTTATTCATCAGCGGTGTAGTACCTTTACTGAAACTGCGTTTATCAAAACACAATAGTTATAAAGTATGGTGTAGTGATTAGGTATATTGACTGTTTATATATTGTTGAGTATATACTCTCAGTTAATTAACAGCCGTTTCAGTTCTGTTACGTTCCATTTTTACGGTACCCCTGTAAGGTAGGCTCTGGGCTCTATCCCGTGGCCGGACACACCATAGCCTACAAAAGTGGTAGTTGCTGCTCCTGCTTAGTAATCATTAGAGGAAAGGGACGACTGGTCCTGTCATTGTCATTATAACGTGACCGGCTTGGGTGTGTTGTTTCGGCATGCTTCAGTGATATTTCATTATAAAGTATGAGAGTTCCACTATAAAAGATGACACACGACGATTATACTTCAGTCTCCCAAAACACGCGCCACTCACTTCATACACTCGCATTCATGGGAGGCCGTCCTTACATAACTCTGACTGTTAATAGGACATTAATTTAATTAAACAAACAAACAAACAAATAGGCAGTGTAAATGCTCGATCACAAGGCGTTACAACTGAAATACACCACAATCTTCTAAAACAGATACATGTACGGTCGCTTCTGAAATGCACAACACGTAGGAGGTGATTCAATGAGATTCAATAATGATTAAAAGGAGACACAACATGAACAAAACGTAGTATCTCAAGACACACACGCGTGTAACACGCAACATATTAATAACATTAGCTGATAGCCGGGCATTAAGACCAGCCAACCATATCTTATAATATCTTATACGAACCCTTAACAAGGTATAACGATGCTTACATAATTGTGTGTTCGATACGATGGACTCGACATCTTGGTGTGAATGACCAATTATGTAGAGGATGTAATATTGAGATTTATCCATCTTCACATTTTATGACATTTACGACCCCAACGAAATATCATAAATCAATAACGGATACTATGTATGATTTAATGAGTTTACTCGATGGAAATCTTTCAACAATATTTCCTTAAAATACATCGTATTGTATAAATGTTCGATATAGCATTAATAATAAAGAAGGCAAAAGTTCCACTTTACAAGAAGACACAACATGAATATACAGCAGTCTCCCAAAACACGCACGCCACATTACATACACACTGCACAACGCATACATGGGAGGCCGTCCCTACATGACCCTACCTGTTAATAGGACGTTAATCAAACAAACAATTATTGTTCGAACAAACAATGGCAAACATAACCAACTTACCCAAGCAAAGACCAGCAGCAATCATGATTCTTTTAGATATGTCTTCAAAACGTTTGATATAATAAATAAATTGATCTTCAAATAAGATTGTAGACTTTTCGAAATCGTAGATGTATGAATGCTGAACAAGGTATCACGAAGAATACCAATTATTGCGTGTTCGATACGATGGACTCAACAGCTCTGTCTGAATGACCAATTATCTAGAGGACTTTCATATTTTTGACATTTACGATCTCAACGAAAAATTATAAATCAATAACGGCTTATGTGTATGGTATAATAGGTTTACTCGATGAAAATCTTTCAATAATGCTATTATTGCATTGTCATTTATTTTTAAATAGATGTATTTGACCTTACAAGGCATTGCATCATTGTTTGAACTTTAAAGCCAAACATAACGAACGTACCAGAGCAAAGACCAGCAACAACCACGTTATTCTTAAATATTCCATTAATACACTTTGATATTGGTTTCGTTAGAACAATTTAGAATCTCAATTTAAAAAGACTCTTACGTAATCTTTTATTGTAGACTTTTCGAAATCACAAATTGTGCATGGATAAGCAGTTGTTTTTGTCACCATATGCGACTAGATATTAAACGATTCTGATAGGATTTCCTATGAAATAATGCTCAATCTGATTAAGATACAGATCCTTATAACCATATCGTTCAATAGAGGATCTTACACTATCCCATAAGGTGTCGCGTCCAGATGACCTTTACACGACGTGTACTACAAATCAAATCCATTTTCTGCACATTACTGTATCAGCCCCAGTATACATATACAATTAGCTTTATTCTGCTCTTTAGCGAGATGACTACGTACAGGGAAATAATTCTGACAGATTTTCAAACTATTTCGTCATCTGAAATTCACTGTCAAACTTTTACCAGAAGCAATTTGATTTGGTCTTTCCAAAGGTCACCTGGGCATGACCCCTAACAGGATTTTCTCAGATCATCTTATCCAACGTAGATATAAGAATTTGTACTTTTATCAGATTGAATAATACTTTGACTGCAATCGTCTCATTTTGATATTATTGCGTGATATAATATTATTTCAAACATATCAATGATAAATGAGTATGAATGAAGACCTGAAATTTATCTTAAGAGTTCCTTGAATGCCTGAACCGCTTATCGGACTGAAAAAAATCACTTGTAATTAAGATAGATGTAACATTGTAAAGTGTTGTTAAAATCATTTAATATGCTCAGTGATCGGATCGTGACTCTGTTGTATATACAGGGAAATGGACATTTAAGGCATAAAACAACTGCAACAACATCACAAACGATTTCATCATGTATTTTGATACATCGTGAAGAAACACCCGTCAGATTAATCAAAACAGAAAAAAAAATCCTCCAAAATAACGTTTATATCCTAAAGGATGCAAAACAATTTTGTCATAACGATTTAGTTGTACAATAAAGTAGAATCCATGACATCAGAAAATTAACCTTTCACTTTAGGTAGCCTGACCTAGCAAACGGTTATATTGGCATAATAGCCTAAACGTGATGACAACATTGATTCTAAATGGTGCTGCAATACTAAAACACATCAACGTAGTGTTAACTAGTCTGCTGAGTAGACTCCAGAGACAAAGATTATTACCTCAGACACGTGTGCATTTAGTCATGTCCACGACAATATCGATAATTATGATTGAAGGCTGACAAATCATTATCTCAAATAGGTTGATCGTATAATGTTATGCTAAAAACTCAATAGCATTAATTCTTTATTCGGGGTAACTTTCCATCACCTATTGCAATGTCACCCCAATGGCTTTCAAAATCGACTGGTTTGCAGTTGTCAATTTAGTATGCTTCAGTGACTTACAAAAGGCGAGAGTTTCACTATATAAGAAAACACAATACGAATATACCGCCGCACTTTATATACACTACACACCGTCCTTACATTACCCTGGCTGTTAAAAGGACGTTAAATTAATAAAACCAAAAGAATGTATTATGTCGGTATCTTTGGCGGCAACTTCAGTGAGCACTATACAAAGGACAAGAGTTCTACTTAACGCATCATTCCGAAACATACAAATATTCATATTACCCAGCACACATGATCGTCCGTCATTAAATAAATTATCAAAATGTTAATAGAAAGTTAGGGCTAACAAACCAAACCAATCTAGATAGAAAAACTATCAAAACAATACAAAGAGAGACACATTTTGTCTATTTTTTTTTCTTGATATGGATAACCTATTGCGTGTTTTGACAGTCATCTGTTTTTCAGTGAACAGAATAAGTGACAAAATGCCGTGAGGTTAAAGCCGGGGCAACCCAAAATAGCAGAAGTTATTTCAGCTCAAGACGTTCATTTATGTTCACTCAGCGTAAAGACAGCTTCCGGGCACGACCCAGAATCGTGTCTAGTCAGTAATAGACCAATTACTCAGCAATTCAGACTAATTTCGTAGAGCATGATGATAAAAAATTACGTCAATTATTTTCCTGGAGTATAGAGAATAGCTGTGAGCGTAGTGATAACATCCAATGCATTATTTTTATGCCTCTTATATGGTTAAATAGGACGAGGTGTTATCATCTATATTATTATTTCACCAAAAGGTTTGGTGTGGTCTAGGTTTATTATATCAATGTCATAGTAGCAGCCATGGGCATTTAGGGAGGGCGTTGTATGTGTGCAATGTGATTGCGGTGGGTGGGCGGCTATGTTTTTTAGGCTGTGGTATATTTGTGTTGTGTGTCCTTGTAATAGTGGAACTTTTGTCCTTTCTACAGTGCTATCTCACTGAGGCGTGCCACAGAAGACGCCGAACAAACCACCCCACTCGGTCACATTATACTGACATCGGGTAAAATATGAGTTAACGGACTGGGCTGATATCACGTCATCCGGGTTTTTCATTCCACATTTTAGTGTTACCGCTTCAATTTGATTTCCGTTGCAGACATTAAGTGGGACAGCGGATAAAACGTTCAATTCTAAAACAGCTCATATTAAGTAATTGCGGCCCTTTGCTGATATGGCGGTCTCGGGCTGATAAAGAGTGCTATATCACAATTGCCATAATAACCTCTAATTAGATGCCTAACTTTACTATATCATCCAACTAAGTCACGTTACTCCAATTTCATTATTTTTACTTAGCAATTGAATATATTTAGTTTGGTTCATGAACCATTTACAAAAATAAGTGCTAATCAAAAAAATTAATTACTGTTACACGATGGACATAGCAGAAAGCATTTTAAATGGTTGGCTAATTTTGGTAAACTTCTTATTCACGCTGAGGACCATGTCTTGTGTATGATAAGTGCACGTTTGAGTAAGCTTTGTTATTTTCGAATGTTAGAACTACTGAAACATGACGCCAAGACACCGATAATTCACTAAGGCATATCTAACTGTAAATATATAAAGATGCAAAGCGGTTGTCTCACTCTCTTTATGCTGAGCGCAAAGCAGGAAAAATAACTGCAACATTTTAGACTATGGTGTGTCTTAGGATAGAACCCACAACGATCACCTCAGGGTGAAAAGCGAGTGAGACATTGGAAGTAGAAAGATAGGCAATAATAAGAGAAAAAGAGAATATGCCAATGTCCTTCTTACTGTGGAACTAAAGGCTGTGTAAAGACATAATAAAGAAGAAGATTGGTAAGCAAAAATCTTCACCGGAAGGTTTTTCCATGATACCTCAAGGAGGATTAGTTAAAAATTAAACATTGAAATAAAACACGAACAACTTTTCGTTCATTTGATAGGTTTAGATACACATCTTATCACGTTATATATGAATAGAGACAGTGTTTGTATATACATGTACAATCCTAGAAAGAGTCCATCCTTGGATTTTATAAATTGCGAAATGTTTGTATTTCCGTACATCTCTTGACGGTTATAACAATATTGTGGTTTCTATAAATACATTGGACGCATCCATATAGAGTCAGGCTCGCCCTGATGAATGGACCTTGATTAATCCTATAACGGCCAGGAACATTAACTACATAACCTCGATCCAATCACTCCGTTTGAAGCATAGCCACATTCCGCCAGTATTTAGATGGGTATAGGCTTCAATAGCTGTCCTCTTGGGACCTTCAAAAATAACACCGCTAAGGGTTTCAATGGATCCCGATTTAGAACTTTCGATAGTTAGGTGGATAAAGGTTTAGATTGCTTCCCCCCTGTGACAATCGGGTTTTTTTTTCTGAATGTGGACCCAAATGGTTATTCCCTTGGAAATCATTATCATGCATGCTAATCAACGCATAAGACATGGTATGCTGACGAAGTACATTGCAGCAGAAGGTAACTTCATAATCAATTGAAGTATTGTATTTCACGCATTCCTAATTTGACCAACCCAAATATAGAAAAGTAAGATATTAACCGTGGTATATATATATATATATATATATATGAAGTAATGTGTAAACAGATTACAATCGTCGCTTTCTTTTTTTGGTTAAAATTAACATTGTTATGACGATAAGTAAGCAAAGTATGCCGACAGATGCATCAGCAGCCAACTATAATACCCAAAGGTAAGGCGGTGTTAATGGTTTGTTTGTTTGTTTGTTTGTTTGTTTGATTAATTAACGTCCTATTAACAGCTATGGTCATGTAAGGACGGCCTCCCATGTATGCGGTGTGTTGCGTGTATGTTGTGCGAGGTGCGTGTTTTGAGAGACTGCGGTATATTCATATTGTGTCTTCTTGTATAGTGGAACTGTTGCCCTTTTTAAATGCTATATCACTGAAGCATGCCGCCGAAGACACCAAGCAACACATCCCACCCGGTCACAGTGTTAATGGAGACATTAGGTAGAACAATGTCATTAGGAATACCTGGAAAAATAAAGGTGCTTTTTACGACAATAAAATCATACCTTACATACAACCAGTCACCCCCACATACCAATACACATCCCCCACTACCATTAAACATCTCATACAAATACATACCCCATACACTACCAGTCACCTCACATACCGACACATACCCCATACACTACCAGTCACCTCCACATACTGATACATACCTCATACACTACCAATCACCCCCACATACCGATACATACCTCATACACTACCAGTCACCTCCACATACCGATACATACTCTTACCATACACTACCAGTCACTACATACCGATACATACCACTACCATCACCCCCACATACCGATACATACCCCATACACTACCAGTCACCCCACATACGATACATACCTATACACTATCCAGTCACCCCACATACCGATACATACCTCATACACTACCAGTCACCCCACATACCGATACATACCCATACACTACCAGTCACCCCACATACCGATACATACACTACATCACACATACCATACATCACCTCATACATACCAGTCACCCCACATACATACCCATACATCATACACTACCAGTCACCCCACATACCGATACATACCCATACACTACCAGTCACCCCACATACCGTACATACCCATACACTACCAGTCACCCCACATACCATACATACCCATACACTACCAGTCACCCCCACATACCGATACATACCTCATACACTACCAATCATCCCTACATACCGATACATACCACATACACTACCAGTCACCCCACATACCATACATACCATACACTACCAGTCATTCCCACATACCGATACATACCTCATACACTACCAGTCACCCCACATACCGATACATACCTCATACACTACCAGTCACCCCACATACCGATACATACCTCATACACTACCAGTCACCCCACATACCCACTACAGTACATACCACACATACTACCTCAGTCACCCCCACATACCGATACATACCCCATACACTACCAGTCACCCCACATACCGATACATACCCCATACACTACCAGTCACCCCACATACCGATACATACCCCATACACTACCAGTCACCCCACATACCGATACATACCCCATACACTACCAGTCACCCCCACATACCGATACATACCCCATACACTACCAGTCACCCCCACATACCGATACATACCCCATACACTACCAGTCACCTCCACATACCGATACATACCTCATACACTACCAGTCACCCCCACATACCGATACATACCTCATACACTACCAGTCACCCCCACATACCGATACATACCACATACACTACCAGTCACCCCCACATACCGATACATACCTCATACACTACCAGTCACCCCCACATACCGATACATACCTCATACACTACCAGTCACCCCCACATACCGATACCTACCTCACACACTACCAGTCACCCCCACATACCGATACCTACCTCACACACTACCAGTCACCCCACATACCGATACATACCTCATACACTACCAGTCACCCCACATACGATACATACCCATACATACCAGTCACCCCACATACCGATACATACCTCATACACTACCAGTCACCCACACATACCGATACATACCCATACACACCAGTCACCCCCACATACCCCACATACCGATACATACCCATACACTACCAGTCACCCCCACATACCGATACATACCTCATACACTACCAGTCACCCCACATACCGATACATACCTCATACACTACTACCATCACTCCCTCCACATACCCATACATACCCCATACACTACCAGTCACCCCACATACCGATACATACCTCATACACTACCAGTCACCTCCACATACCGATACATACCTCATACACTACCAGTCACCCCCACATACCGATACATACCTCATACACTACCAGTCACCCCCACATACCGATACATACCTCATACACTACCAGTCACCCCCACATACCGATACATACCTCATACACTACCAGTCACCCCCACATACCGATACATACCTCATACACTACCAGTCACCTACATACCGATACATACCTCATACACTACCATCATCCCCACATACGATACATACTATACACTACCAGTCATCCCATATACCGATATATACCTCATACACTACCAATCACCCCCACATACCGATACATACCACATACACTACCAGTCACCCCCACATACCGATACATACATCATACACTACAAGTCATCCCATATACCGATATATACCTCATACACTACCAGTCACATACCACATACCGATACACTACCATACATACCACATACCAGTACACCCACACTACCAGTCACCCCACATACCGATACATACCTCATACACTACCAGTCACCCCACATACCGATACATACCATACACTACAGTCATCCCATACCGATACATACCCAATACTACAGTCACCCCCACATACCGATACATACCTCATACACTACCAGTCACCCCATACCGATACATACCTCATACACTACCAGTCACCCCCACATACCGATACATACCTCATACACTACCAGTCACCCCACTACCGATACATACCTCATACACTACCAGTCACCCCACATACCGATACATACCTCATACACTACCAGTCACCCCACATACCGATACATACCTCACACTACCAGTCACCCCACATACCGAACATACCCCATACAGTCCACCCACTCACATACACTACCAGTCACCCCCACATACCGATACATACCTCATACACTACCAGTCACCCCACATACCGATACATACCTCATACACTACCAGTCACCCCACATACCGATACATACCCCATACACTACCAGTCACCCCCACATACCGATACATACCTCATACACTACCAGTCACCCCCACATACCGATACATACCCCATACACTACCAGTCACCCCCACATACCGATACATACCTCATACACTACCAGTCACCCCCACATACCGATACATACCTCATACACTACCAGTCACCCCCACATACCGATACATACCTCATACACTACCAGTCACCCCCACATACCGATACATACCTCATACACTACCAGTCACCCCACATACCGATACATAACCACACTACCAGTCACCCCACATACCATACATACCCACACACTACCAGTCACCCCCAATACCGATACATACCTCACATACACTACCAGTCACCCCCACATACCGATACATACCTCACACACTACCAGTCACCCCCACATACCGATACATACCTACACCTACAGTCACCCACATACCGATACATACCACATACACTACCAGTCACCCACACATACCGATACATACCTCACACACTACCAGTCACCCCCACATACCGATACATACCTCATACACTACCAGTCACCCCCACATACCGATACATACCTCACACACTACCAGTCACCCCCACATACCGATACATACCTCACACACTACCAGTCACCCCACATACCGATACACCTCCACTACCAGTCACCCACATACCGATACATACCTCATACACTACCAGTCAACCCACATACCGATACATACCTCAACACTACCATCACCCCATACCGATACATACCCATACCACACATATCCCGATACCCCACACTACCAGTCACCCCCACATACCGATACATACCTCATACACTACCAGTCACCCCCACATACCGATACATACCTCATACACTACCAGTCACCCCCACATACCGATACATACATCATACACTACCAGTCATCCCATATACCGATATATACCTCATACACTACCAATCACCCCCACATACCGATACATACCACATACACTACCAGTCACCCCCACATACCGATACATACATCATACACTACCAGTCATCCCATATACCGATATATACCTCATACACTACCAATCACCCCCACATACCGATACATACCACATACACTACCAGTCACCCCCACATACCGATACATACCTCATACACTACCAGTCACCCCCACATACCGATACATACCACATACACTACAAGTACCGAGTCACCCCACATACCCAATACACTACCAGTCAACCCCACATACCGATACATACCACATACACTACCAGTCACCCCCACATACCGATATATACCTCATTCACTACCAGTCACCCCCACATACCGATATACATACCACATACACTACCAGTCACCCCCACATACCGATACATACCACATACACTACCAGTCACCCCCACATACCGATACATACCTCATACACTACCAGTCACCCCCACATACCGATACATACCTCATACACTACCAGTCCACCCCCACATACCCATACATACCTCATACACTACCAGTCACCCCCATACCATACATACCTCATACACTACCAGTCACCCCCACATACCGATACATACCTCATACACTACCAGTCACCCCCACATACCATACATACCCATACACTACCATCACCCACATACCGATACATACCTCATACACTACCAGTCACCCCCACATACCCATACCATACCTAATACCTCATCACTACCAGTCACCCCCACATACACATACCACCAGTCACCCCACATACCGATACATACCACATACACTACCAGTCACCCCCATACACATACCTATACACTACCAGTCACCCCCACATACCGATATATACCTCATTCACTACCAGTCACCCCCACATACCGATACATACCACATACACTACCAGTCACCCCACATACCCCATACACTACCAGTCACCCCCACATACCGATACATACCTCATACACTACCGGTCACCCCCACATACCGATACATACCTCATACACTACCAGTCACCCCCACATACCGATACATACCCCATACACTATCAGTCACCCCCACATATCTCTAATTGTTGTGTATTATGATTCGATCTCTCTTTGCATAAGCACTCTCTTTGACTTAGAATATTACATCTTATAATGTAAAACTAAAGTCTCCATTTTAACATCACATCTTATCTATGACCTAGCTATATCTATGAGAGTGCATCATAACAAATTCTGTTGAAGTTGACTCATGACAATGAACGTGGATAGATATCAAATTATGGAGCTACATTGATACCAAACATAGTGTAATATCGGCATGCGCCATCTAATGTTTTTATTTAGAGTACACTGTTTTGTTGGGAAATAGTTGATCCCTTAAAAGTGGTATAACTTTCAATAAATATCAATGATGTATACCATGTTTACAAAATATACTTGACTTTATGAAAAATAAAATCACTTTGTGATATAATTAAAAGACGACTTGTATGTTATACCATACACTTTATCGCCATGTTACGTTCGTTATATGTACTGTGTATGTATTTTTGCGGATAATGGAATCTAACAGATGTATAGAAGTCAAATTGGATGAAAAATATACTAGGAAGCCAAATTTCTTGGACGACCGTCCAAATCGAATTGCTCGCTTCTCTTTCAGTATACATGACATAAAGTCGATGAGATATCATGGAGTTGGGTTCCTAGATTGACGCCGTTTAATATACGTCTGCTGATTGTGCTGATTTCGACTGGTATGACGCTACAGGCAATACAGGGTCAAATCTCAACATTCAAATCCTACAATATTTATATACGTACGGGTAAACCACCACGCACGGAGAAATCAATACCAGCACATTGTGGACCAGACCCACTTAAGACCGAAGCACCCCTCAAAATGAAATTAGCTTTACGTACTACGAACTTTCAATCCAAAATTTAAAATTGTGGAATGTTTAATCAAAGATAGATTTACATGGATAATTCTCAAACGGTAACAATATCATCGAACTTGCCGTTACATAAGAATGACATGTTCTCTGAATGGATATTTCAAAAATATAATCAATAATTAAATCCCGATATGTTCCTGCATCAAATCTTCCAATTGAATAACATGAATGATAGGTATTTCATTTATTTATATTCTAAAAAGAAAAAAAAATATTTTGGCACCCGCTTAGGAAAAAAATCTTTTCTTTATACCAACAAATGCGTGTGTAATACACACCCGATGGCAATAGGATTATGTGTTGAATTTGGTCGATTCAAGACTATAGCGGCTAGGTGTGGTTTCTGTTATTGTTATTCAAAACAACAGATTTTCTTATAATTAGGATAAACGGAAACGAATTTACAACGCTAACATTATCTCTATTGAACCATGAGTCTAGAATACACTTAACTACAGTATCAATTGTGCACTCTTTGTGCTTCGTTCTTTGTGTCAATGTTCAGAGAATGTACTACAGCTGCGTGGAAAACACTAGTATGTATCTTTATAGAACATATTTAAACTAAAGATCGTTTCCTTGCTGATAACCATTATGTGATTGAGTCACCGGCTGATACCGACAAGACTGAAGGCTAGTTATCCTAACAAAGCATATCGCAGAGACCATTTTCTCTCGGCAGCCGTGTGTCCCCGGGGATAGATCAATACAAATCGCGGTCATACTTATCTGGTTATTGTATCGACACAGAAATACAGAATTCATAAAATCTCATTTGATTATAACCCCGAGTCACGTTTCCTGATTCCGGAAGTGGCAAAACACGTGACCGGAAGCGGTGTGGGGCTAAAGTAGGCCTCATTTACATCAATAAGTATTTGTGGTAACACTTTTAGGGTAGATGACGTCTTTAATAACCATCAGTGTTGTCATTTTAGGAGCGTTCCAGCCAGTTGTTTGTTTTATAGCGGAAAGAATAGGACGTATAACGGCAATAAACAAACTACGTTTCTTGCAGTGTTATTGATTTACATATGTGTTTTTCTTCTGTTGTCGAAGACACTCCGCGCCAAACATATATGGCAAGAACGAAACTGTCTTTTAGTATTTTGGTTAGCCCCTAAGTAATGTACTATGTACGTTTTTTACCTGCAGTGCAAGATAATATTGGCTATCGTTTTGATGATATTTTCTTTTTTCAGGTTTTGTTACATTTACCTTACAGCACTAATAAAACAGATCATAAAAGACAAAATAATGATGGAGTGTGAGATTCAGAAGGATGACCGTAGTATTACAATTACAGGAAACACTCCAAATAAAGTATGTATAGGAGACTATATGTGAAATGCAAAGCAGATTCCTTCAGTTACTGTACTTTCTGAGAAATAACGGTAGAAACTTCAACTATTAAAATTCAAGATTACTACCTTATCCTGTTGTCAGGTCAGTCCAGAAATACCATTTGCAAAACTAAGGCCCATGAGTATATTTTATTTGAAATTTGAGACATATCACTTTCAGTACTCTCTGAGAAATAGCGGTGACAATGGTTGTTTACAAACAGATCCTAGACTACTGTTGTGACTTTTTAAAATATGCAATGATAACTGATGATAAAATATTGATAATCGAAATAAGAAAATTGAGTTTTATATATCAAAATAACATATCTTGTTATATGATCTAAACGTAACAAAATATGAATAATTCATCTTTCTGTTATCAATATACACTGAGTATTGACATTAAACTTAATGACATTATAATATGAATTATTTACTTTTTTGATGAAATACCCCTACAGTTTGTTTGCCATTAAATCTATTTCAATAATGGTCATCTTTTAAACAAAACATTGTTTCATATATTTGTTGGCATGTTGTTGTTTTGCGTTATTAACACACAAGCCTAGTTTGAAAACCGACCCGGTGCGAAATAATAAAAATGCAGATTTAGATATCAATCGAGCAAGCAGATCATCACAAAATGTGCAGAGTTTCAAACGATGTTGCACAACTCTTGATGAAGACATGAAAAGAGGTAATGTGGCATGAAACGCACACGGATGTATAGAGGCCGTCCTGATTGGAATCGATTCATAAATAAGTGATGAATATGCAACGCTGTACATTTCATTAGCTTTACTGAATTAGAAAGTAAATTGATAAACACAGAATAGCATTTACCGTAAAAGGCATGTTTCAGTCGCAGCAAGATATTACGCAATTAGAATAACCATCACAGAAACATATTTATAGGTCGAACTTCAAATTCCCTCGAGACAAGCCGACAAGTCGTGCTCTGTAGCATTCTATAATTGGACTAATTCACGTATCATGCGTTTAATTTATGTTTTGACGGGACTATTGTTTCTATTGGTGATGAAATGATTAAAAGATGGTTTACCGCGCTAACATCATTTTAGCGGGAAAATAAGAAAGAGTTAAGTTCCACCACCATTGAAGATACTACTCCCGCAAAAATATTACGGGGTAATATGAATTAACATATAACATGAATTAGTCCTATTGACAATATTTCCACTACTTCAAGGAAACAAAACGCGATCGTACCACAGTCCTCCAAAACACACATTCATCACAAGCAACACAAAGCACTCTGGTGGTTGAAGTCATCTTAAAATAAGTGGTCGCGAAAATTGGATCAATGAAAAAACAGGATACAGTTTAACTTCATTTCGTCGTACCAGGATCGTAATGTTTTGAGATAACAGCCATACTGTAAACCATTCCTAATTTGTAAAGCAAATTTGAAACAACATCAGAGAAACAAAATATGAAAGAGTTTTTTTTCAAATGTATTGTAAAGCTCATTTGATTGCTCATATACACGCAGTAGATACTAACCGTGTAGCTTTTAAGTTAAGGTATTGTTAATATGTAACGTAAATGTTTAAAAATACGATACAAACAGTTTTCGGAAAAAGGTCTGCCGCAAAGATTATAATGATTATGTTACACAAATGGAATAAATAAATTAGCTTGTTAAAATAACGAAATTGCATTTTACGACAGACTGATGAACGGATTTTGAAACATGATATAATTATTGATTTTAATATCACCAAAGGCATACTAAACTTCGATAAATCTTACAAAACCTCTTTATTCCATAGCCTCATTTTCCCAATTTTGTCCTTGAAATTCAAAGATAAGGGTGTGCTGATATCTTTCAATAGTTATAGCCTGTGGGCATCTTATGATCTAGATGTGTCATTTCACTTGATTAATCCTAACATTCCTGGATCGCAACTGCTGCAAACGATTTTACAGTCAAATAGTCTCAAATGCTATCTTTCCTCAACGGTAAATGAATAAAATATATTTGTTTTTATTGTCTGATCATGCATGAATTAAAAGAAAATAATATAATCAATTTATTTAATTTAGTTAAATATTTTATTTAAATAAAAATTCAATCTTAGTGTAGAATGATAAATTGTCGTTCAATTCAATTTTGATGAGAAAGAGAAGAAAAAACACGGCCTAACAATGTCCAATGATTAGAAATTATGAAAAGTAATCTGCAAGTTGACATTTGATTATCAGCGAAAATAAAATATGGTATATGGGTATCGGATGAATTAGCAATTATTACTCAATAACATACATTTAATTAAGCTGGTATTTCATTGGCTTAAAATGACTTTATTAGCTCATATTTAGCAAAAAGTGACTGGCCGTGTTCTGATTGGCCTTACAATGAATTTGGAATGTTGATGAGATTACCTGTATAGTTAATATATATATATATATATGCTATGGTAGAGCACAAAAATCTTAGTATATTCTCTTAGCTCAAATGTTATGTTTTATCTCCTATCAATCTCCATAACATAGAAATGTATTCTTAAATATAACCACTACATGACCACACTAATAGAAATAGCGATTCCAATCGAAAAAAACTAACATTAACCAATTGTTGACAAAACAAGTACAATAACATTAAAACGTCACGAAAGCCATATTTATTAGTCCAACTTCGATTCAAGCTATATTTTGTTAGCGATTGCTTTGCGTGCGAACTGGCTTTATCATCATCTTTTAAAGCACTTACCGAGATCATAAAAATATGTTTGTTCACAACAATTAAGGCTAATGACCATTTAGTTCCTGTGGCGGCTAGACGTTGCCTTAAACCATATAATGTCTTCATATATTTGTGCAATCAATTTGATTTCAGCTACGTGTGTCCTTCCCGGCGATATACAAAAATCGAATGGCGCCAAAAGTCTCGACTTCCCTGAAAAAATCCCACTGATTACTTTCGTAGGAAAGTACATTGCAAGAAGTTCTATTTTTTATTAACTTGCATGTTGTATTTTGTCTGCATATAAACTACTGATTTCGTTCACACGTAGTTCCTACCGTAAAACGTATTTAATTGGTTGCTTAAAATTTGGAAAGAGATGAAAGACATTGAACTGCGGACATTGTCTAGTAACTGCTCATACATGCCATGACCCATAAAGGGATGGTACTGGCATGTCAGACAACCTAAATAATTTACCATTGGGGTATATTGATATGCAGCTAGTCATTGGATGCCGAAAAAGTTAAGAATGCTACCAAAGAGCTCAAGATTGGAGTACCAATTGGTTGATCTGTCATAATCACCGGATGATGGCCTTAATCGACTGTAACTTGCACTCAATTAACGTTTTGGTACCGACGTTTTGTTGTATTTTCGGTCATCCTAACCACTTAGCAACGACGCCGTCTACGCTATATGTTATACTGATAACATATGAGCTATGCGTGTCCTCTACAAATCCGAAGAGTTCAAAATCCTCATATGGCAAACACTTTATTCAAAGATTTAGATTTATGAGTTACTGTTATATTAGTCAAGACAACACAGACAAGATCGTCTGGAATAGGGCTTATTACTGACAAATCGTTTTAGCAATACTTTTGCCTTGTTATTTTTTTCATATTTCATATTCCTTATTTCAGTTTTGCGCTCGTTGTAACATCACAACGTAACATCAGTCTATATTGACTGTAGCTGACAGCATTTTTAGTTACACTCCAGACACGAAACCTCCCGAGAGGATACCGCGCACCGTTGATAATGGTATAGGATATACTTGATAGTCTTTATTTCATCATTCCGCGTTTATCGTATGTTGGGTTAAGTAATGTAAAATATAAATGAATATGATGATGGAGCACCCTTCCCATTCGGAAGTCCCCCGAGGATGAGTGATGCAAGCCAGAAGCCATGTATAGATCTCTGCTTGTCACGTCTGATTTACTTTGAACTCGTAAAAGTGTTCAAACGCAGATCTCAATGTAAGGAAATTATCGTCATGCTATCTAATTCACTATAGCAAAAATGCGCACTTTATGCAGCATTGTTCATATAGACAGTGCCTGTATATTACACAAAACGCCATTGTGATATTCAAAGTCTAAAAATGTCATTCACAACTGAGTGCTGATATTAGGATTAGGACTTGGCACTCAGGAAGTAGCTCAACATCTCATATTTTGTCAAGAACACAACTAGGTCACTGTGTTAAATCAAATGCCGATATGTCAACGGAAACAGCCGACACGACAACGTAAATACGGCATGGGCAAGAGCCTGTTACAAAACAAAATTCAGTTTTGTAATGTAATTATAACGTAGATCAGAAATCATAACTACGGGCTATAATGCGAATATCTCGTATAGTCAGTGATATAGATAAGATCGTTTTAGTCATATGGACTTATTGGCGGAATTGTCTAAATATATTGAGTTTAGGAATTCAAAACAATTCAGAAAATGCACAGCAACATTAGAAGCAAATCAATAATCTAGAAATAATACCTCAATAACTGTTATGAAAAATCCTGTATGACTTTACGCCTGTGGCATATTCGTGTTGAATTAATTGCTCTTTATATAGTGATATCCTACGGAAGCATATCATCGGAGACACAAAACAGCGCACCCCACCCGGTAGTCACCTAAAACTGACCATAATCGCAGGCTCAAAATTCTGACTGATCGCCTGTTTTATGCAGGTAGGGCGTGAGAATTGTACTTGCTGCCCCTATTGCATGATCGTAAAAGGCGACTAAATTTAGGATCTTATCTTTTCTATTCTTCCTAACTGACTTTATCCTTCCTAATGCCTCCCTTGGCACCGCCTCACTTTTGGCCTTGAGTTGAGCGTTCGCCCCTGTGAGGAAGGCTCTGGGTTCTGTCCCCTGGCCGAGACACACCAAAGTCTATAAAAGTGGTAGTTTCTGCTCCTGCTTAGCGCTCAGCTAAAAGGGAGTTGGACGACTGGTTCGCCCGTTGTCAGTATAATGTGACCGGGTGGGGTGTGTTGCTTGGTGTCTTCGGCGGCATGTTCCAGTGATATAGCACTATAAAAAGGGCTAAAGTTCCACTATACAAGAAGACACAACATGAATATACCGCAGTCTCCCGAAACACGCACCTCGCACAACATACACGCAACACATCGCGTACATGGGAGGCCGTCCTTACATGACCATAGCTGTTAATAGGACGTTAATTAATCAAACAAACAAACAAACAAAGTTTATGGTCAGCTACCTATTGCTCTTAAAAAGTCGGGATTGTAGTACAAATCTGGCGATTATGAAAATTCTGCATGTTGGTTTGGGGTCAAATAAAAGTAAAAGTTGAAGGAAAACGTCACATTAACGATGCTATGTCTCTAGTTATGTTCGAGACGTCCAAGAATCAGTGTTTCGGTAGCCATCTTTGAAGACCAAAAGTTAATTTAAACAGCCAATTAGAATCGTCGAATTTCACCGGAAATCGATCCATGCTGTCTGATTGGGTGTTAAAATTAACTTTCAGTCTTCAAAGATGGCTACCCAATTCTCGGACGTCTCGACCATAACTAGGGACATAGCATCATTTATGTGATGAGTTGGGATGTGACATGTATTAAAGTGAGTGCCAAATGTTTTCTTTTAACTGTCAATACCTTTCTGACCCCAATTAAACCTACAGAAGTCCCATAATCGCTGTCGCCAGATTTGTACTACAATCCCCGGCTTTTCAAGAGCAGTAGGTAGCTGACCATAAACAGGCGATCAGTCAGAATTTTGAGCCTGCGATTATGGTCAGTTTTAGCGGACTACCCACCCGGTAGCACTAACAACGGGCAAACCAATCGTCTTACTCCATTAATTCTGAACAGGCCCATCACATACCGCTTTTATTATAGACTTTGGTGTATATCGGCCTTGGGACAGAGCCCTGCCGAAAGGCCAACAATCAGACAGCGTGAAGGAAGACGCTAGGACGAATAAACTTGCTTTAGAAATAATAGAAACGATGAAATATCCCAATTCTGGCCGCTGTGAGTTTCAGCAGTTTCACACATCTTCTACAATGACCGCATCTCCTTATACGACATGGAAGTAGATAGAAGCAGACGATCTTATGAAGTTGTCGGGCTAGCGGAATCAGTTACATATCAATCAAGTCGGTGATGTATGAACATGGAATACCAACGTCAAACCAAGGACGATTTAGAGCGGAGAAAAAACCCAGCAATTCTCCTCATCTGCTGTTAAACAGTTTGTCCAGAAAAAAGCTTATGTAGAGAAGAACATATGCTAAGATCAATATAGGGATAAGTAGGGGTTTAACACAATACTAGTGATACAGAGATCTAATCACGTATATACAGGAATGTTGTTTTCAGTAAAATAACATGCATCAGTGTTATCTTCGCATTTGTAGTATACTGGATGTTACGCGTATTTGCGTCAGTTCATGTAGTCACACAAAAAACGACAAAATGTTGGGTTGATACTTTTCATAATTGAGACAGAAATTAACGTTGAAGACTTTAAAGAATAGTTCACTGAAAAAATATCATGACAATCGCAGCATAACAACAGGATATCAACAGTGCTGAATAAAACAAAAAAGCAAAAAATAAATAGATAAAACAAAACAGAAAATGTTTTCGGCACTCATGCCTGTATGATATGTCGGTAGCGTATCATAGTCGTTTAATAATATACATATGTTTATAATTTAACTTCGATATTTTTTTTTCAGTTAAAGTTTCAACTATTTGCTATGATCCTCAATTTAACTTGACATGACGTATTAAGTAAATGACCATGAGCTTGTAAACTGCGGCGAGTGATTGGTATGCAGATACTGATATTTTTTGTAAAAACAGGAACAAAGCGTTCTAGTTGTAAAAATAACGACCTAAATCTCACGATTATTGGAATTTTCCCTGAATTTGTTATCAATGTTAAGTTGAGCACATGGTTTCAGGTACATCAAAATGATTTTTAATATTAAATGCTGTCGAAAAGAGAAAACAAGTTGAAATAATCTAAGGAGTAGAAATTGTCTCGATATTATGCATACAACTAAATAACCACTAAAACATGTTTTGTTAACACCTATCTTCTTCGAGAGGGTGATTTTTGATGGAGACAGGTTAAACATAATTATTAGAAAATAATAAAATCTGAGAATCTATCCACTGAATAAAAAGTGAACACGCGTCTTTTAAAATCAGACGTTCTTCATACAGCATAATTATATAAAATAAACATGACAGAGAACAATAATACAACGCAACAACCCTTACCTCATCAAGGAAAGCAGAAACAGCAATCCTCGAGCATATTCTTGTCGATAGTGTTACCATCATAATCCCTTTGACCTGCTATTAAAACAATGAGGTCCACTAAAACACGCTGACAGACCTGTTAAGCACAGTCAATTCCTACTGACTAATATGTGCTCTGTTTGATACAGCTTGTGCTGGATCTGACTCGATACCAGCACGCACACGAGATAAGTAAGCTTCAAAGACGTACCAGTGACTTCACAGGCTTTCTGATATTGGTTCTAATTGCTACTCTTGATGTTTGACATGCAATGCATGGCCTTATTACGGGGTCCAATCACCTCGTTCCGTTCTAAACATGTCCTAGATATTAGCATGGCAAAAATGGCAGAGTTAGGACCTAATTGATCTTGATTCACAATACAAAGGGATTATATAATTATTATACCAAAAACAGTTCGCGATTATCATTATTTGAATACCGAACATATCGAAAATAATTGACTAATGTAATTCAGAAATAACAATACAGAAGACCTAATTATGGCATTTTAAGCATAAAAATATTTTTTTTTGGGTATTTCTTTCTTTGGCGAAAATAACCTATAATAACGGTGTACAGTCATATATAATTAATCGCTGATGATATGACAATTGCTCCTTAGCGTTGTTTTTTACCACAGTATGTTTTCCCATAGCATGTTTAATATATAGTCTTTTCTCTTTTTGGTCAATAAACATTGTTAATTGGTAATGATTATAAAACCACTAATGCATGTTTATGATTATATGGCATAAGTCCAGCGGCACAGAGGTCACAAGAAAATTAATTTGTTATGTAGGATGAAAATTTCCGTTTAATTTAGTGTTCGTCAGATGTTTGTTATGTCTCCATAGCATAAAATTTTATCTATAGATATGAAACATTATAATTCAATCTAATAATCGCTTCAATATTCCAAATTAAATTCATTTAAGGTTTTTTGCTAATGAAAATGCTTGTTACAATCAAAATAGATTTTTTTTCATAAATTCATTTATATCTTTCCTTGTCTTAATATCCTTAAGATCAAATATTTTTGCGCCGAATAAATAAACATCATAATAGAAACGAACATTCGTGTTTTATTCCATTTTAAAGCGGAAAATGTTACTAACATTATAGTACCGTACAATATACTACCCACGGGGATTCGTAAATGTCAAACATGTATTATACTCTTTATAGGTGAACTATATATATATACTGGGTAGTGCGGCTAATTATTCATTGTCCTTAAAGGCTCAGGATTATCGCTTAGGAACACTAAAATAAGTACTTACTATAACAGTAGAAGGTTAAATTTCAAATTAGCTCTTTATTTATAATGTTATAAGTTAAATGTGAGCTTCTAGTGTTACTTCAAAATAAAAACATCAAAAATTTAAAAAAATGCGTCCCGAAAACATCCATGGTACTATGTCCAATATGGAATGAAGTACAGATTACGCATGTACCGAAAAGCAAAATAAATAATCTAATGTTATTTTTTGTTTACATTCATCATATTTGTTCACGATAAAATCCCAATTATTGTTCACATGATAAGTATCGTTTATGGTCTGACAGCGGTGGAGCATCTCTAACTTCCATTATCATTACGAGACATGGATAACCCACATAGCTTCTAAGTATTACTATTACATATTGCATATAGGGGAGATCGCCCTTAATGACCGTAGTTGTTAATAGGACATAGAGCCTAATACGCAAACTAACCAAGAGTTAAGTTACTATTTCAAAAAAATAAATATTTAACCTCTTTTTTTTTTAAAAAAACATGTTGATTGATGCTTACTTCACTGAACAATTCCATTTAGATAAATCCTATTAATAATTGAAATGGAATAACGATTTAGCTCACACTTGTTCTATAAAGACCTATTTTATGTAGCATGCTGGACAGGACAATTGCCTTGGTTCCTCGGAGTCTCACAAAGAATCGTGTGTCAGAGCTAAATCTACCGATTCTATTAGGCTCACTATCAGTATAGGAAAAAAACAACATTAATGACTTGTTCTTCTCACTTAGATAAAACATAAAGTGCCACTGTAAAGTACTTCTGTTATTACTCTAGCTTTTATACTCGAGTACAGTCCTCGTATTATTTTGCGTTACAAAAAATGGGTAAATCAACATAAATGACCCGTTAAAGAAATAAGAAAATTCTATCTGCAAGTCATTAAATGCCACAACATGTGCAGGAAAATTTAGATTCAGGCAAACATTTAAACAAGAGATCCTAAGAGGGCACTCTTGGCTCCCACCAAAGAATGATCTATGTCTGATAATGGGAAAGAGGGATCTTTTCTCTGCTTTTCAAACTTTTACTTCATGTTACTACATATGAATTTTGAGAAGATCCTTTCAGTACTTTCTGAGATATATAACACTAACAAAGTTCAATTATCAAAATCCAAGATGGCTACCTGTTGGTCATCTTGTGGACCGATTGGTTGAAAATGCAATATGCACAACTAAAGTCCTAGGGGAACCTACATAAAAAATTTGAGACAGATCGCTTTAGTACTTTCTGAGAAATAGCGGTAACAAACTTCAATTATCAAAATCCAAGATGGTGGCCGACAAATCAGTTCCAAAATGCAATATGCACAACAAGACCCCTAGGGGAACCTGCACATGACATTTGAGACAGATCCCTTCAGTAATTTTCTGAGAAATCGCGGTAACAAACTTCAATTTCAAAATCCAAGATGGTGGCCTATCGGCCATCTTGTTGACCGATCAATCCTAACATGTAATATGAGTAACTAGGGACCTAAGGGAACCTGCATATGAAATTTGAGAGAGATCCCTTCATTACTTTCTGAGAAATAGTGGTAACAAACTTTTACTATCAAAATCCAAGATGGCTGGTTGGCGGCCATCTTGTTGACCAATCAATCCCAAAATGCAACATGCACAAATAGGGCCCTAGGGGAACCTACATGTGAAATTTGAGAAAGGATCTCTTCAGTACTTTCTGAGAAATAGTGGTGACAAACTTTTACTATCAAAATCCAAGATGCCTGGTTGGCGGCCATCTTGTTGACCAATCAATCCCAAAAATGCAACATGCACAACTAGGGCCCTAGGGGAACCTACATGTGAAATTTGAGAAAGATCTCTTCAGTACTTTCTGAGAAATAGTGGTGACAAACTTTTACTATCAAAATCCAAGAATGGCTGGCTGGCGGCCATCTTGTTGACCGATTGGTCCCAAAATGCAATATGCACAACTAGCCGCCCTAGGGGAACATTGAGAAAGATCCCTTCAGCACTTTCTGAGAAATAGCGGTAACAAGAATTGTTAACGGACGGACGGACGACGAACCACGACGAAAGGCGAATTTGAATAGCTCACCATCTGATGAAATGTGGGCTAAAAATAAAATGTTTCTTCAATTACTGACACACAAGAGAACCTTTGTTCAGTTTAATATCGGGTTCTCGAATAAAAGAAATGAAGTGTATAAAGTTAATTTTTCTGTCACATGTTCTAATCTGCATTGATATAGAATGGTAAGTGTTCTTTTGGGCACAGGATTTTTCATAATTCTAAGATGGCCAGTGAGTCAATGCAAGCCATATTGTTCTTGTTAGTAGCTTAATTGCTTTGATTTAGATTTATCTGATGTGGCATTTTCGCAATTCTATAAAAATGATCTCCTCTGCACGAGATATGTATGTGCATGACGAGTACTTGCAAATATTTTGTAGATTAATTCCCAGAATATCCTACATTACGGTGTGGTATGTTTAAAAAAGGTCCAGTAGGGCATCAATGGCTCACAGACTTCGATGTCAGGAGACACTTATCATATGTCTGTTACCTATATATATTTAAACAAGAGGCCCAGAGGGCCTGTATCGCTCACCTGGTTTTTTGTTAGTAATTATCACAAGACTCTGACAATAAGAAAAATAAGCAAAATTGACTCCCAAAGTTTAATTTTGAATCACAATCATACAATGATGCTATTGATACCATACAAATATGCTATCCAATACAGAGACACAAGTAATTTATATGAAAATAGTAGCCTAATTGACCTTTTTGACCTCGCATCTATTGCCATTTAAGGCCCCGGGTCAGCCCTATCATTTGTACAATTTCAAATCCCAACCCTATAAGGATGCTAATATTGCATTATAAGTGCTCTTCCATTCTCAGTTGCAGAGAAGAAGTCGTTTATATGGAAATAGCTAAATTGACCCCTTTTGACCCCATCCTTCAGGCCCCCGGGGTCAGCCCCATCATTTGCAAAATTTTGAATCCAAACCCTATAAGGATGTAACCATTGCATTATGAGCGCAATCCCATGTTAAGTTGCAGAGAAAAAGTCATTTATATGGAAATTGACCACTTTTGACCCCGCCCCTCAGGCCCCCGGGGGTCAGCCCTATCATTTGCTCAATTTGGAATCCCCAGCCTACAAGGATGCTACCATTGCATTATGGGTGCTATACCATGCTTAGTTGCAGAGAAGAAGTCATTTATATGGAAATAGCCAAATTGACCCTTTTGACCCCGCCCCTCAGGCCCCCGGGGGGTCAGCCCTATCATTTGCACAATTTGGAATCCCCACCCTATAAGGATGCTACCATTGCATAATGGGTGCTATACCATGCTTAGTTGCAGAGAAGAAGTCATTTATATGGAAATAGCCAAATTGACCCCTTTTGACCCCGCCCCTCAGGCCCCCGGGGGGTCAGCCCCATCATTTGCACAATTTGGAATCCCCACCCTATAAGGATGCTACCATTGCATTATGGGTGCTATACCATGCTTAGTTTCAGAGAAGAAGTCGTTTATATGGAAATAGCCAAATTGGCCCCTTTTGAACCCCCGCCCCTCAGGCCCCCGGGGGGTCAGCCCCATCATTTGTACAATTTTGAATCCCCACCCTATAAGGATGCTACCATTGCATTATTGGTGCTATACCATGCTTAGTTTCAGAGAAGAAGTCGTTTTATATGGAAATAGCCAAATTGGCCCCTTTTGACCCCGCCCCTCAGGCCCCCGGGGGGTCAGCCCCATTATTTGTACAATTTTGAATCCCCACCCTATAAGGATGCTACCATTGCATTATGGGTGCTATCCCATGCTTGGTTTCAGAGAAGAAGTCGTTTATATGGAAATAGCCAAACTGACCCCATTTGACCCCGCCCCTCAGGCCCCTGGGGGGTCAGCCCCATCATTTGTACAATTTTCAGTTAGTAGCCCATAAGGATGCTACCAGTCAAATTTTGTTGAAATCCGACCAGCGGTTTATGGAAGTAAGTCGATTGTTGTCGATTGTTGCCGGACGAAAGGGACCCGGACGCTTGCGGTAATCCCATAAGCTCACCTCGGTCCTTTGGACCAGGTGAGCTAAAAATAGCTGACATGAGGACTTAATATGCTAATTCAGTCAGTGACAAATTAATCACCTACTATGAATTTGCCTATTGGTAGATTTGCCTATATTGATAGATAATTGTCGATTGGTATATTTGTCTATCGGTATATTGGTAGATTTACTTATTGGCAGATTTGCTTATTGGTAGGATTGCCTATTGGTAGAATTGCCTATTGGTAGAATTGCCTATTGGTAGAATTGCCCATTGGTAGATTTTCAATAAAGAACAAAAAGACCAAAACCCACCAATGGTGGAGCGACAGTGTTGTGGTGAGATACTCGTGTGTTTACAATCCATCACGGAGATGGATGGTCTTTACTCCAGACCCATATACACAATGTTACCCAATGGACCAATGGAAAAGTAGCCTCTACTTTATTGACCATTAAAAACACATTTTAGTCTGGAGAGCCCAGTCATCAATATCCACCAATGGGAAACCAATATGTTCCATGTGAAATATACTAGATCGGGGATATCAAACTGTTGTCTACATTAGCGCTGTTTAAGCCTTTTCAGATGTGAAAAGGAAGACGGTCCATGGTTTAATTTCCAACACTCTACTTTCCAAGGTAAAGAGGCAGACGGTCCATGGTTTCAATTCCACCACTCTCATTTTTATAGGAGCAAATCGATCCTGGATGACACATAGTTCTTTTTCAGAATCTGTTAGTCATGGAATTGTTTTTCTTGTTTTTTTTAAAGCGAGAGAACGTATTTATTTCAAAATCTGTTTGCATTTTACTACTTAAATATTCTCTCTTACAGTTTTTATTTATTGGGGTGTTTTTTTTGGGGGTGGGAAATATCAGTAATAAAATGATGAAAAAGCCTTTCATTTGGTAAACATTGTTCAAAAAGATGTATAATGATGTCAAGAAGATATAGCTATAACAATTGGAGTTCATATGTTAGATATATCACAAGTTTTCTGCAACTAGAGAACACTGACACGTCAGAAAGGATGGCCCGCTCATGGTGCTGACCCGATGATTAACTATGGAAACAGTAGTATTTTTGAAACGAATTCTGTCCGTGTTAGCTATATGTTTGCCTAATAAATAATTAATGTCAATATTAATGGGAAACCGATGATTGGTACATTATTATAATTCTTTGGAAAAAGTCCTTCCAAGTATATTAACTGGAATCCTGATTCCAAGCTAACATATACATTAAGAGTCATACAAATTAACTCAAAATAAATTATGACCTTGACCTTTGAACTTAGTAACCTTGTTTCCCATGACCCTTACCTACTTTGGACAGTCAACTCCTATTGTTTAATTCTGAACAACTTTGCATCATAAAATGTTATAACAAAATGTTATCAGTTAAGAGCAACAACATTGTGATTTTTTTTTCCCAAATGTTAAAATCCAAGATGAGCCCCGATTTTTTTTAATTTAATTTCAGCCTGAAAAGCTGGTAACAGACTTACCAAGGCAGATCTAGGATTGGATGGTTGAATCATCATGTAAAATATGGGGAAAATACTACTACTCCACTCCCTTCCATACATTCTGAAAAATGCGGCAAAAGAAAAAAAACGTACACGGACGGGACGGAAGGACAGACAGACGACGGACACCGAAAGGCGATTTGAATTACTATAGGGCAAAAAAGCCCGCATCTCGATTATAATGATGTCAAGAGATATAGCCAATTAGTTTCTAGTTGATATAAAAACAAAGTTAAACAACATCCCTACTAAATGTTTTCACAAATTGAAACCCCTCTATCTTTTGTTCCAATCTACAAAACCATTACCATATTCAGATATTAATAAGAATTTTTCTATACTGACACATTAAAGAAATCAGACTGAGCCACAAATCTTCTGGCACAATTTTATCAATGTCTGTTGCTGACACATAAAACGAAAATGTCCAGATGTATGTGTTAATTGGCATTTCAAATCAAATATTCATTTGTTCCATTTCTGCCTTTTTCTTAGAATACAAGTAATCAAGCCAATTTTCAATAAATATTCAAACCGTGTTTCTTTTGGGAATAAAACACAGAAAAAAAATCCAAGTTCATTACAACATATGGAAACCAGAGTTGCTTCCCCTAGAAAATGTAAAAATCAAAGACTTCAGAAGTTAGATTTATGTCCCTTTAAATACACATAATATTTTACAATGCAGTATTTAAATGAAGTTAGCTCTAATATGTTAATTAATATTTAACAAGTTGAACAGAAATGTGTTCATCAATATTTTATTTACATATCTTTAGCCAAAAAAATGTTGATTATGATCCATAGATTAAAAAACCCCCTATCAGTCACCGCAATCACGGAGCCCATCATACCTCTCCATAAGTCTCCTGACTTCCAATGATGCCGGAAAACCTGCGAATTACCTGCGAATTACATTTGTATTATTATAAGTGAGTGGAAAATAAAACAAAAATCTTGAAAAAAAAGTGAATGAATGGATATAGCCTGATAAAACACCATGATAAAACGTGTATTATATGTGTTATATGAGTTACATGTTCCAGTGCTACAGGAGACTTTCAAGTATTCACGAATCAGACGTACATCTTACAGGTACTTTATAACCTTGTTTTTTATAAACTTGTTCAAAGAATTTATGAGAAACAGTTTTTAATTTCTTCGGATTCTCTTATTTCTCATTTTTATTGGTAGTAGTAAACAGATATTATAACCACTGTGATGTGTTCTCAATTATAGCCTGCTGGGAGGCAGGTTTATATTTAATAGGAAAATACACTGTTAGGTCTATCAGACTCTAGATGTGTGGTGATGTAAGTCAGGGTGGGCCTACCATAGGCCCGTTACTACTGCTGCCAAAATCAGTGGTTACATAGGAGATAAATGTAAGTTTTATGTAAGAATGATGAAACCAGTTGGGATGGTAGAAACTTTCTCCAAATTTCAAGAGTTATAACATGTCCACTGGTAGTCTATGGAGAATGGTTACAGTGTCTGGACATTTACTATACAGTGCTCTATCTCTAGTCTGGGGAGGCTAAGTGGTTATGGTGTCTTGATACCATATTCGCTATAATTAGCACCCAGGGTGCTTGAATAATTGTAACAAAGTGGAGAAGGGGCTTATAAATGAACCAAAATGTAAGTTGTGGATGAAAAAATGTCAGTCATATTTTAAATTTTTCTTTAATCATGGTACATTAATCTGTTACAGTAAACTTGTATATGTCTTTTTGTCCTTTGAGACACATTATTATGTCATGATTTCACATGTAAAAGACTCTGCAAGTTCAATGTAATATGAGATACATGGCTGATGTTAGGAGGCATCACATGTTGGTAATAGTTGTCCGTTGTGCCATATAAAAACTGGGGTAAAACTTGCATGGTACTGAATTCCAGTGAGTGTTCAGTCGGTTTTTAAACGAGTTCAGAGTAGGGGCTTCTACTACGAAGTTGGGAAGGGAGTTCCATGAATCTACCACTCGCCGACTAAATATACTTTGTGTGACTTTAGTCCTGCTCTGTTTCTTAAAGAGTTTTAAAACTATTACCTCTAGTATTAGCTGAAGACATTGTAAATAGCTTATCTTTATCTAGTTTATCTATACCATTCAGAATTTTATAGACTTCGATCACATCGTTCCTTTTACGTCTATATTCTAAGGTGGGAAGTCCCAACTTTTTAAGTCTTGAATGGTATGGTAAATTTTCAATAGAGTGAACTCTTTTAGTGGCTCTACGTTGGACGTTTTCGAGAGCGATCTGATCTTTTTTTAGCAGTGGAGACCAAACCTGGGTTGCATATTCTAAGTTAGGTCTAATTAGGCTTTTGTACAGGGTTAAGAACATAGTTATATCTATATAGACAAATGTCCTGAATATTAGACCCAGTATGCGATTTCCTTTATTAACTGCTTGACTAACATGCTGACTAAATTTAAGTTTGTTGTCGAAAAGTACACCTAAATCTTTCTCACACTGTACCTTCTCTATTTGTTCACTTTGTGGGAAGGAATAATGCGTGTCTTGTTCTAGATTGCCTATATTGAGGTGTTTGCATTTTTTTAGTGTTCAAGGCCATTTTCCAGTCTCTAGTCCAAATGACTACACTGTCTATGTCTGCTTGAAGTTCTTGAGACTTGGTGGGGTTGTTATTGTTTCTAAAAATTTTAGAGTCGTCAGCAAATAATTTTATGGTGCTATGTTGGACAACTTCGGGCAGGTCATTGATATATATCAGAAATAGAACAGGACCTAAGACACTACCTTGTGGTACACCACTGGTCACATCTACTAGTCCAGAAGTTTCACCATGAATAACAACTCGTTGCTGTAGATTGGATAGGAAGTCTTCTATCCACTTCAGTACTTTTCCAGTGATACCGTAACCCTTTAGTTTTTTAAGTAGATGTTTGTGAGGGACTTTATCAAAAGCTTTACTGAAGTCAATATAAATAGCGTCGACATTACTCCCTTTATCTATGGCTTCTGCCCAATGTTCAAGGACCTCCAATAGGTTGGTAGTACACGATTTACCAGATCTAAAGCCATGTTGATGTTCTGTGAAGAGATGGTTCTCGTCCATATGAATTACGAGTTTGTCCCTAATGATTCTTTGGAGAATTTTGCCTGGGATTGAAGTCAGACTTATTGGACGGTAGTTCTCCACTTTGTTGTGGTTTCCACTCTTGTATAAAGGAGTCACATTTGCAATTCGCCATTCGTCTGGAATTTTCCCTTCGTCTAAAGATTTCCTGAATATGATTTCCAAGGGTTGTGATATTTCATTTGAAGTTTCAACAAGAAGTTTAGGATGAAAGACGTCAGGCCCTGGAGATTTATTAGGGTTCAATTTCTTTATAGTTTTTTCAATTAAACTCCTGTCGAATTCGATATCATGAAGTTCTGTTTGATATGGTCTCATTTGGAAGTGTGGTGGATCTTCACTTTCTGGTGGGTTAATATAAAGACTGATCCAAAGTAGTTATTCAGCTCATTGGCGGTTTCATAGTGGTTAGTGGTGTGTGTACCATCCGCTTTTACCACGTTGGTTATAGACATTCCTGTTCGTGTTTTTTCTCCGACATATTTCCAAAAGAGCTTGCTGTTATCTTTGATGTCTTGCACTAGTTTCTTTTCATAATGATAGTGTGAACGTCGGATCTGTCGTGTTGCAGTGTTCCTGGCTCTCTGATACACTTTAAAGTTACTTTCTGTTTTACAATGAAGGTATCGGACCCACTTCCGCCTTTTTTGTCGGATGGACTGCTTGGCTTCGTTGTCAAGATGGGGCTTCCAACGCTTCCTAACTGGGGATGTCTTGTTCACGGGTATTTTATCTTCAATTAGTTTAGTTATGGTTTCAACAAGAACATTCCATGCTTGGGTCGTTGACATGTCCTCAACTTGAATGATGTTTAGCCAGTTGACAGAGGTTAGTTCTTCGCGTATAGCGTCGTAATGCCCTTTGTGATAATTCCTCCTCTCCTGTTTAGTATGATTATCACTATGTGATACACTCAGTTTAAAAGACAATAAAATATGGTCACTCCTTCCGATACTTGGAAGATAGTTAACATCGTTGACAATCTGTTCATCGTTGCTAAAAACTAGATCCAGTATAGATGGATTTTGACCTTCCCTATATCTGGTAGGCTTATGGATATGTTGGTATAAAAAAGTGTCTCGAACACACTCCAAGAAACGAGTAGATATATGGTTTTCTGACGTACATGTTGTCCAGTCGGTCCAATTTATTTCAGGAAAGTTGAAATCTCCAGTGATCAGAATGTGTTTTGCGTTTCTAGTTGACATTTCTCTCATTAAGTTTGTTAGGTAGCTGAAATTCTCAGCTGTGCTGTTGGGGCTACGGTAGATATTCACAATAAGTAGCTTGTCACCATTACTCAACTTGAGTTCAACAGCTAGGTACTCTTCAAAGGTTGTTGTAAATTTTACTTGCTGGACAGTCATTTGTTCCGAGATATAAATGGCTACTCCACGTCCTTCGCTGTTGTTGGTGAAGCATCTAAATCCAGGTATTTTATAAAAACTGTTGTCCAGAGGTAATATCTTATTTTTTTGGTGGATTTCAGTGAGTAGGATTATACTGGGTAATGATTTTTCTACAAGTTCCTGAAGTTCATCCATCTTGCTAGTAGATAAAATGTCTACATTTGAATAAAATATGAGAAGGTCGTTAAAAGAATCACTATGTACAGTGGTAAAACTATTCTCCTATTCTGCACTGCTAGGTTGCCCTGATGTAGCGAACAATTGCATGTTTGGAGCATTCCCAAGGATAGTCTGATCAGGGTCGATGTCATGACATGATAGACATGTTTTCAGATTATAATAGTGAGACTCGGAATATAGATTGTTATCCTGAAGATGGTGATTTATCCCGATAGGACTGAAAATCGGGAGACTGTGCCTTGTTGAGGACAAGTCTGTTGTGCTTTCTGTGTCCAATTCTAAGTGGGTGTGATGAAGCACCTTTGGTATTGTTTGACTAGTGTTAGGAAGTGGAGTCTTCTTAGTCTTTTTTTCTTTGAATTCCTCTCGTTGTTGCCTAGTTTGGTCTCGTTTAATAGCAGCTTTTTTAAGGTGTGATGGACAGTTCTTAGAGATGTTCATAACGTTTTCTAGTATCTTTTTCCTCTGTTGCTTGTTCCCTAGAATTACTTTCAGTGGTCTGGTTTTAGTTTCATCATATTTACCGAGTCGAAAGTGTGTAATTAACTCTAAATCTGCTATACCTATTTTCGAAGTCAGAAGTCGGATGTCATCTTCATCTTCTTTTTTCTTCTGTTGACCATCTCCTCTGGTTTTCTCAGGGATGTTGAATATGATTATATTTGTATTCCTTCTCCTTCTGTCATCTAATTCTCTCACTCTGCCATCAATGACTTTTTCAATATCTGATGATATTTCATTAACAGCTGTTAGGCGTACCTGTTCTATATCCTTAGATAGCTGTGATATTTTGTCGTCATGCTCCATTTTTAGAGTGTGTACTTTGGTATTGAGCAAAGCGGTTTTGTTCTCTAAATTTGACAAGCGTCTGTTGTTTGTATCCTTGACTTCTGACAAAGTTCTGCTGATGTTGTTCAGAGTTGGTAGTGTGTTGGTGCATGCAAAGCATGACCATCTAAATCCTGGCATTTCTCCATCCGCGACTAAGTTCACAACGCTTTCTTTAACGTTAGCGCATATAGGACAGAAGTTCAAGTTGCAACCACTACAGACTATAAACATTCTGGTTAAAAGTTTCCCATCGCATCTTGCACACTCATCTCCTCCAGGAGAAGGGCAGGGTCTCTTCCTAGATTGGTCCATTGTTAGGTATAGAGTTAACAGTAGGTTGTATATGTGTTCACTCAACTAGCACGTTTCCATGCCGGTCAAGATAACGAACTTCTATAGACATACAACACAAACTGATGAATTAATGTTCCAGACTAAAAAGTATGTATTTTTAACTGGTTAGATGGCACGGATACCTTGGTGGTCCATGTGATGATGTAATGGTTGATAGTTTATACCACAGCACAGATTCGGTGAATATCAATCCGAGACCGGAAATCTTAAATCGACTAGCACGGTTCCATGCCGGTCAAATTGTAAGTAGTCGCGAAACAGTCCTATGCATGTAATTATCTGGACTATAGGTGTGACCAGTTGACTAAGACTAGCACGGATACCATGCCGGTCTGTATACCATAGATAGTAGATAGGTTTCACGTTAACTATGTATTATAGATGCAAGATTGATCTGATTCAACAAGTTAAAGTATGTTTCCCAACTAGCAAGATTCCGTGACTGTCAGTTAATGAGTAGTAACAAGTTATCATATATACAATATGAGCTGTTAGCTAGACTAGCACGGATATCATGTAGGCAGAATGTAATAACACAAGTCTACACCTTGACATATACATAGTAAATGTGATATCAAACAGATAGGTCTGTTGTCTATTTACATACTCGGTGAACAGAGCAGGACACAAGACATCATATTAAGTATTAAAATAGATTATGGGTAGCACAGTTACTATGCCGACCATTAAGCTTAAACCTAATAATATAAGTAAGGTCTTAATTAGACTACAAAATGTTCATACTCTAGTAACGGCTTTGTTTGCAATTTTGTGTATAATGAACACAGTTAATGTACCAATACAAAATACAAGATTAGCCAGGTGATATACCAGACGAATATATTAGTTAGATGTTCTCACTGTCATCATCTGTATCAAGTTGGAGAATATCCTGTTCTGGTACCTGACAGCTCTTGTTGATGTTTAGGCGAATAAGTTGTTTCCAGGATTCGGCTAACTTAGGGCCGGGGTGTACACCGTCTCTGTACAGAGAGAAATTGATCCTATAGAATGTTTTCTTTACACGTTTACCGCCTTTACTTTTCTTAGTAAGATTGTTGACTTTGACTGACGACTCTGCAAGTTTATCATTAAGTTCATTAATATGGTTATTCAGAAGGTCCACTTGTCGCCGAAGCTCAGCATCTTCTGTTTCATCGCTTTCTTTAAGTACTCCTTTACAGTCGTTCCATCTTTGGACGGAAATGTAAGGACAGTCGACGAATTTGATAAATGCCTTGGGTTGTTTATTAACAAAGTCTAAAGCGATATTGTACTGTCGCAAAATATCTTCTACTGTAGAATCATCTTTACTGCGTACAGATAGTTGTTTGCCGTACTTAGTTGTAAGGTCACATGTACCGCCCCAAAAATAGACTAACACACTGCCATCCTTCTCCACAGCTGGTCTCAGTTTCCTTTTTAGGATGTCTACTAATCTGGCAGAGTTCGCTCCCGCCTCACACCAATTTGTCAAGGGGAAATTGTTGACACCACAATTAGATAGACTATACCCTTTGCTATCCGTCAGAAGGATCGGAGCGCGCACTGTTCTAGGTGGTGGTGATTCCTCATCCTGGCGTGCCTTCTGAAGGAATTTGTCTAGTTTCTTATCGCTCATGTATGTCGATATATCACCAAGCTAGTCTATTGGTTTAAATCAATTTGTTTATTAATGAATTATTTCATGATATAGCCGTATGTTACTGAAGCATGATGATGTTTACTAATTACTAATATTCGGTAGGCCTATATCAAAAACTGTTTAACCCAAGCTATCTCAGACTAGCATGTTTACTAAATCTCCACATACACTAAATTTTATATTGTTCAACAATGGGGTCAAGTTACAGGTTACAGGCGAGTGGTGGGGCTCATACAGTACAGATATAACTCTTAGTTGACAGGCTCCACATAATTAATTACGTGGTATAAAACATGTATATCTATCCACTATATATGACTTGTAATATTGTATCACACGGCTTACTCAAACTAGCCTGTTTACTACATCTCCGTGTACACTAAACACTGTTTAACAATGGGGTCAAGTTACAACGGCGAGTGGTAGTCAGTACAAGGACAAGTATAAAATCTTAATTGACCGACTCAACATAGTTAGTTACACATTATACAACCTACATGTTTATCCACTATTTATGGCTTACGTATAATATTACAAGGTGAGGGAATTTACCACATGGCATTAGGCCGACTCGCAGCCGCAATGTAAACAATACGAAGTATCAAGATACAGAGTATGTGGTACTGGGGAAAGTCAATAAATCACCATTGGTACATTAGCCATGAGATGGGAATTAACGTATTTGTTGATTGATGAAGGGTATTAAATTGGTACTTATCTATTTCTGTGAAGGTCGAATCAACATGTTGGCTCGTTCAGTAGTACAGGCGTTACGATGACCGGCTATAGGAATCCATTATATTGAAACTGATAGCCAAAAATCCCGAGTAGTTGTGGTAAATTATACCATACACGTTATTCACGAGATAAATTATGATATTTAACTACATCATGATGACCAAAGTAGAGGAGGAAAGGTATTAACAACTACCTAATTTTACCAGCCGGACAAAGGAACCAAGATGGCGGCTTACGTAGTCACATTTTGTTTTACGGGAAGGCAAAAAATAATGGGTTTAAAAGCTAAAAATGAAAAAAATAAGATGATGAACTGTACAATCTAAACTTAATTCACATTTTGATGGGTTTTTGGAGGTTGGATGGGCAATACTTAGTTATTTATCGAATAGATTGACGAGAGCTCTCTGGAACACGTCTGATCTTCTAGATGGCACAACCGGAAGTCTGGCGGGGGATCTGAATGACTATGTCCTTGTTTGATCCAATAAGCACCGCTGATTCTCTTTTTTCCCAATTTTACTAAATCGTATGTTGACTTAAATCCAGACTGAAACCATGAGGGCTGTTTACATATAATGTAGGTTTCTCTATTTGATTTCTTATTTTAAATTGCTCTCTGCAATAATTTTGTGAAAGATTAGACAAAATCTTGGTCCTATTATTTTCAAATTTTACTAGACCGTTATGTTTTGAATGTTGTGAAAATTAAAAACACTAAAAGAATTAGAGATTATATGAGGTGATCAGGTGATGTAGTTACGCTACTAGCCTTTCACCTAGCTGGCTGGGATTTGATTCCCTGTAAGGACATGGAAAGATCAGGGGTCACCTTCCCGATCATATGGGTTTTCAGTTCATTCCTGTTTCTTCCCATCTAAGACCCTCTTGAGCTTTCATCTGGGCCACAGGGGTTTCATTATCTTTCAGGAGAGGGGGTACAACTGCAATTTCAGGGGGTACTTTTACACGGCTAAGTTTACCTGGCAAAAAGTACTGGGTACTGCCTGATATTGAAACCTCTGGAAGTGATTTGTGCAAGTTGTGTGACTTGTTTTGCAACAGATGTAAAATAAATAAAGTTTATATATAATTAGAGATTACACTATTAACTAGTATTTTGATCCCACACAGCTGTCTTTGTCCTGATCTATGGTCTGATGCTAGCCGTGAGGATGGTGGTCGCCGCCGGTAAACTTCACCAGAAAATGCTTCTCACAATCATGCGGTGTCCGATGACCTTCTTCGACACGACACCGATCGGTAGAATCATAAACAGGTTCTCGAGTGATGTGGATATCATGGACAATAATCTGCCAATCACGTGTCGTATCTCACTGAATACCTTCTTCCTGTCTCTAAGTACAGTGATCGTGGTCAGTGTCAATACCCCGCAGTTTCTCATCATCATTGTACCTGTGGCAGTTCTCTACTTCATCATACTGGTGAGGAAATTTATTACCTGTAATTATACCTGTTATTTCTGAAATTTAGGTGTACTCTTAGATATCAAGGTGTTCTCTTTGAAATCTTAGGTGTACTAGATCTTAGAATCATGTGAAAATGAACAGCCGTTTTTCAAGTATTCTTACCCAATAGTTAAAGTTATTAATAGATTTGTAGATTATTTGTTTTAACCATGCTATGTTTGTCTAGAACCATCTATTTTAGGTGAAATTGATGTCCATACTGACGAGTTAGAGTATATTTTTGATTGTGTTTTTGAGATGATTTCATTGTCTAATATTTTTAAAGCTTTTGTTACATTTTTTTCCATGATAGAAATTCTACATCCCCACATCAAGGCAGCTGAAGCGGCTTGAGTCAATGACGCGGTCTCCAGTCTATAATCATTTCAGCGAGAGTGTGTCGGGGGCGAGTGTGATCCGGGCGTACCGAGCACAGGACCGCTTCATCAAGGAATCCATGGATCGCGTCGACCAAAACCTCGTCTTCTACTATGCATACTTTGTGTCAGCTAGGTCTCTGTTACATTATATCTGTTTTATTAGTTTAACATCCTATTTACAGCCAGGGTCAATTATTAGAACATGTCATGTTTATTGGTGAAGGTAAGTCAGAGTACCAGGAGAAAAACCACTGACCAGTAGCCAGTATGTGGCATCTGCCATCGTCTATAATTATCACTACAAAACTTTAAAATTCACAGCTAGTTAAGATAAGAAAGATACTGCTGTTGTTGTATCTCAGTAGTGTCCTCTCATGCAAATCTGATATTAAAGTCTTTTAGCTTCTAATTTCTAAATTAAAATATGGAATGATTGTTTAAAAAGAAATGACTAGGTGTTCTAGTCAGCAGTAATGACATACATTATTCTATAATATGAATATAACATTAAATCGATTCCTTAAAATCTACAACTAGTAATGATAGTTCATTATGTTAAAACATGCAATCGAATTTCAAGGGACCAACAAAATTACTTTGCTATGAATATTAAGATATTACCATTATTTGTTGTACAAATATGGTGTTGCTTACATATGTATATCTTATAGGAACCGTGTTAAAAGTATGTCCATTATAAATGTGGTTTACTGTATATTGAAATATTTAATGAATTGCAAAAGAAGATAATATATAACTAATTTAGAATTTAATCCCCTTGAATGCTGTAGATGGTTGGGAGTCCGCCTGGAGCTGTTGGGAAATTTACTGATCCTAGCCGCAGCTTTATTTGGTGTTTTTTCACCTGGTCAGTCCGGAGCAGTGGTTGGTCTGTCTATATCATATGCGTTACAGGTAAAAATGACAGGTGTGCTAACTAGTAGTGCCTTTTGCTATTTTTAGGTTTTCATTTTTTTGCATTTTTTCCGTAACCATGGAAACATTGCTGAAAGTATTATATTTTTGTACCAGGTTCGTTTCCGGCCCATAACTCTAAAACCAGAAGAGATATTTCCACAAAACTTCATAGACACATTGGTCTTATGGTCTAGTAGTGCCTTATGCTATTTTAAGATTTTCACTTTTTGTACTTTTTTCTGTAACCATGGAAACATTGCTGAAAATGACAGATTTTTGTGTAAGAATCGTTTCCAGCTAGAGCACAACTCTAAAACCAGCAGAGATATTTCCATGAAATTTCATAGACACATTGTTCTTATGATCTAGTAGTGCCTTTTGCTATTTTTAGGTTTTCATTTTTTCCGTAACCATGGAAACATTGCTGAAAATATCATATTTTTGTACCAGGTTCGTTTCCGCAGCATAACTGGAAAACCGGTTGAGATATATGCACAGAATTCCATAGCCACATTATTCTTATGGTCTAGTAGTGCCTTTTGCTATTTTAAGGTTTTCACTTTTGGTACTTTTTTCTGTAACCATGGTTGCTGAAAATGGCAGATTTTTTGTGTAAGAATCGTTTCCGGAGCACAACTCTAAAACCAGCAGAGATATTTCCATGAAACTTCATAGACACATTGTTCTTATGGTCTAGTAGTGCCTTTTGCTATTTTTAGGTTTTCACTTTTTGTGCTTTTTTCTGTAACCATAGAAACATTGCTGAAAATATCATATTTTGGTAGCAGGTTCATTTCCGGAGCACAACTCTAAAACCAGCAGAGATATTTCCATGGAACTTCATAGACACATTGTTCTTATGGTCTAGTAGTACCTTTTGCTGTTTTTAGGTTTTCATTTTTTGCACTTTTTCCGTTACCATGGAAACATTGCTGAAAATATCATGGTAAATGGTAAATGTTACTTCAAAACTCCACCCATCTTTGTGTATATAGTCTAATATTTATGTCAAGGCTGTATACCTGATTCAACAATTGCTGCCCCGCTCTACTTGAATTATACTCCATATTTCTTTAGCTCAACTTCCTTTTTCCTGTTGTTTTTTCATACACATAAGTCTCCACAATCAAACTTACTTCAGCTTTGATATCTCCATTGGCGGGGGATCTGAATGACTATGTCCTTGTTTCATTATACAACATGAAACTGAAATTAGTTGCAGATATGTTTCTGACTTTTAACTTGTTTTCTGTTCCCCTGAAATGTCCTCTTTGCTCTACATTCAATAGTCAAAAGTCTTTAAAATTCTTTTAATAAAAGCAAACTGAAGAAAAAAATCAGATTGGATATATGTTATGATTCATTGGCTTAAATGAAGAGAAGTTAGAATGTCTCAATTAATAATTTCACAATTTAACCTAAAACAAGAAAATTCAATTTGAACAAATTTGTCATGATATGGCAATAAGAATTTTGCATATATCATTGTCTTTATTTATATAAATATTATTGTAATGTGAAATTGTGATCTCCAGTTTGGAGGAAATAAATTAATATTTATATAATACCCATTATTCATTAGTTTGTGGACTTAACTTCCACAATCAAGTCAATATCATGTGGAATTGAGAAATCCCTGAGAAAATTACCAGCCTATAGAATATGTTTGGGAGGATTTATTGATATTTGTGATTAAATATTTGTCTTGTACTCTCTGATATACTGATGTCATTGCTGTTGCCAGGCGACGAGTGTACTAAACGTGTTGGTGATAAACATTAGTGACCTACAGAGTAATACAGTGTCTGTGGAGAGGATCAAGGAGTACTCTGAAGTCCAGTCAGAGGTATGCCATTTATTTCTGTATTTACATATTACAGGGTTATCTGCCCTTTTGATAAGTCTGGATTGTGATATTGTGTGTTTTTGAGGGTAACATCATACATTTCAGAAAATACAACTTGAATTAGCTCACAAAAATAATGATGTCACAATGGTTATATACCCATAAATGAGGTAACTCTGTAATGTGCAAAGATGGAATATGTCTGAATTATAACATTACCATGGCCATGATTTGTTTGGGCTCAGGTTGAGGTGGCCTGGTAAAATATTTTATTTTGATGAAGAATTTCCAACATCACCAAAGTATTTGTTAATATGTTATGGATACACAGAGCATCTTGTTTGTACTAGCTACCGTCACGTAGGCATATAATAAGAAGTGATACAGTTCATACACAGAAGTGATTCGGAAAAAAGGGGCGGATAACTCTGATACACCACAGACTTGGCTAACTACATTGTCTCAATAAAATATTATAAAACTGGCATATTGTTATATTGATATTAAATGTTTATTTTTTTTGGGGCCTCTTGTTTTTGTCTTTATTTTAAATGTTGAATGTCATACACACTCTCTTCATACAATCAGAATATTTGAATTCCCTGAAAAATCAAGCATAATGTTATGAAATATTAAGTTAATTTATTATCTATAGGCGGAATGGCACTGTAAGAATCCTCCACCTCCCGGCTGGCCACGACAAGGGGAGATAATTTTCCAGGACTACAAGATGAGATATAGACATGACCTTGACCTAGTTCTCAAGGGAATTTCTGTCAACATTCGCCATGGTGAGAAGGTAAGCTACAGGCAACAGAAAATTTATCAGAGACACACTTTTCAATATTTCTGGATATTATTGTTGTATTTTCAAATGTAGACAGGCTGCCAGTCTCAAATAGCCACTTTAATTTTGGATTCAGTTTTGATGTTTCCTCTTGAGACATATCTGTTTCTAGAAGTTTCAAACTAGGGGGAGATAAGGTATATTTAAATTCCGCTGAGAAAATCAAATTGTATCAGCCACTTAGAGTCTGTTTTTGAAGGTTTAAAACTGTTGTAAAGTGTGATATTGTTTATTACTGTCATTAAGTTTAGAGTAATTATGTAAGTTTTGTCCTGTCCTGAAAATGGGGAAAAATTATCTTTGATTCAGGCTTAATGTCGGTCATAATGACCATTCCACAACCTTTGACCCAAAGAAGAGAAATTTAGTTTGGTGTACTTTTGCTTCTAATTTACTTTACTAAGTAAGCAATGAATTGTTTCACACAAAAGTTTATTGAATTGTATTTAATTCTTCTAACCTTTAAATCATGCTCATTTACAGATTGGCATCGTTGGGAGGACTGGGGCGGGGAAGTCATCCCTCACACTGTCACTGTTCAGACTGATTGAAGGCACTGGAGGCAGCATCATCATCGACGGTGTTAGGATAGCAGACATCGGTTTACATAACTTACGTGACAAACTCACTATACTACCACAGGTAAGGATTAAAGTCATACATGTTATACATATGTTATTAGCAAGCAAGTGGAAATATGTTCAAATGTTCTGAAATTTTACCACTGGCCCTCCATCTCTGGGTTTGGAGTTGGAATCCTAGGTGGAGTAGTTGCCGGATGCTACACAGGGTGGTGTTTGTTCTCCAGGTACTCCAACTTTCCTCCTTACCAATATTTGTTTTGTGGCATTGTGTCTCGTATTTATTTTCTAGGACATCATTTTTCTTGAATTATCTTTAATTGATACTTACGGTGCTAGATCCCTTTACTACTTTCTGTGTCATTTAAGATTTCACTCCTTGGACCCAGTTCTGTTTTCTGTGAAATTTATTTTTGTAATTTCTACCCAAGGACCCTGTGTTGTTTTCTGGGCCGTTACGGATGAACCTTGACCCTTTTGACCAGTACAATGATGACCAGCTATGGACCGCATTACAACAGGCTCATCTTAGTGAGTTCATCAAGACGTTACCGGGGATGCTTAGTTACCAGTGTGGGGAAGGAGGACAGAACTTCAGGTAATGCTACTCTTATTCCTCCTAGCACTTACACCACCCGGGTTGTTTTATAAGGTTACCAATACCTTGGCTTGTTTTCGTCTCCTTTTGAAAAATTAGCTGAATTAATTATTTCGTTATATTTCATGGTTTATGGTCTTGAAAGCATTTATGAAAGTTATTTTTCAGCTAAAATATTGATAATTTATTTATTTAAAACAAAATAAAGGGGAGATAACCTGTTTACATATTTGAAACTGTCCTTGGTACGTCTACACCTTGAAAAATTGAAACCCAAAGTTTTTGTGTCAAGAGCTTCACCATATTTCGAAACATTTTAGAAATACCATACAACATAAGGGAAACTAGAAAACTGAAAAATATTAATTCAAATTGTTATTTTGCAGGTTAAATATTAACAATAAATAGTGGGTTACCCTTGATAGATTACTGATCATGATTTTACTTAACACTATTAGATGGCAGGAGACACTGAGGTAATCAAAGAAATCCTGAAATAATTTTAGACTTTGTGAAAAGTTATCATTGAAGCCGTATTGTACATTAACAGTGTAGGACAGCGACAGTTAGTGTGTCTGGCCAGGACGTTACTGAAGAAGACCAATGTATTGATCCTGGATGAAGCTACAGCCGCTGTAGACATGCAGACCGATGCTTTGATACAGGAGACCATACACAATGAGTTCTACGACTGTACAGTTCTGTCCATCGCACACCGTCTTAACACGGTACTCGACTATGACAAGTAAGTTTCAAGGGTGTTTTATTCTGTATCTGCACAGAGTTATCTGTCCTTGCGAGTGTAGGTGTTGGTTACGACGCTGCATGTGTATGTGCATGCACTACCTCATATTTTAAGAAAATGTTTTGAGTTTTGCTGAGGAAATAATGATGTCACAATTGTTACCTACCAAAAAGGGTAGATAACTGTAATTGGCTAACACAGAATTGAGTACCCAAAACAAAATCTCAGCTAGCCAAACGTTACATATATACACTTGGCAGACATGATTACCTGTGTTGATATTTTCACTTAAGCTTTTAAAACTGTTGGCGATATGGTAGTTTTTCTTGTTATGCATCTATAACTTTAAAGATGCTCCACCGCCGACAGAACATAAATGATATTCATTATTTGAACAATAATTGTTGTTTAATCGTGTATATATATGTCTAATTAACACAAAAAATAATATAAAATAATTTATTTCCCCTTTGGTGCATGCGCAATCATTACTTCATTCCATATAGGATATAGTGACATGGAATTTTTCGGGATGCAATTAATTATTTTTCATATCTTTAACTTGAAGTAAAATTAGAAGCTCAAACTTTTCAATGGTGGTAATGGTGTAAAGTTAGTAACTTTTGTAACTGAAGAAAAATACTAAATCGTCTGCTCTTCTTTTTGATAGTGCAAAAATACCATTTGTCAGCGGTGGAGCATCTTTAATATTTCTATTCACATGCCAAGATTTCCACATCTTGACATGTTTGCTAATGAACCAACAATGTAGATTACAACATGAATGTCAAATGGATTTGAAATTCTCAAAACTCCTGACAGTATAACCAAAAAAAGGTTAATGCATCATGAAATTATCACAATCTTAAGTTTAATTGTAATGAAAGGCCACTTCATTTGTTGAAATAGGGAAAAAAACCGGATGTAATTTCAAGTCAATGGTTAATGGAGAAATGTATGTAGATATTGTGTATATTTAAATGTATGTTGTTTTCCTTTTAATTTCCCAGGGTAATGGTCCTTAGTAACGGCCAGATAGCAGAGTTTGATTCACCTGCCAAACTCCTTAGTAATCAAGATTCTGTCTTCTATGGAATGGCAGCAGACGCAAAACTTGTGAACAACTTTCAAAATGGAGGGAGTAAGGAATCCTGATGTTTGTACCATCGCCTACATGGTATGGCACACTTTGCTGTCAATGAGTCTCATTTCCTGTAATTATGACGTCATATTTTGACGTGATTTCTGTGATGTGATAATCACTGGAATAGATGTGACTAATCGACAGAAAATCGTACTCTACCAACATCGTTTTAGGATCTTGAAACCCTTATTATGACACATTTACAGTGTACTGTCTGAATCAGTGCTGTTTATGTGATTTTGTGTGATCACCAACATTTCCTTGAAAGACTTTTGCTGTTTTTGGAAGATGTATTAATTGAAGGACATGCATGATAGTTATTGAACACCAGAAATATTTTACAATCCTCAAAAAATGAAATGTCAGCTTGCTACTACAAATGTTAAATATTACATTATACACATTCCAAAAGCCAAAATCAATCACAGAAAGAGAGCTTTGTTCTGATGAAAGGTATGTTATGTGCATGTTGTCAGTTTTGTTTTGTAAGAGGTCTAGAGTTTTAATGCTCAAATTATTATTACATGATTATTTACTTGTACCTCCCTTGTAAATATTCTGTCTCTGCATATTACAGAGTTTCCTCCCTTGCGGGTAGGTATCCATTGTGACACCATTATTTTGTGAGTGAAATCCATATTGTTTTTAAACATATAACGTCACAATCAATACCTACCTGCAAGGGCAGATAACTCTGTGGTATGCAAAAAACAGAAGAGGATGTTAACTCATATTGTTAATATATAAATATGTTCTAATGTGTTAACCGAGGGTGAATATTGTTTAAAAGGTGCACTGGAATTAACAGCAGCAAATACTCCATATGACTAATTTACAAACAATGTATTCGCAAAATATTCTCACTACTGTAATAACTATTAGAAGTTGGTGAGGATCTATTCCAAAAGCACTGACAAAAAAAAATCATTACAAGAATCTAGATCTTTGCATGTATTAACTAGAGTTGAAAACTGTCTGGAAAAGCCACAAACAGAAACGTATATAAGTAAGTGGTATTCATATTTAAGTCAAATTTTAATTCACCCCTAGACGTATTTGAACTCTTTTGATCCAAAATCATGAATTGCTGATCAGAAATTTTCATGAGAATGTACAAATGATACTCCAAGAACGTTACATGTCTTATTAAGTAGTTGCATGGTCACAAAGACAGGTTTTGATGTTCTTTTTTTTTGGGGGGGGGGAAGATGACACAACAAGGTTATTGTAGAGGCATCAACAAATAAGTTGCAGTATTTATATGTAATAATTGTGATGAATTAAAAATATGTATCTCTATCATGATGTTTGTTACCTTATTGATCACCATATCCATCTGTTAAACCAGAAATTTGTCTGTCATTAATATCAAGGTCAAAGTAAAGTACAAATGGTCAGTGTCTGAAATTTGTCCCAAAAATTGCATAAAAACTATTTAAAGACGAAAGAACTTGCAACATTTTGAATACATTTTCACAATTAAAGTGTTGATTCCGATTAATGTTGTTTAATATGATAAATCTGTATTCAACTTTATTGCAAGTCAGGATCTATGGACGAAAAAGATGAATAAAACACATGAGATTAGAGTGATATTTATTACACAGTAAAGCATAAATAGTACAGTAATAGAAATTTTAGCACTTTTTTACATAACACATGTAGCACTTTCACATTTATAGTCATACATATCACACATAACAAATACATTTAGCACTTCATGTTTATAGTCATACATAAATTGATACAAATACATATCAAGCACTATTTCATACATCAATGAATTATACAGCACATAACAATCAAAGCACAATACAATGCATCAAAATTAGATTTTAGTCATTTCAGCAATAGTCATAGCTGGGTAGATAGATCACACCGGGGGATCCCTGAAGTCGGCGGCGTCTCTTGGAGATCTCGGAGACTGTCTTGGTGTTGTTGGTACGACTTCTCTTGTTGCTGAACCACTTCTTGACCTGCTCCTCTTTGATGCGTCCTTGGTCGGCGAGGCGGTAGATGACATCTGGGGATGGGTAGGGGTGCTCGGTGTTGAGGTAGTACCATTCTTCCATCAGACGGACGGCCTTCCTGGAGAGGACGGGTCTGGACAGCGGACGAGTCGAGGCTGACAGTGGCTCACTCTGGTGGCGGGTCCTCTCACGGGTTGTGGTGTCAAGTCCATCAAGACTGGTCTCCACACGGTCCATGATGAGGTTAAGCTGGTTGTCATAGTAACTGTTGATGGATGGGTGGTAGGTGGCGGGACTATCACGTAGATTCTGAAGACGCTCCATCACCACTGCTCCGGCCTGGTATCGGTAGAAGCTGGACAGCTGCTGAATCACATCACCATGGACACAGTGGAGTTTCTTGAACATCTGCTGTAGACGACGCTCTCGGTCAGAAACAGAGGAGTAGGACTGGGTTGGAAGGCAGACAGAAGGGAGTCGGGAGTGGTTAGACTTCTTTCAACTCATCTAGGAGGACAGATCTGAGCTCACAGAAGAATGGGTGGTTGAGTAGTGGAGTGGATGGTGGTGAAGTGGATGGACAGCAAACTGAAGATGGAGTCAGGCCGGGATTCTGATACAGGGCTGCAGGCGTTTAGTGGTCTCGAAGTGGGGACGGGGTAGTGGTGGCCTCGCAGTGGGGACTGGTAGCAGGTGGTCCTCCGCAGTGGGGACGGGAAGTGGTGGTTTCGCAGTGGGGTACGGGAGAGTGGGCTGGTATCGCACAGTGGGGACGGGTTAGTGGCGGTATCGCAGTGGGGACGGGTAGTGGCGGTATCGCAGTGGGGACGGGTAGTGGCGGTATCGCAGTGGGGACGGGTAGTGGCGGTATCGCAGTGGGGACGGGTAGTGGCGGTATCGCAGTGGGGACGGGTAGTGGCGGTTCGCAGGGGGACGGGTTAGTGGCGGTGGGGGGGGGCGGGTGAGGTAGTGGCGGTCTCGCAGTGGGGACGGGTAGTGGCGGTCTCGCAGTGGGGACGGGTAGTGGCGGTCTCGCAGTGGGGACGGGTAGTGGCGGTCTCGCTGTGGGGACGGGTAGTGGCGGTCTCGCAGTGGGGACGGGAAGTGGCGGTCTCGCAGTGGGGACGGGAAGTGGCGGTCTCGCAGTGGGGACGGGAAGTGGTGGTGCCTCGCAGTGGGGACGGGTAGTGGCGGTATCGCAGTGGGGACGGGTAGTGGCGGTCTCGCAGTGGGGACGGGTAGTGGCGTATCGCAGTGGGGACGGGTAGTGGCGGTATCGCAGTGGGGACGGGTAGTGGCGGTATCGCAGTGGGGACGGGTAGTGGCGGGTCTCGCAGTGGGGAGGGGTAGTGGCGGTCTCGCAGTGGGGACGGGTAGTGGCGGTCTCGCAGTGGGGACGGGTAGTGGCGTTCTCGCAGTGGGGAGGGGTAGTGGCGTTCTCGCAGTGGGGACGGGTAGTGGTGTTCTCGCAGTGGGGACGGGTAGTGGTGGTCATGCAGTGGGGTTGGGTAGTGGTCTCTAGTGGTGGAACTCCCTCAGTCAGGATATCTAGCAGGTCATCAAGTTGAGTGTGTCCATCAAGAATGGTGGCTTCAATGATATCGGACAAGGTTGTTTCGGGTTTCTTAACCTCATAATGGCGTCGGTGAATGGGAAAGTCAAAAAGACATGGCAAGTAGTTTCTTGAGTGATCGTCAAGGTTAGCTGGTGCAGATGTCAAACTTTGGACAGCTGAGTGATTGGTGACTATTTTCTGACAATTGAACACTTTTATTTTTAATACTGTATAATCCTGGCTTGTATACCAAGAGATAGGTCCTGTCCATTGGGCTGATCACACCAGAGTAACCAGGTATTCAGACTTCAGTAACCTTCGGTCCTCCCAATTGGTGGAGGCCCGATATGATTACAGGTAAGTAACTGTTCTACTGTATCAGGACATTCTGAATTGGTTTGATTGGAGAGGGTTAACATTTACATCTCACGCTACTGTTTTGGTCTAGAGAAAGGTGGACTTTGAGTTTACAGTAATCACTAGGACCCTTATCCTAATTGTCCTATGTGAACAGGAATTGTAATCAAGGTAATATGTAATTGTAGTCAGTCAGCTTTTACCTGTCTATTGTTTCTCTTGTAGGAACAGGTAAGGGTACTGTTTACCACCATCACTAAATTACCTCACCTGGATGTTGGCCTACAACCATGTCTATTTTGTTCGCTCGTCAGTACAGGTTAGGGGTCACTGTTACCTTGACTAAATTACCTCACGCTGTTTTTATCACACCTGACTAATGTTTTCCTAGGAGGATCAGTTAATGATACTGTTTACCTGTCGTATTGTTCTCTACTGTTTACCAGTTAATTACTCCTGATCACAATCCACTCTCACACCAGCGCCACTGCCCTTTAGTTATGGATGGTCTTCCCAATTGCAAGTGCTATTGCTTTATAGCTTCATTCTTTATGTACCCACTAAATATGTTCCTGTCATGCTTTTTGATATGACTGTTTCATTTCAATGATTAAGTTATTTTTGTTAATTGTTTAATCAGTAAAATATTTCATATTGATAATTTTACAATATAAATGATATAAAGATAATTTTACATTGTATTGTCACAAGAACACTTTCTCTTTACATGTATTTAAGTTTTATTCAAGTTCAATGTGCTGTAAGCTTAACATGTTTTTCTTTCAGTAATCTATGAAAACCATAAGATTTGATGAATTTAGCTGTGAAAATCATTCAAATGCCTTATAACCGTTAAAACACAGAATTTATGTACTGTAAAACTGGTGTTTTTTATGGCTTGTGTATGTTTAGTTGGCAAAAATATTTGCAGAAATCACTTTGTAATCATAGTACATGTAATACCACTGAAAAAAAATGTGAAAAGAAATAGTAGACCACAATTTGGCTTCATGGTCTAAACGTAGGTACTCATTTCACATGACTTTTGATGCAAATATAATGATTTTTTTTTGCAGCGCTGCCAAATATCATTTTCAGCTCTGATTTGTACTTGTAAAATAAAAATCTATGTATTGAAAGTACTGTAATTCTCAAAATGTTGGTAATTTTTTGTGATGAATATTATTATACTATATTAAAAGTTCTTCTTGATTCATTGGTATAAAATTACAGCACATATAAACTTTACAGCAAATATGTTTTTGCTTTTGTAAATTATGACAAGAACACATTTAGTGCCAACATTAGTGGGTTCAAGAATGGGGAAGACCACCTATTACATGTAGAATCAGTTTGTACAAAGACTCTTTCTTGATTTTGATAGATAGATAATTAATGAATTTTGTAATTAATAAAGTTTTATCTAAGAGATACAGATTATACAATCAAGAAGAAACATTAGTGTTGTGTTATTTTTACAAATGAAGTGAAATTAGGAATAATTTATTTCAACTAATTTTATTATATATGCAAATACATATAATATGGATAAGATAACAGGCTTAGCCTACCCATAACGCTTCTCCCATAGTGGTGTATAATACTAATTCAATTAATTAAATATATTATTTTAGTTTATTAACTGCTCACGCATGGAAAAAGTGAGGGTAAAAGTTACTTAAGCAATTATACGTATTCTTGCTATATATATATATATATATATATCTGTATTTCCTGAGCTATTTATAACTATAACAGAAACAGTTTTACTGAATTATTTAAGTATTTAATCCCATTGTATATAAAAATTACACAATAAAATATGTTTAAATCAAAATATTTAAGTATAAATAATATATGCAAATTTACGTGCGCGCACAAACACTAGTACACACACTCACATGACGTTGTATATAGACAATATGATATCTACTGGTAGTAGGTATCAATAAGAATTTCCCGTTAATAATTATAACTTGGACAAACTGATCACTGGATAAAGGTTAGGGATTAGTGGTGCTATGGTTTGTCCAGTAACGAATGTTCTGCATTCGAATATTACAATAAAAATTATTCGAATTTAGTTTACAATTATTTAGAGTGAATTTCCTACATTGAGATCGGTTATGAGATTACCATGATAGAAAGAAAACCAGAATCTGATTAACAAACAATATCTTGTGCATATGAAATATCAGTGAACTATAGTCAGTAATCAAAATTATTAAGGATGTACAGAGATTATGACTGGATAGGACACCGATATGTGTATGTACCCAAAACCGAGGTATCAATATAATAATTTAGAAACCGAGAAATAACCAAGATCTCAAGAGGTAAGTAGACTGTGACCTATTTCTATTTATTCCTAACTATCGGGCCGAAAAATCTAGTGAAAAATCCTACTGAAAAATATACGCCCTATACGGTCCAAGGGAGATAACCTAAAAAAAACCCAAACAAACCCTAATTTAATGATATTTAAAAGGAGAGGGTTTGGGTGGGGTGGGCCAAATTCGGGTTTAATGTGTCCCCGACTGATACGGTGACACCCCGGCCTTGACCCCTAATCCTATATGTATATAACTATCCAGTAACTAACCTACTGGGCGACCTATCATTTGATGAAAGCTGAAGATGGAGATGTCAGCAGTTAACAAGTAGATATAGAAAGAGGCGACTTGACATTCGAAGTATTATAAAGTTTAAACTATGTATATGGGTTATAAGTAACCCGAGGTATATAACAATTTGAAAAAGGCCAGACTGTGGAAATTAGTTTAGGTAAAACTGAGCTGTCGTTGGGTGTCCCCTACCGACGGACATTGCTCTACATGACTATATTGGTATAATAAGGTACAAAATTTATAGTAAAGGTTAAGACTAGATATCTCGTCTAGAAAAATCTATACAGTAAGGTGAGTGACATACATGTTGCAACAATCAGAAAGAGAGAGCAGTGATTGGGATATCCCCTACCTACAAACTCTGGACTCTTGTGTAATGTTGCTAAATGTATGTTAATTAAGGAGAATATAGGTATAAAATATTATAAAATCTGTGACAAGGGTGTATCTTTAATGTAACTCAGCATCGCTGCAACCACTTTCGGGGAGTCCGTAAAGAAGTGGCTAATGTCCGGTACAGTATCTGGAGCAATGTCTAGGTTCATGTAAAGTTTCTGTCTCTGTAAATAAAATTTGTCGCAATGTAATATATAATGGGTGACTGTTTCCGGTACCCCACATGAGTCACAATTTCCGGTATCATGAATTTTGTATTTATATAAAGTATAATTTAGGCCACAATGTCCCGTTCTTAATCTTGTGTAGCGGGTCATCATATTTCTAGATACATTTTTAACTTTATTCTTAGATTTACTTAGTTTAACAAAGGGTACATGTGTTTTCATTAGCTTACCTACACTGGAAGTGGTCCACTTGTTCTGCCAGACTTGTAAAAAGATGTTATTTAGCACAGAGACGGTTTCCGATTTGTTATATGGTATCGGTTTGTCTGGGTTTGGTTTCTGTAGGGCTAATTTAGCTGATTTATCTGCTAATTCATTCCCCGGGATGCCAATATGGGATGGACACCAACTTAATATTACCTGTATGGAATTTTGGACAGTAGTTAGAATTTCTAATACATGCATCACCAGAGGATTATCGATTTTGTGCACCGGAGATTGCAATGCCTGCAAGGACTGTGTGGCTTTGATGTTAGGCGTCGCTCTCTCTGTAATCTTCAAAGGAAATCTTTGCTAGCCTGTGATTGGTTAAATGTTTTCCGCTGAGCTGCCTTCAATTTCACAATGAGATAATCCAGGGGTGTAGAGATCGTAAGTGATCGGAACCCCTGGAATATTGAGGAAGATATAAAATGAAATATTCAGTTTGATAAGCGTATAAAAAAGTTCCAATTCAATTATTAAAATGGTATTCATTCTAGTTACTTGAGTTACCTTAACCATGAATACATAATGTTATAAAAAAAAAAGATCGGCTGTTTAAACGATTAGCATATGGGAACCTATACAATTTTAGACAGATGCCTAATTCGGAAAATAGCGGTAACATACTTCAATGATCACAATCCAAGATGGCGGCATGCCGGCCGTATTGTTATCCAATCTGTCCCAAATAACACAACAATGGTCCTAGGGGAACACGTGCATGGACTTCGAGATATTCCATGTGTAATAATGATATACAATAGTTAAATTTTTTATCGACGTATATAATCAATCGACACTATAAAACACAACAAAAGCTATATTAAATACCTAAATATGTACATTCTATAATTTGTATCTCATATGTTGAACGCAGTTGTCCAAATAAATAAGTAGAGCTACATTTTATAATTTTTATCTCATGTGTACGCAGTTGTCCAAAGTCACAAATATCAATATGTGAGTATTTTAAACCGAAAAAATAACAGGAGGTAACAAAGCAAACATAATTTGGTATTTTTTAATAAGTTATTTTCTATGGTGGCAACAAATACCATTAAAGGTCCGCAATATCAAAAGGCACAACTAGGGCACTTCTCTGATATAAAAGGAAAGCTTCAAGGAGTTTCGTTGAATGGTTTTGGAGCTACAGCCTTGGGAAAGAATCTCGAACGGACGAAAAGAGCACAATTTAAATTCCAGCAAACGCGTTTCGCAGGTGATAAAAAATGCAAAAATAACATGTTTGAACTGATAAACTTAAAAGTACTTGACCAGTTAATGTAGAAATAATCTGTCTTTCACTAATAAAACCGCCTAATTATTCAATGTCCTCAAGTTTTTTGAAGTAAGAGTTACTTCCCTTTGTTCATTGGTATAATCAAAAATGTTTTCTCTTAAAAATATGCAATTTAATTGTGAGGTTTACTTCTTTCAATGATCACTGAGCTATACCGATGCGGTACCAATTTTGTAACTATTTTTAAGTTATTACCAGTACAGTATCCTAAGATCCTCTACACTGGAATCAAATATTACATCTTGGTAATGGTGAGGATAAAAGTGTTTGTGACCACAGTTTCCAATCTAAAATATATCTGATATGTAGTTATAGAAAAAAAATATTCACTGTGGTTGGCCGGTATCACATCTTCTGGACGATTGTCCCTTATCTATGACCATCACTGTTATGCTAAATAAACCTTTTCCGAATGTTCCTTCTTGCTTTGTGTGTGCTTAAAGCTTTTTGAGTGATGTAGACCTACGTGTCTTCATGACAATTATATACTTATTTGTTGCACAAGATGTTTGGATATTATCTGCGGCTCTCCTTGTCGTTACATAATTACTTGTTAAACTTTAAAAAACCTCGGATCATGTCACCTCTGATCAGTCTGTATGCTAGTGCTGGTAATAATTTCCTGGGTTTGACTTTTTTCGCCATTTTCCCACGCTGTTATTTTGTGTTTTTTTCATCTATAATATGGTTCTGTCTCATCGTCCATGTTTCATTGAAGGACCTCGGTCGTGTGTGAGGTTTATGATGTCCCGAGGCCCTATTGAATGGGAAAAATGAAATTATTCTTATCCTTAAAAAAAAAAAGATGTCTCGACATATTACCTCAAATCCTCCACCTCTGGGTCGCGAGTTCGAATCCCATGTGGGGCAGTTGCCTGGTACTGGTCGGTGGTCTTTCTCCTGATACTCCGGCTTTCCTCCACCAACAAACCTGGCACGTTCTTACATGACCCTGGCTGTTAACAGGACGTTATAAACTAATAAAACCAAAGTTTTCTTCAACAGAGAAATGGTTTCCGATGTTGTATTCTGATTCTATAACCACTTATTTATTATTTTGGCTTTAACTTTAATGATTCGTATGATGTCTGGATTTACTTATTTGGATCTAATTGCTCCTCCATTTTATTTAAGTTGATCAGCATTGGTATATAAATATTTAAGCGCCCTGATTTCTCAGATACTTCCGACTGATTCTTTTGTTATTGTTTAATACACTTTAAAGTTTAAATACAAAAAAATCTACTCTCACGATACTACACATATCTGTTGTTGAATTTCATATTCCACGTCTCAGGCCATTTACTTATATTGTCGACGTCGTTCTGAAATTTGCATCGTCGGGAATCATTTTCATAACCATGTTTAGCACTACAGATCCTTTGTTTTGCTAAAGTTTTACAACATATTAACAAATACATACACAATAATACATAAGACATTAGGACATTGTTCACATAACAAAACCTATACACTTTCACACCAACTCATAAAAGTTTGACAAAAAAAAACCCCATTAAATTTTATATCTTTTGTAGTATCTATAGCAGAAACGAATTTCATCTTCAATATCATCATTACTAAATGAACATTCCTAGGTATATTCCTGTATCTTCCCCTCTCTCTATTCAAATCATGGGCAGATAACCGAAATTTAGATATGTTTCTCTTAACTTAAATGTCAAAAGATTTATCTAAATAAGGTTAACAAAAATAAGTTGTAATAAGATGTTTGTATACATTTCCTTTAAATGAATCATTTATCAAACGTATACATTCCTATCTAAAAAGATCTTCTAACTTGAATTTAAATAGATCAGAATCAGATTTAAGAAACAGTTTTAAATCATATATTCACGTACATATCTAGCCAAAACCACAATTATTAACTTTCAATTTCAACTGTAAAATCTAGCTATCATTGTTTTCTTCCATTTCATTAGGACATTCCTTTAAAATGCAATAGTTAGTATTTTTAGTTTCATCCATTAATTTAGTTTGTTTGTTTGTTTGTTTGATTTGTTTGTTTGTTTGTTTGATTTATTAACGTCCTATTAACAGCTATGGTCATGTAAGGACGGCCTCCCATGTATGCGGTGTGTTGCGTGTATGTTGTGCGAGGTGAGTGTACTGGGAGACTGCGGTATGTTCGTGTTGTGTTGTGTCTTCTTGTATAGTGGAACTGTTGCCCTTTTTATAGTGCTATATCACTGAAGCATGCCGCCGAAGACACCAAGCAACACACCCCACCCGGTCACATTATACTGACAACGGGCGAACCAGTCGTCCCACTCCCTGTATGCTGAACGCTAAGCAGGAGCAGAAACTACCACTTTTATAGACTTTGGTGTGTCTCGGCCAGGGGACAGAACCCAGAGCCTTCCTCACAGGGGCGAACGCTCAACTCAAGGCCAAAAGTGAGGCGGTGCCAAGGGAGGCATTAGGAAAGATAAAGTCAGTTAGGAAGAAGAGAAAAGATAAGATCCTAAATTTAGTCGCCTTTTACGATCATGCAATAGGGGCAGCAGGTACAATTCTAACGCCCTGACCCTGCAGGGCTTTATTAATAGATAAAGAAACTCTTCCACGTTCAACATATACCATAGCCATAGCATAAGTAGTGTTTTTCTTACACAAAGTACTCTTTTTAAGACGCTGATGTGTACCTTTCAGTCAGTATAATGTGTAAAACTCGCCCCAGTTCTGACGTGGCATAGTTACCAGTTTTCAGACTGCTTTCGTTCACAGAATCCGTTATGATCCGCTGTTATAATATTGCCAAGGAATGAATGTCAGACTTGTTCGAACGATAGTATTATACATTTACTTTTATTGTTTTTGATCCACGTTTGTAATTAAAATAGATTGTTTGTGTATATCACCTATAAGCCGAGGGGCAATTTTTCCTAAAAAAACCATTCGTAATACAAATTCTTTTTCATTCAAGTTATGGTTTTATTATTAAAAAGTTGTTTCCCTCGTAGGGTTCTAGATGGGACCAAGGATTATGACCCCTCTGGTAGAACCTTGCCGGTGACGTTAGTCCATACCTAGAGAGTTTTCAATTAATTATTAATCCCTTTACTTTACGATTTATTAACGAGAATTTTTTGAACCATTATAAGGAGTTTAACCACAATTGTTAGTTTATAATATTTTTTGTAAAAGGCAATAACCTAATATCGAATAACTCACCATTCGAAATTTTTAGTCACGGTTATTGTATAGTAGGTTGGTGATGGAGTCCTGAGGAAATTATTAGGATCGATCAATTAATGAATGTTCCAAGAACATTTAAAGACGCATCATTCAATTACTTTACCTACTATTGAACTATTGTAGTTTGTATATAGTTTTTTTTTCTAAAACTGTGGATGTTTAACTAGTGGAAATACTTGTTTGAAGATAATTTGAACAAGGACATAGTCATTCACGATCCCGCCGCCCAATGGAGATATCAAAGCTGAAAGCAGACAGTTTGATTGTTGGAAAACTTCATGTGTCATGGAAAAAAAATTACAGGATAAAAGGAAGTTGAGCTTAAGAATAGAGATGGAGGTATTTATTCAAGTAGGAGCGGGGCATGGCAATTGTTTGAATCTGTATACAAGCCGCCATTGTCATTTTATATTAGACTATATCTACACAAAGTTGGGTGGAGTTTTGCAAAGTAAACATTTTTCCATTTGATCATGATATTTTCAGCATTGTTTCACATGGTTACTGGAAAAAGTGCAAAAATGAAACCTATATAAAATATGCAAAATGATCTACAAGACCATTAAGTAGAACAATGCTGTCATATGATTGTTTCTTGGAAAATTTATCTCTGCCTCGGTATTAGAGGTTGTGAACCGGAGAAACGATTCTTTCACATATAATCTGCCATTTTCAGCATTTGTTTCCATGGTTACAGAAAGCACAGAACAAGAGGATAACCTTAAAATAGCAAAAGGCAATTCTAGACCATAAGACAAATGTGTCTAATGAAGGTTTCGTGGAAAATATCTCTTCTGGTTTTAGTGTTGTACAACTGAATCGATACATGGTACAAAAATATGATGATTCTTCAGCAATGTTTCCAAGCAAAAGGTACTACAGTTTTCGTGGAATAATATATACTAGTTGTTTTAGTTATGCTCGGATATACCATTTCGTACGGACGGACCAGACGGAAACCCATTTGTTATATCTTGGATAATTGCGGCGGTTAACTCATTTCAGTGGGGCAGCGATATCTATTCTTGACCGTAGTGTTTAACCCTCCGTGTCTCGACCAATTCTCTGCGTCGTTTATTTAAAATTTTATGTCACTATTATCAACATTTTATGCCATATGTTACGCCACGTTCATGGCTTAGGACGTTTGTTAGTTCATAAACATCATGTTTCAAGTCTTATTTGGTGATCGCATTCCTTTCTCGTTTGAAAACATTAGACAGCAGCCGCTTGAGTTGCTCCTGCAAGGTAGTGGCGTTTTAGATTCTGTACCTTGCTGCCCTTATTGCATGATCATGGGGAGGGCATTAGGAAAGGATAAAGTCCCGTTAGGGAAGAAAAAGAAAAAGATCCTATAATTTAGGTCGCCTTTTTACGATCATGCAATAGGGGCAAGCAGGTACAAATTCTAACGCCCAACCTGGGGAGGACCTGCCTCAACTTTATGGCCTTGAGGTTTGAGCGTTCGCACATGTTGAGGAAGGATCTGGGTTCCTGTCCCCTAGGCACGTGACTTTCAGCCTAAGTCTATAAGAAGTGAAGTTGTTTCATGCTCATGCCTTAGACGCTCAGCACACGAGGGAACGGGGACGAATGGTTCGCCCGTTTGTCAGTATAAGGTGACCGGGTGGAGTGTGTAGCTTGGTGTCTTTCGGCGGCATGCTTCATTGATATAGCACTAATAATAAAGGGGCAATCAGATTCCACTATAAAAGTTGACACAGACATAAATATACCGCAAGTCTCCCCAAAACAAGACGCACCTCGAACAACATTCACCGCTATACACACCGCATGGCAATTGTAGGCCGTCCTATACTATTACCATATCTGTGTTAATAGGACGTTAAATTAATCAAACAAACATAACATAATATTGCATGAATCGTAAAACGGGCGACCTTAAATTTAGGATCTTATCTTTTTCTCCTTTCTCCCCAAAATTTGATTGGATCTTTCACTAATGCCTCCCTTGGAACACGCCTCACTCTTTGGCCACACATTTGGGCTTTGAGTGGTGAGCGTTTTACGCACCGCTGTGAAGAATGGCTTCGGGGTTCCTGTCCCCCTACCCCGTGATACACCTAAAGTCTATATAAAAGTAGGTAAGTTACTCTCCTGCTTACGCGCTCCAGCATTACAGGGAGTGGGAGGGACGACTGGGTTCGCCCGTTGTCAGTATAATTCGTAAACGCGATGGGGTGTTGTTGCTTAGGGCTCTGTGGCGGCTACAATGTCGGCAGTGCTTCAGTGGATATAGCACTAATAAAAAAGAGCAACATTTCCCACTATAGAAGAAAGACACAACATGTTTTTTCTGCAGTTCTACCAAACACGCGACCTCTCACAACATACACGCAACACACCGCTCCCTGACATGGGAGGCCGTCCTTACATCGACCGGTAGAGCTGTTCAGTAAGGATGTTTATTAAATCAAACATAGGGTCTAGTTATAACCAGTTACATTCGACAGTAGGGGTTGTGTTTGTTTTTTGGTTTGATTTAATTAACGTCCTATTTACAGCTATGGTCATGTAATGGAACGGACCTCCCCCATGTATGACTGGTTTCTGTTGCATTGTATGTTGTTGCAGTGCGGGTGGTGCAGTGTTTTGGGATGGAGGGGTGTGTCGCGGGTATTGGTGTTTTTGTGTTGGGGGGGAGGTTGGGGGGAGGGTGGGGGTTGTGGAGGCTAGGGGTGGTGGGCGTGCTTGGGTGAGACTGCGTAGCTTGTTGGCGGGGGAGGGGGGGGCTGGGTTAGTGCCTAGGGTCTTACGATGCAGTGGCTGAGACCTGCGGTATGGTCATTGTTTGTACTTCAACTTTTATAGACTTGGTGGTCCCTCGGCTCAAGGGGGAGCACCAGAAACCCCGTGCACCTTCCGCAAGGGGGAGGAACGCTCCAACTTTCAAGGGCCAAAAAATGTGAGGCGGGTGCCGCCAAGGGTAGGCATTTGGAAAATAAAGAAAGATGAAGTCCAGTGTAGGACAAGAAAAGAAAAAGATAGAAGAGATCTAAATTTAGTCGGTCCTTTTATAATTACGATCAATGACCCCCATTATAGGTGGCCCGGGGACTGAGGGCCAGCACGGCTACCAATTCTAAAACGCCATACATTGCTATGGTTATGGCATGTGGCATTTTAATGCCAATACACAGCATCACCAAGGTAGCAGCGGGACCCCCCTTCACACCACGCTTTCCGTTTTCTATTAATGGAGATAGTACCCTTAGGGGCACCTGTTTACCGGGTTCCTTGCTTTGGACTTGAACCCGACTCGGTTTATTGATTCGTCCTCGGGGGGGGGTTCCTGAATAAGTTGTGTACATCCTGTACTTTTTAAATTTATATAAGTGATGCGAATTTTCATGCGTTACTAATATACGAGAGTGAAGGAAGACAGAAAGTAGAAGAAGCAAACATTTGGCCGCTCGTTAAATTAAAAAAAAAATGAAAACAATATCATAAATGTAAAAGTGATAAGAGGAAAGTAGTTTTACCATCGTTTTAAAAAAAAAGAAGATGTAGATATAGAGTCTTGCTTTATTCTGTATCATATATAATTTATGTTTTTTTGGATCAACTGATTAAACCTGCCACATTTAACCGATTGTCTACCCAATAACGGCCAATAATATAATCATATATTATAATTATACTAGATATACGTTAGGAAGAGAAAGAAAAGAAAATGCACACTAGGCAGGGTGGCAATGATACACCCTTTATGTAGACCGGATACCCGGCGTAAAGTGGCAAGTGTTTTTCTTTCACAGCTTTAGAAAGTTTATATTTTGACAGATTGTCACCTGCCTTCAGTACTATCTTACTGCACCCTTTCATGCGGGGTGACGATTTACCAACCTCTGCCTCTTCGAGGCATTGTAAAAATTATCAGCAATCCGAGATTTAGTATGTCTGGAGAGACGCCGTATATTACGCGTTCAACTATTGTCTGTTGAGACTGGAGTTTTCCTTTACAGATGATCCGATACTCGCCCAATTGTTTTTTCTTTTTAATAGTTTCACTTTTCTGCATGTCATCAGTACATACTACCAATCAAATCTCCGTTTCCCAAGCCCCTGATGCCTTTTCACTGGGTATTCTATAACACCTGTAATAAGTTTTTGGATTTTTAATAGGGTTACATTGGCGATTTTTTTCACATTTTTGCAATGTATGATGATTGCGTCTTTACTTACATTGTCTTTCGGGGGAGTTTATTCTTTTTCTCTTAGCATTCGCTGTGAGAGTTCAGGGGTGGTCGAAGTTTAGTCTTCCTACAGAGGTAATAAAGTATCAAAATCCTTGAGACGATTGTAGTTTGGTATAGATCTTCGAACTTCGACCCGATCCGATACTGGTTTACTGGAACGCAACGGTCATGAAAATGATAGAACCGGGAAAGCGGACCGAAAAGTACGATGAGCTATTAATCGGAATTTTACACAACCAAGACAGACGACGGACGGTGGCAACAAACAAGTCACTAATACCAATATACCACTAGAAAGGCGATCGTGCTGTATTAAGCAATCTGATTGAAATACAGATCCTTATACAACTACCTTTCAATATAGAACACCCATATGGGGGTTCACGACGGTGACCTTTTACCATGGACTCTAGATCAAATACGGTTCTACGATTTCCAGCGTTCAAGAACACCTTTCAAAAGTAAGCATGAACAGACGATTAACGGGCGAAATGACTTACAGTCCACCACGAAAATTATTCGGACAGCTTTTTTCATACTAGTTCCGTTCCCCGTCAGACGAGCGGACGTGGCACAAACATCCTGACTCACTAATACATTGTCAGATCCCACATAATAAAATGGCGTAGTATCGTCGATGTTACATGTTGGACAACGGATGTTGTATATCAACGCATCGCCTAAATGGCTAGATCGGCGCCCTCGTTCCCAAACCGCTCCAATCTGATACAAAAAACTGTCCGATGCTGACCACTGGACAACAAAACAACAGAGTATAACCCGGTAGGGTATGAAAGAAAATGGGTATGTATATAGTGGGCTCCTGCCATTCCACACACACTTGACACTTTTATATTATTATACTGAATAGGACTGGCTTGGATGTCAAGACAATAGACTGTCATTTGGCTGACACCAGTAGTACAGGTATTCAGACTACAGTTACATACATCGGTCTGCCTTTAGTGGGTTTGTGAGCCTGCTGATGTACTGGGTAACAGGGGGGGATACTTGTGTCTACTCTAACAGGACATTCTGATTGGTTGATTGGGAGACCGTTTGAACAGTTACATCTGCTGCCCCTGCAGGTAGGGGCGGGTAGAATTGTTAGAAAGTTAACATCCGTGTCCCTCAAATGAAACACACACAATATGGCGACTAATAAAAACATGAACATAATAAGCACAAATCCCTGCTACACAATCCGATTTATTAACAAAAGTATTACACTTATCAAAACTTGGCAAATTCTGATTTTAAAATGATATTTTTACGGTTTTTGGAGGTTAAAGACATTTATAATTTATTAGTATCCATCTGACCCGAAGGGTCATTGATGACCTATAGTGCGTTCATGTTTCGTCCGTCGTCGTCCGCCGTCCGCCGTGCGTTAACATTTCACATTTTTAAACTTTCCCTCAGATTCTAACCAGTGCGATTTAGCTGATAACTTGCATGAAATAGTATCCTGACATGGTCCCGAAAAAGTGTTGTTTTATTTTTCGGGTGATCTGAAATCCAAGATGGCCGCCACCTTGAAAACACATTTTGAAGCTCTTTCTCAAGTTCTAGCGCGGTGCGATTTTGCTGAAACTTGCATGAAAATGATCCTGACCATGGTCCCGACAAAGTGTTTGTTTATCTTATTGTGGTCGATCTGAAATCCAAGAATCTTGAAAACACATTTCACGATCTTCTCAAGTTCTAACCGGTGCGATTTGGCTGAAACTTGCATAATAGTGATCCTTACATGGTCCCGACAAAGTGTTATTATCACCCCAGCCCAACGATAAACAAATGGGTTTCCGTCCGTCTCGTACGAAATGGTTTGGTTTCGCGGAGCATAACTACTAAAAGCAGTAAGATATTTCCACGAAACTTCATACGCACGATCGGTCTTAATGGTCTAGTAGTGCCTTTTGCTATTTGTTAGTTTTTCATTTTTTTTTGCATTTTTTTCCGTAACCATGGAAACAAACATTGCTGAAAAATATCATATTTTTTGTATCATGGTCAGGTTCGTTTCCGCAGCATAACTCTAAAACCCGGTTGAGGATATTATGCACCGGAATAATTCCATGAGGCACATTGGTTCTTATGGTCTAGTAGTTGCCTTTTTGCTATTTTTAAGGTTTTCCACTTTTTTGTAATTGTTTTCTGTAACCATGGAAACATTGCTGAGAAATGGCAGATATTTTGTTTTGTGTAAGAATCCGTTTCCAGCGTCACAACATCTAAAACCAGCAGAAGATATTTTCCATGAAACATTCAATCTAGGACACATTGTTCTTATGGTCTAGTAGTGCCTTTTTCTAATTTTTAGGTTTTCAATTTGCCTTTTTTGTTTTCCGTAACCATGGGAAAACATTGCTGAAAATAATCATATGTTTTGTACCAGGGGTTCGTTTCCGCAGCATAACTGGGAAAAAACTGGTTAGAGATAAATATTCACGGTAAAACTCCAATAGTCACATTAGTCCTTATGGTTCTAGTAGTGCCTTTTTGCTATTTTAAAGTTTTTCACTTTTTTATTGTACTTTTTTTCTGTAACCATTATGAAACATTGCTAAACAATATCATATTTTTGTTGGCAGGTTTCCTCTGCCGATTTCCGGAACAATAACTCGTAAATACGCAGCAGAGCAGTAATTTCCAGGAAACCTTCATAGACACATTCTTTTTTTGCCCCTGGCAGGTAGGGCGTAATAGAAATATGGTAACCTTCCTGCCCCTATTGCATGATCGTAATAGGCGACTAAAATTTAGGAGTCTTATCTTTTCACTTCTTCCTGAACAGACTTCCTAACTGACTAATGCCTCCCTAGGCGGTTATCTCACCTAATGCCTCCCTTGGCAAAACCTTGCCTCTACTTTTGGCCTTGAGATATGAGCGTTCGATCCCCCCCGGTGAGGAAGGCTCATGGGTTCTGTCCCCCAGGCCGAGACACACTACCAAAGTCCTATAAAAGTGGTAGTTTCTGCTCCTGCTTAGCGTTCAGCATACAGGTAGTGGGGCGACTGGTTCGCCCGTTGTCAGTATATAATGTGTGACCGGGTGGTGGTGTTGCTTGGCTGTCTTCGGCGGTATGCTTCAGTGATATAGCACTTATAAAAAGGGCAACAGTTTCCACTATACAAGAAGACACAACACGAACATACCGCAGTCTCCCAGTACACTTCACCTCGCACAACATACACGCAACACACCGCATACATGGGAGGCACGTCCTTACATGGGGACCATAGCTGTTAATAGGACGTTAATAAATCAAACAAACACATTATTTTTATGACTAGTAGTACCTTAGCTATTTATAGTTTTCATTTTTGCACTTTTTTTCCGTTACCGCATGGAAACATTGCTGAAAATATCATGGTAAATGGTTAATGTTCCTTTGCAAAACTCCACCCATCTTTGTGTATATAGTCTAATATAAATGTCAAGGCTGTATACCTGATTCAACAATTGCAGCCCCACTCTACTTGAATTATACTCCATCTTTCTTTAGCTCAACTTCCTTTTTCCTGGTTTTTTTCATACACATAAGTCTCCACAATCAAACTAACTTCAGCTTTGATATCTCCATTTGCGGGGGATCTGAATGACTATGTCCTTGTGTTTAGTCGCTTTTATTGTATGGAATGTTATGTGAAGTCTCAAATTTAAGTGATGTTACTTTTAAATAATTTGAATACATGTTAGATAGACTACATTTAGATTTATGAATACAGATCGTAGTACTGCAAATGCCGACCAGGACACATTGCGGCTTCGAGAATTCTAAATAACTAAAATTTTGTTTAAAAATATCATAAAAAGTAACTGTGAACTGAATCATTTGTATGTCATAACTAAATTCCAAAATTTTTCACGAAAAAGTTATCCAGAATTCGTAATTCTGTGACTCTGAAAAAGGACGAAATTCGGCATCTCAGCAGTACTGTATATGTACATCTACGAAAGCAAATTTTGATTCGGTCATAATCACACATCGTAGGTGTTTCACCAAGTAAAAGTTAGAAAACAGTAATCGCTTATTAAAATGTCGGTATGATTTTTTGAGAAAATTTGAATTGAATTTGTAATTTCAAGTTGATATTCGCCATATGTCAGTCTATGTTTATACATAATGGTGACCGTGTTTTCTAGTGGCGGTCGAAAATGGAGTATAAACAGGGTAAAATATATGAATACCATATGTTTAAATTTATATATTATTGTTAAATATTTTTATTTACACTTTTTGAAATTAAAGTAACGCAATAGATTTCGGATTGCCATACTATTTATTACAATAAAATGTAAATAAACATCGCAAGCGGCTGTGTTCCCACCATGTTTATGTGTACAGATATACGAAGTTAAACCTTTGAGCGTCCTGATGTACTTTCGTGTGACGTCATCACCATGATCGTAAAAGTCGACTAAATTTAGGATCTTATCTTTTCTCTTCTTCCTAACTGACTTTATCCTTCCTAATGCCTCTCTTTGCACAGCCTCACTTTTGGCCTTGCGTTGAGTGTTCGCCCTTGTGAGGAAGGCTCTGGGTTCTCTCACCTGGCCGATACACACCAAAGTCTATAAAAATTGTACTTTCTGTTCTTGCTTAACGCTCAGCATATGGGGAGTAGGACGACTGGGTCGCCCGTTGTCAGTATAATGTGACCGGGTGGGATGTGTTGCTTGGTGTCTTCGGCGGCATGCTTCAGTGATATACGTAGCTATATAAAAAGGGCAACAGTTCCACTATACAAGAAGACATAGCATGAATATACCGCAGTCTCCCAAAACACGCACCTCGCACAACATTCACGCAACACACTGCATACATGAGAGGCCGTCCTTACATGAACATAGCTGTTAATAGGACGTTAATTAATCAAACAAACATGCAAGAGTTGCGATGAGATTTCTAATGAAGAGAGTGTCTTAAAGTGCACCACACTTCATTTGTAAACGGAAGTGATGAATTTGACCTAACAGGAATTTAAGGTGCCAAACTTCTCAGATGATGTTTCAGAGGACAAGAATGAGTCTTTGTATTTAACAGAGTTGTACATGTAATAGCATCTCTAGTATTGTCGTGATGCATATCCGATTGAGGAAGCGGAAGAAGGTCAGTGGGATAGGAGGGCGACAATCTATGAACCATGAAATTGGATGATTTTATTATTTTTCCGTCAAGTGGATAGAGTTTGCCAACCAGGTTCAAGAAGGAAAACTTCAGAAAAAATACTAATTTGCCTGCTCCTGTTTTTGATATATATAAAAATACCATAAGTCGGCGGTGGAGCATCTTTAAATAATAATGACGTATCATTGGCAAATATTAACATAATAATATTATCGACTATGTCGTGTATAAAAACAAAAAAAGTAGTAGACCAAGGATTGAACCTTGGGGTAGACCTGCAGTGACTTTAGTCCATACATGACATTTTCCATTAATAACAATCCTTTCCTTACGATTATTGGGATAATTTTTGAACCATAAGAAGAGTTTACCACAAAATCAAAGTTTAATATTTTTTTGAAAAGGCCACGATGCAAAACTCTATCAAAAGCCTTGCTAATATCGCAAAACACCATTCGAATTTCTATACCCGTTTCAAGTGTCGAAAAGATATCGTTAGTTATTGTTAGTAGTTGGTGATGGAGTCCTAAGACTGATTAGATGATCAATAATGATGAAGTATATTTAAAGACACATGTTTCAATAACTTTACCTACTATTGACTATTGTATTTTTTTAATATGTTTTTCTAAATACTGTGGGATGTTAAAGAGAATACTGTTTGAAGATAATTTGAATATTTATTTGGAAATTTACATAAAATCAGCAGCAGTCTTGTTCTGAGAAATTAAAAAACCCGAAGCGTTGAACCATTTTTGTATTTTGTTAATTTCACTTGTAATATGTTGACAGTAGTACACAGCTCTTTTGTTCTCGCCAGATAATACTGTCATCGCCAAACTGAGAAGTACCAGTAGTAGGAAGATCTTCCGTTGTCAGTATAATGTAACGGGATGGGTTGGGTTGCTTGGTGTCTTCGGCGGCATGCATCAGTGATATAGCACTATAAAATAGGCAACATTTCCGCTATACAAGAAGACACAACACGAACATACCTCAGTCTCCCGAAACACGCCCCTCGTACTTCACACACGCTACACACTAACAAAAGCATACCTGGGAGGCCGTCTTTACATGACCCTGGATGTTAATAGGATGTTAAAATAATCAACAATCATCTGAAATTTGACCTGTGAGGGGGACCTAAGATTAGCTATACTCTGAAGATTCCCTTTAACTTGATGGGAAAATTCAGCTATAATCAAGACCTGCTACACCACCATTACCATGAACTCTAGGTGCAAAAATATTTTCATCGCCTATAAACTTACTAAATCTGTATATAACCCCATCATTGTTTATCATATACATTACATCATATATAAACCCCGTTTACATATCCGGGGTTTTGCTTTTGGAATATTGCCCTGCAGGCTGGGTATTAGAATTTTACCTGCTGCCCCTATTACATGATCGTAAAAGGCGACTATATTTAGGATATTTTCTCTTCTTCCTAACTGACTTTATCTTTCCTAATGCCTCCCTTGGCACCGCCTCACATTTGATCTTCAGTTGAGCGTTCGCCCCTGTGAGGAAGACTCTGGATTCTGTCTTCTGGTCGAGACACACCGAAGTCTATAAAAGTGGTAGTTTCTGCTCCTGCTTAGCGCTCAGCATCGCCCGCTGTCAATATAATGTGACCGGGTGGGGTGTATTGCTTGGCGTCTTCGGCGGCATGCTTCCACTTTACAAGAAAACACAACATGAATATACCGCAGTCTCCCAAAACACGCACCTTGCACATCACACACCGCATACATGGGATGACGTCCTTACATGACCATAGCTGTTAATAGAACGTTAATTAAATAAACAAACAAACAAAAGCTTTTGGAATACTATGAACACCCTTATTTACCCAAAAATACCCGTCACAAGACTAATAATCTTTTCTATCACTATTTCCATGGTCAGAAAAGCTGCTCCCCTCTTAGGTTTTAATGTTGTTACAACTGATGTCTTACCTTTATGCTTTTCGGGATTAGTAAGAATAGACAAAAATACATCTGTTTCTAAAAATGTCTAACCCAGATGAATAATCTACAGTACGATATTCAGCTACGTCCCCATCCCCTCTCCCCCCACCGATTTGTATACCTTTCTGTGATGAAACTAAATGGTAGAGTAGGGATCTTCTGGTAGTAGTCTTCTGAATAGAGGTCTTCTGGTAGTAGTCTTCTGCGTAGTAGTCTTCTGAAAAAGGGTGGTGGTCAATGCGGGCCAAGACTATGGGTCATCGTGAAATAAAAAGCTCGTTGGGACCTCGGGATTATCTTGTGTCTTTTCAGTGGGTACTGATAACAAGGCATCAAGATACCGAGTCTGAATAGGGGTGATCGAAGTAGAAGGGGTCTGCGTAGGTAAACGGATGTCAGATATCCCGGACAGTAAATCCTTGACGACCCTATCTGTACCGGGAGCGCTAAGATGAAGGCCGTCTCTGCTGAGTAGGTGCTGCTAAATATTTCCGTTCCATGCAAAGGCTAAATGCGGATTGTAGTGGAGGTTTGTGATAATAGAGGCTTGGGCGCGTAGTGTGACGTTGAACTGTCTGGCCTTGATGTTGATGCTGCTGATGAATGTTGGTCGGCGTCTGGCGTCGTCAAAACGTGAATCAACATGTGGCAGGAGTGCTGAAATGGCGATCTCTACAGTTGGAGAAACGGAGCAGATCTTCTCACAAAGTTGTTGAAACCGATTAAGAATGATTGGGACAGAATCTCTAGGGAGATTGTTCGCACCACAATGAATACCAACAATGTCATACATGTAAATAACATCCCGAATCTCATTCCTCATCTCCTCAATTCGGTATCCACTTCGAGAGATGACGAAAATGTCATCGCTAGGACGTTAGTACTTATGGAAGTACTTAGCCTGCGAGTGACCGTCGATCGGGGTGGACATAGTGGATATCAAGACTTGCGTGTTGATAGTATTACCAATAAAATTGGTTTGTGACATCTCTTGGATTGAATTGGATGTTCATGGGGCTCCGGAGTCCAGGTCCATATGGCACCAGTCTTCATTGTGGTATTCTTTCTTCTATCCAAGATTACACTCCCTGTATGCTGAGCGCTTAGCAGGAGCAGAAACTACCACTTTTATAGACTTTGGTGTGTCTCGACCAGGTGACAGAACCAAGAGCCTTCATCACAGGGGTGAACGCAAAACTCAAGACCAAAAGTGAGGCGGTGCCAAGGGAGGCATTAGGAAAGATAAAGTCAGTTAGGGAGAAGAGAAAAGACAAGATCCTAAATTTAGTCGCCTTTTAAGATCATGCAATAGGGGCAGCAGGTACAATTCTTACGCCCTACCGCAGACGACTGGTTCGCCCGTTGTCAGTATAATGTGACCGGGTGGGGTGTGTTGCTTGGTGTCTTCGGCGGCATGCTTCAGTGATATAGCACTATAAAAAGGGCAACAGTTCCACTATACAAGAAGACACAACATGAATATACCGCAGTCTCCCAAAACACGCACCTCGCTCAACATACACGCAACACACCGCATACATGGGAGACCGTCCTTACATGACCTTAGCTGTTAATAGGACGTTAATTAATCAAACAAACAAACCATACATTCTAAATTTCCTGGTTCAACTTATGTAACATAAAGAACAATTTCTCAACAGAATACAATAAGTAACAAATACATAACCAATGTAACCCGAAAACAGGACATGTTTCTTTTTTTTGTACCAGTATTTTCCGGTACAATAAACCGAGCACCAACTTATGTAAAATCCGCAGAGGGGCCCTGTTTTTTTTTCGATTGTTTTCAGGTTTTGGTACATCGTATACAGACGAGCACCTGTTATATTAAGCGCCTCATCCAAAGAGTAAAGGCCCCTTGAGACGCCACGTAACCATCTGTGTGTTCATGCTTCTGATTCAATCGATCTTCCTTTTGAAGTACTATAATGCTCCGAGAAGACGGAAAATACGGTACATATTTTTGAAAAATGAATAAAAATATTTTTAAATATACAGAAAAAGTTTCGGCTTGATATATATGAGTTTCATAACACTTTAGGGCCACATAACCGATATAAGATATGAAATAAGAAGAGTATAAGCATTGTGTCGTTATTAATATTATGGTTATGATATTTAGGTCAATATATTTCTTACAACATCTCAAACATCTATACCAGTATGTACATGGCCATACCCAAGATTTCAATATATTTCAGTGACTTGAATGTGTATACCATGTTTCATTCAAGACGTTAATTCTCATTCCATTTTTTTCTGCTGCAAAACCACACAAAGGCAAAATTATTTTCATTAACTACACTCTTACAATTGGTCCATTAACAGATTTGTATCATGACTTCTAATAACAAAACCTTCCCATTAATTAATTAATTAATTAATTAATATATGTTTTTCATAATCTGAACTTGTTCAATGGCTATTGCAATGTTTGTTATAAAATGAAAAATGAAATCTTGGGTATCGTTCTAAATATCTAACTGTTAAGTTAGGGTATACAACAGGAAAAAAAAAATCAAGTTTGAATGCATATCATTCATAACGTTATGCATTACAAAAAGCAAAAAGTGTCATCAAAGCATGCTGATGTCGTTACTTTCTGTAACACTGATGATTTCATCTTACCATGGGTAAGAACAGTCATAACCAGTAAACACTGTATAACATTCAGAATTAAATTAGATGTAACCCAGACACTGATATCCACTAATATTATACCTTTTGACACATGTTAATTGATTGTCATCAACAGTCAGTGAAGCTCTCTGCATAAAATAATATCAAAACAAATCCTTCGAATGACAATGAAAATAATTAATTGAGTGACTAATACTTTCATTTTTCCAAAATAAGTAAATACCGGTTTGATTCCCTTTTGTTTGGCTACTTTCAACCCAAGAAATTTCAATATTTTTTTTCCTGTGATTAAAAATAAATGTAATCAGTTAATGCAAAGTAGTGATCGTATGAGAAAGACTTTTGAAAACCATACTATCTTGCAGAGTAGAAGACAAACCTAAAAATTAAAAAACACATGTTAACAAGTCCAGTGTTCAATAACTCTTATGGCTGACCCGCGTGGTGTCGAAAATGCAAGACACCTAGATGCGCTACATGTCCAGTTTTATTATTAAAATGTAGTACAAGTGTTTTAAAAATGGCTTGCATTTCACTGTAAAGGGCACACATGAATTGGTTTTAATTGAAGTGTGTGATATATGCCTACGATTTGTTCTCGTTGTGGTGATTGTTACATCGGACAAAGTACTTATCAACTTAGAACACTTATGACTGTTCATTCTGAAGTCAACAAAAACATGGATTATCTATGTAATTTGAATGTCAATAAGCCATATACATAATTGTGCAGGTGATCAATTTAAAAAGTAGGTTCATTCGGCCCAACCAAAGAAATTATTTTTTTTGTTGAAATGCGATAAACGGAAGAAAATATGGAAAAACATATTAAAAATATCCTCAATTTAATTTCTTTATGCGTTTGAGATTGAACAAAAGTGTCTTGAATACAAAATCCTTGATTCTATTACGGCGTCCGATCAGACAAAATAATAGATATGCTAATGAAGCTGCGATGGATTTGTGTTGTCGAAGTTTCGCGCATGCGCATTGTCGACGTACGCACTAAAAGTAAACAAAATGGCTGAATCGAAAGTGTGCGAGATAAAGAAAAAATATATCTGAATCGGCAACAAAGTGTAGGAAATTGTAATGAATTCGGTAGCGGTATCCTCAATCTGATTAAAATACAGATCCATATAACCACTCCGTCATCAAACGTAGTGATAATAAAGGATCTGTAGTTTAATCAGATTGTTGTAATGTAAACGTGTGTTCCTTGCGACCCTCACGCTATGTGTGACGTCATTGATTTGCTCTTTGAAAAATAAACATTTCCTGAAGAGCCATCATAATGACCATAGCTGTTAATAGGACGTAAATTAATCAAACAAACAAACAAAAAATCATGAAATGACGAAAGTACTAGAGGAAGGTCGTTGAGTTTTATTTCATTGTATATATATATATATATACAAAAATGTATTACTTAATTAAAATTTACAATATACTTCATTCAATGATAAACTGGTTGACATCACATTCTTTTACAATATGAAAAAAAATACATAACTGGAGATGGAGTTCAAATGTACAAAGTTAATGCACAGTGGAGAACGAAAGATTGATGACTTTAAGTAATCCTGACACTTGGGGTCACATGACCTTAAAAACAATGTCAATAAATATACTTCAACACTTGCTTAGCTTTTACATTTCAAAATCACTGAAGTTGACGTGTGCTTCATGGAGAAAAGAAACCAGTCCATTAACTGGACAGTTACTGAATTAAAAATAATTGCTTATTTTAAACAGAAACCTTTATTCAAAACCTGTCAAACAGATAACAAATTAAAATATTTAAAATTTATAGAGCAAAACCTTTCATATTAATGTTATAATTTCAACTAGAACAGCTTTGTACACGGGTCAGAAAGGTGCCGGCCGCTATGTGTCCTGACGTGCTTAAGGTGTATGAAGAAAAGTAGTAATTAGACACCGATATTCTTCCGTTGTTAGCTAAATTTTTCCTAGATAAATAATTAAATGTTTCAACATTAATTTGGAAACCGGAGTAAGGTAGCATTATTATAAATCTTTGTGAAAAAGTCTTCCAAGTATTTAAACTTGAATCCTGATTCCAAGCTAACATTACATTAAGAAGCATACAATTAACTCAAATACCCCTTTTAAAAACAAGGTAAACCTCATAGTTTTGCTGAAGAGACACATAACAAATGTGAAAGGAAGGGAATAAAGGTCTTGCTCAAATATTTTAATCATGTAAAAGTTTTTTTTTTCATAAAGAGTTTGTATCTGCAAATAAACTCTGTGGAATGGTAATACTCTTTTCTTTGTCTCTCTGGAAAAACTTACTTCAGGATAAATTCTGGAAAAAAAAATATCAAGTTAGATGAAACTGTTCTAAGTGAAATATTGTATACTAGTTCATAGTAAATGTTATTTCTTTACCCATCACATAAGATCTACAAATATTTTGCTTTGTGTCCCCACTGTAAGTAGGTCCAATAGTTTGTATAACTTGTGGAATGAAGAATTTCTCTAATCCAAACGTGATCTATGTGGTGACCCACGTGCGATGTGTAGGAACAATTGGTGATTTGGGAAAATCCAGCCCCTCTATAGGAATGTTGCAATGTATGTGTTTGTGGAAGATTCGAAGATCTATGTGTACAGTCACCATCCTATGATAAGATGAAAAGTGAGACATCTGTAAGAAGGTTCCTGAATGATGGTCTGGACTTCCGAAGTTTTGTGTCCGTTGCGGGGGTACAATAAAGGTAGTCAATAATGGAACATGTAAAGGTGCTGTTGTGTTTCAATAAATGTGTAACTGCAACAGCATCAATAGTGGGGGGTAGAGGTGAATAAGCTGAATTGCTCTCCAGAGTTAAGGAGTTACGTGATAGCACACAACAGCAAGCTCCGACCACCGATGAACCAAATCCGTTTCTTCCAGTAGAGACCACTTTGGGAGAACCCCATAATGCTTAGTTTGTCATGTTTTTTGCCATGTTTCTGTTAATGCCAGAACATCACATGTGTTGATGTATGGATCCTTCTCGACATCCTGTTTGTGTTTTTGTCCTAAATTGTTTGCGTTGAAAAAGCAGATCCGTACATTATTAGTATCTTTGTTTGCCAGTTTATCGGAAGAAAAGATGGCTGCTTTTTCATTTCTTAGGCGAGTCATTTCTTCAGAAACGCTGTTATCTTTCTTAATAGCATCTGCATTGAAATCCAGGAGAAAAAGTCCCCTTAATGACGTTATGCGACTAAAGGCAGCATAAGCCTGACCTTTTGTCCTTAGTCTTTTGAATGAAATGACAACATTATCCAGAGTCTGTCCTTGCACTTTGTGAATTGTACAAGCCCAACACAGAACGACAGGGAATTGTATGCGAGTGATTTCTGGAGATGTATCAGACCTTCCAGCATTTTGTTTTACTTCTACTGGGAGAATAGGAACACCATCTTTGTAGGATTGAAGTGATATCTTTGATGACTGACGAGCTAGTCTTCCAATATTTCTGTTGTCAAACTTCACGATGAGGGCCTTTGGCATTGTGATGATTGTTCATTGTGCAGAATATCAAGGATAATTCCAGTAGCACCATTGACTAGTCCATCAGCTACATCAAGATTCTTTAACCAACATTATCCTTGCGTTCTTGCAAAGTCTTAAATGGTGACAGAGACCTCCAACAACTTGAGAGCAGTCATAGTTTTTCAGCACCCCAGGGTATTTAGTAATAGCCACTATATCCACTTTTTCCTCGGGCTGTGCATTCAACAGTGATGAGTTGTGAGGATTCAACATCTGCGCGAGTGGGGAAAATATGTAATGCTGTATTGGGATAGTGCTCACTTGCTCTAGAAATTATCTTTGACTTCAGTACTTCAATGTCATCTGGAGAATGGTCAGCGGTGCGCAACCTACTCAGCATTTGCGCAAAATTGAAGTCTCCTTTCTGTCGCATAATTTCAGTTAGCTCCACCAAGCTAAAGTTGTTTTCCCACAACCCTGCAAGGAGTACTGACAATTCTTCAGAGTCCACTCGTTCGGAATCTGCCATTTCGGTGTCAAACAGTTTGTGCTGTTGAACTGGTGGAAGCTGGTAAAAATCTCCTACTGCAAGGATACTAACACCTCCAAACAGTGTTCCACTTCCATCTGTTCCTTTAGCTTCTTGTAGGCGTTTGTGAATATGAGTAAACATGGTCCTCCCTACCATGGAAATTTCATCTATAAACCAGTATTTTCAGTTGTGACATCGTAGTCCTAAATGTTGCCAGTAAAGAAGGATTGGATCTAAGTGAGTAGTACCTACCACGATGTTTTGAATTTGTAATATCCAAATCCAAGATGACTGATTTGCAGCCTTTTTGATTCTAATCATATCATGTAGCCATTTTGATTCAAATCATATTGACTTTAATTAATATATTAAGCAATGAATAATTTTATTTATTATGTCATAACAAATTGTTAATAAGTCCAAAAATGGAAAATGTGTCCACAACCTTTGATGCAGTGACCCCATGATCTTACCTTTGGTCAGTCAAAACTTTGGTGAGTTGACTTCTTGTTTAATTCTGAACAACTCTGCTTCATTATAAATGTTGTAGCAAAATGTTCATGAGAAAATAATTTTTTTAAATTTGACCTTGACCTTTGACTTAGTAACCTTGGCCCATGACCTTACCTTTGGACAGTCAACTCCTTGTTTAATTCTGAACAACTTTGCATCATAATGTTATAACAAAATGTTTATCAGTTAAGAGCAACAACATTGTGATTTTTTTAAATGTTAAAATCCAAGATGGCCGATTTTTTAATTTAATTTCAGCCTGAAAAATTACCAAGCAGATCTAGGATGGATGGGGAAATCATCATGTAAAATATGGGGAAAATACTCCACTCCCTTCCATCATTAATGTGCAAAAGAAAAAAAACGGACAGACGGACGGACGGACAGACAGACGGACGGACGGACGGACAACCTGATTACTATAGGGCACCCGCATCTCGATGCGGGGCCCTAATTATTTTTGTCAATCTTATACTTGTAAATACTCTTGCACAACTCAAATGATGTCACTTTCTGAACAATACATAACTTCATGTTAAATCTTTACACTATGATCAAACTTAATAGTAATAATTCTTACCCAGCCTTGTAACATCTGATGGTCTCTACAAGCCCAGTCAAAGTTGCTCTTCCTTTATAAAGTTAAATAACTTCAAACATTGATTAGTAAAAATAAATATTAAAGTTAAAGATGCTCCACCGCTGATAAATGGTATTTTTTCTTGAGTTACAAAAGTTACTTACTTTACACCATTACCACCATTGAAAAGTTTGAGCATCTAATTTTACTTCAAGTTAAAAATATGAAAAATAATTAATTGCGTCCCCCGAAAAAATTCCGTACCACTATATCCTATATGGAATGAACTACTGAATGCGCATGCACCAAAGGCAAAATAAATTATTTATATTATTTTTTGTGTTAATTATACTCTTTTATACACGATTAAACACCAATTATTGTTCAAATGATGAATATCATTTATGCTCTGTTGGCGGTGGAGCATCTTCAAGTCATGCAATTATCAATTTATTTTAAATTAATATATATCACTAACAGTTAAAACAGATAAAAACATTATGTACAGTAGTCACCTCTATTACAAAACGTTAAATTTTAATTGATACATAAATATTAATGAGTCTATATAACATTTATTCTGAGCGCAGATGAAGGCAATTTCCTGCTATTCTAAAATACAAGATTTGAAAGTTCGGCCAATACACATTTCCTTGTTAGTGATAAGAAAATGTGTAGTGGCCGAATTTGAAGATCTTTCATTTCTGAGTCACAGGAACTAGCCTACACCTGTGATTCAGAGTAACATCCTTACCTTTGTTCCACCTTGCAGTATTTGGGGACACAAAATGTACATCATCTTGCCACCCATGGCGGGCGAAACCTATCCTATCCCCAATAGTCTCTCTGCACTTTATTGTCGACTTTTTCAACTGTTGATAAAAATCTTTCTTTGACACTAGTGACACATCACCAACAAAGGCATAGCATCTGTTGTACAAGTCAAACTTTCATTTCGGAGTCTATTTAAATATCAATGGGATTTACTTATTGATTTTCTTTAGCCAATTTGACCATAGCTGTTAATAGGACGTTAATGAATCAAACAAACAAACAAACAAATATGAAATATCATGTAAGGGATTCCATATATATATTTCCATCTGTTACCACTAACCAAACAAATCTTTATGCAATCTTATGCCATAGAGCTATCGGGGTATCCATAATAGGTGATAAACAAACAATTTATGGTGATCTAACAAACACTAACTTTGGATATTAAAATCTATAACATTACATATTTTGTTGTATCAATCTTTTTGACTTTACAAACAAGTAAAAAATTTATCAAATCAGTTTTAAACATCTTTCCATACACCCTATATTATTCACTATATAACACGTTATAATTCATACATGCCAGGATTAATCTTGATAATATTGAGATCAAACTTTTGAATTATCATACTTCATTTACATAATATGTTGCACTTATTGTTAATCTATTATACAGGTATACATATCATGCTGCTTTGGTATACTTTGTTTGTTTGTTTGTTTGATTAATTAACGTCCTATCAACAGCTATGGTCATGTAAGGACGGCCTCCCATGTATGCGGTGTGTTGCGTGTATGTTGTGCGAGGTGCGTGTTTTGGGAGACTGCGGTATATTTTAGTTGTGTCTTCTTGTATAGTGGAACTGTTGCCCTTTTTATAGTGCTATATCACTGAAGATACATACCATGCTGCCTTACAATGGCTGAAACGATTTTTCTCAAATTTTGTACGCTTATGGCCAATGGATCCATTTCTATTGTTATTCTTTCAAGACATCCCGACTCCTCTGTCTCTTCTTCATCTAAACAGATAAAATGAAATCATAACCTCTATTATACAAAACACAATTCCTGTCCATGTGATCATTTAATTTTCATCTTGTGTAGAAAACAATTTTCATATCTATGTGTTTCTTTTTGTATTATACACATTTCAAGCTTTCAGATAAATAAAAAATATGTCGTTACTAATGTGATGCTTACTTTTATAAACTTCAATAAAACTATACATAACATGTACATAACAGTAATTCAGACTTCAACACTAAAAATGCCTTCTACCTGTCATATTCTTTTTAACCAGTAACAAAACATTACTTTATCAATAGTGTATTCAATTACAAATTAATACATTTCACATCATCATAACATCATATAATTCTTGTACCTTTTGCTTCCTTTCGACAACAACTTATGAATGACTCTTGAACTGCCTCTTCATTAACAAGTTTTTCCATATTGCTAGAACCTGTAATCAGAAAAAATGCTTATTTTCAATTTTGCTATACATCAGCAGCTACTGTATAATTTGTTTGTCACTGGTAATTAATACATATTACACTATCCACCATTTTTTTTCTATCATCAACTTGAATAGAATACCTTCTCTTGTATGTAAGGCCCAACAATACAACAATAACAACTTCCAGTCAACTGTAACCATAGGTAACACTTTTGGTAATGGTATACCAATGACAGATTGTATGAGGTGTTTAACAGTTATAAAATATAACAAATATAATTTAACTACATTTATCATATAATTCTTTTCTTCATCAATTATGTCGTTAACGAAGCATTACCTTCCACATGAATTATCAACGTAATGTCATATTCATGGGTAGTCAATCCTGAAATCCTTAACATTAAACAAAATTTACACCATTTATGCAAATAAGAATGTATTATTCACCACAGAACTTTATTCCTCCCTTCCGTCCCTCCTTCATATAACGGACAGCAATTGATGGTCCTGGGACCTGCTTCTTTACAAATTTCTCCACCTTCAAGTAACAAGCATTACACAGTTAGCCTTAAAAACTACATCATTTTAACTCTTGCTAAACATTTTTGCTCATATCTAATGCTAATATACTTCCATAATTTAACACAATTTTCATGCATTTAATTCAATGTCATTTCCAATCAATTTACATACTCTGCTCTTCAAACGTCTCCATCCTTCTTCCAATACCTTTCTTCTTTTGCTCATTCTATATGTTAAAATAAATAAAATCATTTAATTACGACTTCATTAATGTTCATTTCATAAACTCTCTACATACTAATGTCTAATAACTACAGATATCATATCCTAATCACCACATTTGATATCTCAGTATTTAGCTACATAACAAGAGGCTCAGAGGGCCTGTATCGCTCACCTGGTTTGTAATGCCAAGTAATGTTCTGAATACAGGTTCATTTTTCCTTTTCTGAAGGAATTTGAATATTTACCTCTAATTACCAATTTGGCCCCGCCCTTCCTGCTCCCAGGGGGTCAGAGCCAAAATTTTTATACAAGTTCTGTTCCCCTTCCCTCAAGGATGTTTGTGGCCAAATTTGGTCACAATCCATGCAGAACTCTAGGACAAGTAGCGATGTATAGGATTTACCTATATTATACAAGTTCTGTTCCCCTTCAACCAAGGATGTTTGTGGCCAAATTTGGTCACAATCCATTCAGAACTCTATGACTAGTAGCGATTCAAAGGAATGTTGACGGACGCCGCGCCATGACATATATCTCAGTATCAATTGACTCTCCAAACCATGTTTTCTACCTAAGCACCACATCCTATATCTCGGTATTCAACTTCATAACAAACAATATAATAAGAACCACATGTTTTTGACCTAAGCACCACATCCTATATCTCATTATCAATTGGATTGACAAACCATATGATGAGCACCACATGTTTTTTACCTAAGCACCACATCCTATATCTCAGTAGTTGTCAGCTTCATAAATAATATAATAAGAACCACATGTTTTTGACCTAAGCACCACATCCTATATCTCGGTATTCAGCTTCATAACAAACCATATAATAAGCACCACATGTTTTTTTACCTAAGCACCACATCCTATCTATATCTCATTATCAATTTGCTTACCTAACCATATAATAAGCACCACATGTTTTTTTTTAACTCAGCACCACATCCTATATCTCATTATCAATTGGATTGACAAACCATATAATAAGCACAACATGTTTTCTACCGAAGCACCACATCCTATCTATATCTCATTATCAATTGGCTTACCAAAACATATAATAAGCACCACATGTTTTTTACCTAAGCGCCACATCCTATATCTCATTATCAATTGGCTTACCAAACCATATATGAAGCACCACATGTTTTCGACCCACGTACCACATCCTATATATATATCATGCTTTTTGATGAAGTACTACATCCTATAATTAACTCAGTATTCCGCACTTCATTCTTTTCTACCCCAGTATTAATAAACTGCATTATAAACCATACATCAAGCTAATTATTCATTTACAAAAAAGCTATGTAGGTCCAGAATTCATGAGGCCTATGGGACTCAAATATTTATCATTTTGGAGTTCATTGTCTGGGTCGTGGATGTCGTCCTTCTTTCGGAAAATCCCATATCAAAACCAGATGAATAGGATGTAAGTAACTGTGCTATAAAGCAAAGTCCATAACATGAATTTAAACCGAGACACACTATTTCTTGTATTTCCATTTCAGTGGGAACTACAAAGATATTACAGTTTTAGTTTACTCCGTTCTAACATCATATGAACATAAATTGCAATTAATTAGATTCGCATATAATAGTCTGAGTTTTCAGCGATATTAAATGGACAAAATCACACAACACAAAAACATTTAACACAACCTGACGATGTATCAAGTATCTGTCCCAGTTTGTTTTTTCCACTTCCGTATTGACGCCAAAGCGCACATGGCAGGATCCAAGCAGAGAAAAAATATGCCACTCAGATGGTTTGGTGCTTGTGTGGTTAGTTACCCCGGCTTTCCCCTATAGGGGGACCGTTTTAGTGTATTCGGAAACATACCGGATTCGACCGTTTGTAAAAGTCATTATTTCAAGTATAGGGGCCGCGGTGGCCGAGTGGTTAAGATGTCCCGACATATTACCACAAGCCCTCCACCTCTGGGAAGCGGGTTCGAATCCATTGTGGGGCAGTTGCCAGGTACTGACCGCTGGTCGGTGGTTTTTTCGCCGGTTACTCCGGCTTTCCTCTACCAACAAACCTGGCACGTCCTTACATGACCCTGGCTGTTAATAGGACGTAAAAATAAACAAACCAACCAAACATTTCAAGTATAAATCCTAACGGACATGCACTTTATGATACAGGTCTGTGAGGGCTTTGTCAAAGCTCGTATGAAAACAATATAAAAATCACCAGGTCCGTCTTTAATTCATTAACGAACAACTAGGTCCAACCAGTCAAACCTCATAATCGAAAACGGCCCAGGTAAGACATTTGCGCTAGTTTTATTAACTTTTAAACTTTCTAAAAGTAATATGAAGGCTTAAAAACAATAAAAAAATGATCTGATATTGTTTCTTCTTACTTTACTTTCTTCAATAAAGGGTAAATGTTATTTAGTCAGAATCCAAATGTTTTCTTGTTTCATTTTGTTTTTAAAGAATTTAGTGGCAAAATGTCATGTTGCCGTTATTTGTGCATTTTGTGAACATTGTGTAGTAAAAAACATCTTAAACATAAAGATCGTGAGAGATATTTCCAAAAACACACGAATATTTATTTGTATTACAAATGCTATTGACAATTAAGAAGCAAATTATCATAACGTAAAATTTCAAATGTTATAACAAACATAACTGAGAACGGACAAAAATAGTTCTACACTTAAACCATATTTATCAAGAATCCAAACCAATTTTTTGTAGCATTGTGCTTGAAATTATATACATATCTACAATGAAATAAATGCAATTAACAAACTCACCATATCAGTTGAACTAGCTATTCGTAAAAGTGATAAGAAATTATCATTTAAAACATAATCTTTATAATTTGGAATAGAAATAATAGGTGTGAACACTGAAAAGTGATAGTCATATATTAATTTGAAAGTTTTGATGAAATTTTTGAAAACGTACACGTAAAACATATTTTCATAGTTAAAACAGCCATTGTTGAAAGATGAAACTCCAATTTTATATCAACGATTGTTCATGTTTTGATTACAGATAGTTGGTCTATAATCAAATGGTTATTGAAAGGAAGAAAAATATCATATCATGATATGTTGATTTTCAAAAAAAAATAATAACATAAAGTTTAAAACAGATTCCATTATTAAAGATGATTGTAAAATGTACTGCTATTCATGCTTGGGCTTAATCAATATGCTTTAGTAACTGCTACCAAATATTATTATCCAATCGGATTGAACTGTTCTTCGTGTTTGGCTCGTGTAACGTTAATGTAAGCGTAATAAATAGTGTTTGTTTGTTTGATTAATTAACGTCCTATTAACAGCTATGGTCATGTAAGGACGGCCTCCCATGTATGCGATGTGTTGCGTGTATGTTGTGCGAGGTGCGTGTTTTGGGAGACTGTGGTAAATTCATGTTATGTCTTCTTAGTATAGTCGAACTATTTGCCCTTTTTATAGTGCTATATCACTGAAGCATGCCGCCGAAGACACAAGCAACACACCCCACCCGGGTCACGATAAACTGACAACGGGCGAACCAGTCGTCCCACTCCCCCGTTTGCTGAGCGCTAAGCAGGAGCAGAAACTACCACTTTTATAGACTTTGGTGTGTCTCGGCCAGGGGTCACAGAACCCAGAGCCTACCTCACAGGGGCGAACGCTCGACGCAAGGCCAAAAGTGAGTCGGTGCCAAGGAAGGCATTAGGAAAGATAAAGTCAGTTAGGAAGAAAAGAAAAGATAAAATCCTAAATTTAGTCGCCTCTTTTACGATCATGCCAATAGGGGCAGCAGGTACAATTCTATTTTAATCATATATATATATATATATTTAATGTTAAATGATACCAAATCCATGAATGCTTCTTAAAAAGAATTTGCATCGAGACATTTTTATTATGCTACCTAAATAATGTGCTGCATCTAAAATGACCGTTCTCAAATCTACTGAGTGACAAATATTTCAAAGGTCAGTCTTAATATAATATTTGTGCTTATTTTAAATGGATCATTAATTGCTTCTTTGTGGAAACATTTTGCGACTTAATTTGGAAACCGCGATTAGGAACGTATATACTACCTAATCATTTATAATCCCAACAATTCAGCAATCATTGAAAGGAAAGAATAAATTTCAAGGACTAAAACTTTCAGGACAAGAATATGACTTGTTGTCTGTTAGTCAAGAGAGTTCAGACAAAATCTTGACTTCTTACTACTTAATTACCGCTACTGTTGGAAACTATTGTTTTTTTACAATGAATTCGATAAAATTGTGATTATGATACATTTTGTAGTAGATCAATGTACATGTTTGCTAATATAATGTAAGTTTAAGATGATTTGGTAAGATTATCGTCTTTGGAAATTATGCTTCTTATTTTCAAAACGTGAACAAAAGCATTAAACACAATTAATTAATTCATTATTAATCAATATCGATGATTTGAATTGACCATATGTCCTTATAAAAAGAGAAATGTCATAATATAGCTATAATTTTGCTACTTAATTGTCAACATAACGATTAACACAAAGATATTTCAATTCCTCACAATTTAGACTTTATCTTGTAAATTATGAAGTACTCATTCGTGTTATTTAAAAAAAAAACATATCAAAATATAATATATTAATATAATAAAGAACATATAATTCACATAAAACAACAATATGTATTAGTCTAATCTTAATCAAAATTAAAATAAAATTGTAATGTTTTTATGTAACATAAACTAGAATTACTAGTATCAATGGCTATATACACCAATGGCACATTGCCATATTAGTAATTATCTTCATTCTAGTTTTTTGCAGAATAAAATTTAAAAAAAAAATTTACAGTCAAGAAACAAAATGTATAACATTTTACATTTCCAGGATACTTGATAATGTCAGAAAAAAGACAAGACGACGAAGTGGAAGGCGATGAAAATAAGGTAAATTTTTTTTATACAACTAGTTGTTAAAATGTAGGAAAAAGAAACCAAATACATTACAATCTAACATATATCAAATAATAAGTATACTTTTCACTTTCAGATCTTTATTACCCAGATACTGCCACTGCGTAAGTCCACTTCCATATACGATGACGCCGATACTGATGACAGAAACGACGGCACTTCAGTCACTAATGATATCAGCGATTTTGGTACCACAACGGATTATCATACCGACGACGACGAACAAGTTAAGAACAATACTAGTAAAACCATTAATGATGAAATAGGCGATCGTCAGATTGACAATGTTGAATGCATTACGCGATGAAAATGAAGAAGATGCTGCCGACAAAGTTAATGGTGAAGACTACGAACAAGTGATAATTACAAACTACAATGAGTTTCGAACTCCAAAAGAGGTTAATAATTTATAAATTTCATATATGACCAGGTATGAAAAAATTCATTAGGAACATAATGTACTATCGAATGGATTTTTCAAAAATCATACAAATACAAGATCTTTAATTTGTTATTGAATCCTGATTACAAGTTATATATGCATAGTCCTTTTTGTGTGTTACGAAAAACGATTTAACAGAATAATTAACCTTTCAGTTCACAATTCTTCTTCCATTGCTGTACTTCTGGTGTTTTTACTTTCATTTCTAATCATGATTTGAAAATAAGTAGCCTAATTTCCAAAGACGATATTCTTATCTTACATTACATTAGCAACATTTACAGCGCATTATGTAAAAATATATATGAAATCATAGCCACATTGACACAGACTTTTTTTATTCTGTTTTATATAACAAGAGGCCCATGGGCCTTAACGGTCACCTGAGTTCAGATACAGAATGAAACAAAAACATGCATATAAACACTATGTATTTGCCCATCAGGCCCTTGAAGTAAGTCAGTGATTTTATAAATTTGACTTTTTAATCTATGATGAGTATCTGGTTCGATCAAATCTGAATTCAAAAAGAAGATTTTTGAAATTATCATTTTGACCCCTTTTGGTTCCGCCCCTTTGGCCCCTGGGGGTCGGCCATGACCAATATGGATATGATGTTAAAATGCTATTTCAGACTAATAATTCTAACCCAGTTTGACTAATTTCCTATGATAAGTAGGCAAATAATGTTCATAAATGTGTTTTTCCTATATAAACTACAGTATACTTGATCCCCTCCCCAGGAGAAACATGAGACCCCAGGGTCATATTATTCACAATTTTTGTAAAGGACTTTAAGACCTTTCCATCTATGATTTTTAGGTCATCTGACGCCGTCCGTAAACTTTTCATTCAAACGACTTCTTCTCAATAACCGGAAGGCCCAGGGTACTCATATTTGGCCTGTAGGTTGCTGGGATGAAGGGCTACCAAGTTTGTTCAAATGAATGACCTTGACCTTCATTCAAGGTCACAGGGGTCAAATAGGCTAAAATCTTTAAACGACTTCTTCTCAAAAACCAGAAGGCCCAGGGTACTGATATTTGGCCTGTAGGATGCTGGGATGAAGGGCTACCAAGTTTGTTCAAATGAATGACCTTGATCTTCATTCAAGGTCACAAGGGTCAAATAGGCTAAAATCCTTTAAACAACTTCTTCTCAAGAACCAGAAGGCCTAGGGTACTGATATTGGGCCTGTAGGATGCTGGGATGAAGGGCTACCAAATTTCTTCAAATGAATGACCTTGACCTTTATTCAAGGTCAAAGGGGTCAAAAAGGCTAAAATCCTTTAAACAACTTCTTGTGAATAATTAAGAGGCCTAGAGACTTGAAATTAGGCCTGTAGGTAGCTGGGATGAAGGGCTACCAAGTTTGTTCAAATAAATGACCTTGATCTTCATTCAAGGTCAAAGGGGTCAAATAGGCTAAAATCCTTTAAACAGCTTCTCAAAAACCAGAAGGCCCAGGGTACTGATATTGGGCCTGTGACATGCTGGGATGAAGGGCTACTAAGTTAAATGACCTTGACTTTCATTCAAGGTCACAGGGGTCAAATAGGCTAAAATCCTTTAAACAACTTCTTGTGAATAACTAAGAGGCCTAGAGACCTGATATTAGGCATATGGCATGCTGGGATAAAGGGCTACCAAGTTTGTTCAAATGAATGACCTTGACTTTCATTCAAGGTCAAAGGGTTCAAAAAGGCTAAAATCTTTAAGCGACTTCTTCTCAAGAACCAGAAGGCCCAGGGTACTGATATTGGGCCTGTGACATGCTGGGATGAAGGGCTACCAAATTTGTTCAAATAAATGACCTTGACCTTCATTCAAGGTCACAGGGGTCAAATAGGCTAAAATCATTTAAACGACTTCTTCTCAAAAACCAGAAGGCCCAGCGTACTGATATTGGGCCTGTAGGATGCTAGGATGAAGGGCTACCAAATTTGTTCAAATAAATGACCTTGACCTTCATTCAAGGTCACAGGGGTCAAATAGGCTAAAATCCTTTAAACAACTTCTTGTGAATAACTAAGAGGCCTAGAGACCTGATATTAGGCATATGGCATGCTGGGATAAAGGGCTACCAAGTTTGTTCAAATAATTGACCTTGACCTTCATTCAAGGTCACAGGGGTCAAATAGGCTAAAATCCTTTAAACAACTATTCCTCAAGAACCAGAAGGCCTAGGGTACTGATATTGGGCCTGTAGGATGCTGGGATGAAGGGCTACCAAGTTTGTTCAAATAAATGACCTTGACCTTCATTCAAGGTCACAGGGGTCAAATGGGCTAAAATCCTTTAAACAATTTCTTCTCAAGAACCAGAAGGCCCAGGGTACTGATATTGGGCCTGTAGGATGCTGGGATGAAGGGCTACCAAGTTTGTTCAAATGAATGACCTTGACCTTCATTCAAGGTCAAAGGAGTCAAATAGGCTAAAATCCTTTAAACAACTTCTTGTGAATAACTAAGAGGCCTAGAGACCTGATATTAAGCCTGTCGCTTGCTGGCATGAAGGGCTACCAGGTTTGTTCAAATGAATGACCTTGATTTTCATTCAAGGTCATAGGGGTCAAATAGGCTAAAATCTTTAAACGACTATGTTGTATTGTACTAATAGTCAGATGACCGTTAAGGCCCATGGGCCTCTTGTTTAAGTTTTAGCCTATTTGACCCGTTTTGGCCCCAAAGGCCCCTGGGGATCAGTCATTGAACATTTGGTAATAAGATTCAATGGCCATCACACAGGGATAATTCTGAGTAAAATTGACTAATTTCCTATTATAATGACTAAATAACGCTCAAAAATGTGTTTTCCCTATATAAACTATAGAAAACTTGACCCCCTCCCCAGGGGAAACGTGAAACCCCAGGGTCATATAATTCACAATTTTCATAAAAACACTTTTAGACCTGTCCATCTATGAAGAGTATTTGATTCTACCATTTCCAGTATTTAAAAAGAAGATTTTTAAAGTTTTAGCCTATTTGCCCCTTTTGACCCCACCCCTCTGCCCCGAGGGGGTTGACCAGGACCAATATATATTTATGATATTAATTATCTCAGGCTAATAATTCTAAACAAGTTTGACTCATTTCCTATGAAAATTGAGCAAAAATGCTCATAAATCTGTTTTCCCTATATAAACTATAGTAAACTTGACCCCCTCCCCAGGGGGAAATGCGAGACCACAGGGTCATATAATTCCCAATTTTTGTAAAAGACCTCAAGACCTTTCCATCTATGAATAGTATTTAATTCTATCACATCTGTGACTGGAGAAGAAGATTTTTGATATTTTAGTCAATTTTACCCCTTTTGGCCCCTCCCATAGCTCCCTGGGGATGGGGACCATATAATTCACAATTTTGATTGGTCTTATGCCTAAGAAGGTTTGTGCAAAATTTCATTGAAATTGCTTCAGCAGTTGAAAATGTAAATTGTTTACTAAGTGTCAGGTGACCTAAAAATATGATTCAAAAGATGTGAAGTCGTGGTGTTTATCTATCAATGGTTGTTATGATGTGTGGTCGTGGTGCTTGTTGGTCAATAAAGTCGTGGTGCTTATCATTCAATGGTTGTTTGATGATGTAGGGTCGTGGTGCTTGTTCGTGGTGCTTATCTATCAATGGTTGTTATGATGATGTGTGGTCGTGGTGCTTGTTGGTCATTAAAAAGTCATGGTGCTTATCATTCGATGGTTGTTATGATGTAGGGTCGTGGTGCTTATCTATCAATGGTTGTTATGATGATGTGTGGTCGTGGTGCTTGTTGGTCAATAAAGTCGTGGTGCTTATCATTCAATGGTTGTTTGATGATGTAGGGTCGTGGTGCTTGTTCGTGGTGCTTATCTATCAATGGTTGTTATGATGATGTGTGGTCGTGGTGCTTGTTGGTCAATAAAAAGTCATGGTGCTTATCATTCGATGGTTGTTATGATGTAGGGTCGTGGTGCTTATCTATCAATGGTTGTTATGATGATGTGGGGTCGTGGTGCTTGTTGGTCAATAAAGTTGTGATGCTTATCATTCACTGGTTGTGATCATTATGTGGGGTTGTGGTTCCTGATGGTCAATAAAGTCGTGGTGCTTGCAATAGACATTCTATTTTAGACTGCGGTGCTTGATATCTATTACAAAAACCTCACTTTACATGGTTTTGATTCAAACATTCTACAAAACTTCAAAAACACACAATATTTCTACTACCTTATTAACATGAGCAACATTCCAGTGTTGTGGTACTTACTATGGTTCTTACTTGGAAAACGTTTTCATTACTTCAGAACATCCTGTCGTGTTTGATAAAGGCCAATGACGATTTTTGTTTTTTAAAGACATCAAAAAGATGATTTTAAAACAAAGATATTAATTAACATGAGATGTTTATACAGTAATCCTTGTCGTGGTTTTGAACAATGATGTTTCTTTAGCTTGACCGATCGCTATGAGTACCTAACCAGTAATTAATTCTTATCGTTAAAGTGAACAGTCGGGCAAGGATGGCTAAAGTCGGTAAAAATGGTGTGAATGTATCCAGTATAATTTCTTATGAAATGGAAAAATAAAATCTCTCGTCAAAATCTGTCTGCATACGAAGAAATTAATTTAAAGTATGTAAATTCTAAAACGTCCTCCCGGCTCACTATGTCCGTGGTTACATTTCCACGTAGCCTCGCTTTCAATGCTTTCAACTTTTCTTTACTTTAATGGTCAGAACTGGGAAACTAAGCAGAACTTGACCGTCGTATTAATATGTGAGAACTTTTGGAAGGCCAATGAACACATTTAAACTGGTTTTCTTTGCCCGACTATTCACTTTAAGCTTATGATTACCATGAGACATTTAATAGCCAATCAGATACAAATGGTTTTCAATTGTTTGAACAAATAAGTATACTGATATTTGGTTATTTCACAATTAATTCTACGAGGCTGTTTTCCTGACAAATGGTAAGAACGACAAAAAATTAACTGCTTGGTGTTTGAGAGGGCGTCGATCTAGCAATTATAGGCATCACCTGCGTCCTACAACTTCGATCACCACGATCTTGTTTCAAGCCTTCGTCCATCGTCTGAAATTTGTATGTTAATCGTCTGTGATCCTGCATTCTTCTGTCGTCCATGTTGTACACAATCGTCTGTCGTCGATACATATGATTCGTAAGTCGTTGCAATTGTCACCAGAAGACAGTAGCAACGCTGCTTCAGAGATACAGCACTATAAAAAGGGCAACAGTACCACTATACAAGAAGACACTACATGAATATACCGCAGTCTCCCAAGGACACGCATCTCGCGCAACACACAGCATACATGGGAGGCCGTCATTACATGACAATAGCTGTTGATAGGACATTAATAAATCAAACAAACGAAAAAACGCCGTAAATTTACACAACAATACATTAAAGCCTTCTTACAAAAACTAAAATGTTGTTGAAAAGATTTGCAACTATTCCTAAATACCCGGCAAAAATCATCAGAGGGCTGGGAAACAGATCTGATTGTGACCTGGGCCGAAAGCATCCATAAGAAAAAACTTATGAAAGCAAAAATACTGGGTGTACCGTATAACATTTCGTGAACCTGCCTCTACGGAGTATTGTCTGAACTCCCTGATGAGGATATATTGTCCTGTTTGAAAAATATCGCTGTAGTAAAAGTTACACGAATGCGTGAAAAGCAATACGATATATTGGCCATTGGCTACCGTCGTCATACTGCCAAACTTATATATATACCTCTCCCATTGCGTTGTTTCGTTAAGGAATAAATATTGGTGAGAGATGTAAATGTTCTAGAAGCTGAGGACGACACTCTCCTGAGTGATCCAATAGACATTATTCTTTTCGCCCGCGACCTTATACCATGTGCAATTACTGCTGAGCAGTATGCTGAGTGTCTCATGTGTTTTAGCCAAAACTATTTCATATTATGCAACTCTTTTCATTAAATCAAAATTTACAATGTTTTTAGTTTTTACTTGCCTTTTGTCTTATCCTGATCTTTTAGATACAGTCCTTGTTTATATCCTAATACTAATGCCTGCCCTGTAATTTGGGCCTAAATGACCTAAGTTGTCGATGGGGCGTAAAACTCAAACAAATATCGGCCAAAGTTACTTATATGGTAGATCTCTATCTTAGTTATGGAAGACGATAATATAATTGAATTATTAAATCCATTAAGTTCTGTAGATCCTATTAAGGTCATTAGGACAAGTCCGAATCCTCCTATGGACACCAAATATTTCGTGCCGCTTCTTCTCGAACAAAACATTTATTCAAACAAGACCAACATAGACGCCAACGTTTCGTTCAACCCAGCACAATATGCGAGATGCAGTACACCTTCTTTTGACGACACATTGCCCACACCACCAACAAAATCACAGCGGCCCTTTCGAAACAGATACTGCCCCACTCATTGCCTCCCTATTCCACAGACAAACGAAAGTCGACACAAACCTCAAGATACCAATTCCATCAAAACAAGGTCCGTCCAAAAGGAAAAAAAAAATAATCAAGCTTCCAAAAGCTACAGAATCTAACTCGCGCGACAAGAACGAAAGCTTCGTAAGTTACAATACATTTAGAATTCTCAGTAGTGACGATTCAATGGACATGGCTGCGAACAAGGAAGACAATGAAGACGATGATAATGACAGTTGACAATCAAACAACAATGAAGATTCCAAAAGACGTACAACTCCAGACCAGTCCACATCTACAATCAGCGAAGAATGCAAGGACATTCATGACCAATCAAGACCTTCTCGATGTTCTCCGCACAACAGACACTCCTGTCTAACGTGTCCCTCTTGGCCCAAAGAATGACAGGTTTCTAGTGCTTGACAACACAAGAAACTGCAACAAAAGTTTGTTTGTTTGATTAATTAACGTCCTATTAACAGCTATGGTCATGTAAGGACGGACTCCCATGTATGCGATGTGTTGCGTGTATTTTGTGCAAGGTGCGTGTTTTGGGGGACTGCTGTATATTCATGTCGTGTCTTCTTGTATAGTGGAACTGTGCTATATCACTGAAGCATGCCGTCGAAGACACTAAGCAACACACCCCACCTGGTCACATAAACAAAAGTCGTGCAGATTTTCCCGATGACTGTGGAGTATGGGGTTCTGATAATGGGACAACTACCAACTCGCATTTCGTGGTATCTTATGAAAATACAATGACATCAATTCATAAACGTGACGGTGCATTTTGCATTAGAAAAAAATGAAAGGACAATTGCGTTTTGAACATATAAAGCAACAACCAGCTAGGTACATCACATTGCACAGATATTGCACGACACTTAAAGGGAACTCCGACTACAAACGACGAGTGACGACGGTAGTAGACGCACCAGAAGACTTGGTTTATCTGCAAAGTAAAGCTTTAATTGAATATTGTGGGGGAGAAAGGCAATGAGAAACCGGACACATGGAAATTCAAAGGGTATCGATGCGGACCCTTGCGTTAAAACTGACCAAGTAATCCTGGCGCAGTGTGCTGTGCACGCTCAAAAAATGGTGTAGGTGTTTGCTACAATTTGGCCAAAAATTATTGCGTTGAGGGACCTAGATCTGCAAAGCAAGTTAGAGATAAGTTATACCATGAAAAGAAAATCAACAACCTTCGACAGTATTAGGTAATAACATTGATACTGAAAAAATCAACAATTGATTAATTCACGTCCTTTTAACAGCTATGGTCATGTAAGGACGGCATCCCATGTATGCGGTGTTTTGCGTGTATGTTGTGCGAGGTAAGTGGACTGGGAGACTGCGGTATGTTCGTGTTGTGTCTTCTTGTATAGTGGAACTGTTGCCCTTTTTATAGTGCTATATCATAGAAGCATGCCGCCGAAGACACCAAGCAACACACCCCACCCGGTCACATTATACTGACAACGAGCGAACCAGTCATCCAATAATGTTAGGGTCAATATATATTCATTGTGATGGAGAGGGCCTTCATACGGGACATTTTTAACCATATCAGGGGGAAGGTGGGGAAACAAAAAATGACAATAGGCACCAACGAAGAGAAAACAATGACGAACACATTACGCTACATCTTCCATGATGCAACCTTTCTACTTTGCACCAAACATATTCAGGACAATTTTAAGCGATACCTAGAAAAAGCAGGTACTCCTTTCAAAGAAGGCATGACATCACCGATATCATATTTGGCGAAAACGGATATTGTTAACAGCAAAAATGATGCTCATTATATTGCAAAATTAGAGGCTTTGACACGATTTTTGATCGAAATTTAAATTCATGGTATACTGGGAGAAATATTTTGGAAACGAACATCAAAAAGTTTGTGATAGAATCTCTTCAAAACAAGAAAATCTTCCATCTTTGGACAAATAATAATGCCGAGTCAATAACTTTTTTTGTTACTGTTTATTTTTCAAGGCATTTTTAAATGTTGAACAATATGACAGCAATCATTCATCATCACCACCTTTACCAACATCTAATCATTGTCTTCATCATTATTATCAACACCTTATCATTATCATCATGATTACTATAATCAATATCATATCATTATCATCATCATCATTATCATCATCATCATCATCCTTATCATCATCATTATTGTCTTTCATAAACGTACATATACACTGTTATACACACTCTTTGTAAACACACCCTATCTTACTTTCACAGATACACACACCGTCACACTCAGATACACATGGAGAAACAAGAAATATTTTACAAAAAGAAATGGAAAACTGTATTTGGAGATACAATGTAAAGGAGGTTTAGAGAGAGGGAAAGGGGGGGAGAGAGAGATGAGGTAAGGAGATTCAATCTCTGTAGTGTTAATATAGTATAGAGGAAGGATATTGTATTGAAATATTTTGGCTGGAAATGTATACAATTATATGACAATTTTAAAAAAGAGTGATCAATTTGTTAATAGTAATATGGTTGTTGTATAGATATACTGGGAAAGCTTTGGACTTGAGGAAAGAAATAAGAATAGTATTTTGTGATACAAGTAAAGCATTTGACCGTGTTTGACATGATTGGTTGATTGAAACTAGCGGGCTAATCGGGTAACATTATTAAATGGTTCAAAAAAATAGGAAGAGTAGTTTTCAAACTTAAAAAGATAAATGCAGGTGTACCACAAGGGTCAATACTCGGGCCTCTACTTTTTCTTATTTATATCAATAACATAGTTGTTAATTTATGATGTAACGTTAAACTGTTTGCAAATGACACGTCTAAACGTTATTGTTAATAATCTTAAGTGGCAAGATCATTGTTGAATAATGATCTCTGCCCTGCAGGTAGGGCGTTAGAATTGTACCTGCTGCCTCTATTCCATGATCGTAAAAGGCGACTAAATTTAGAATCTTATCTTTTCTCTTCTTCCTAACTGACTTCATCCTACTTAATACCCGCCCTTGGCGCCCCCTCACTTTTGGCCTTGAGTTCAGCGTTCGCCCCTAAGAAGGCTCTAGATTCTGTCCCCTGGCTCGTTATTACATTCGCTCGTGTGGACTACTGTCAAACCAACAAGGCAAGTGCATCGCTTGACTGTCGTCTGTGTGGAGGAACATTGCCAGTGAAAAATTGGGCCAACATTCAAAGTGATAAATCAACTTTCACAAATACTTTGGTATTTAGCTACTACGGAAGATGGGTTGTCACGCCACGTTTGTGGTCATTGCTTTGTGAAGTTGAATAAACTCAGCCGTTTGCAGTTTGACCTGACTCACACCCTTGATTTACTTCGTGCAGAGAACGATACGCTAGTTGCTGCGTTAAGGGAAAAGTATAAACATGCAAGGAAACCAACTCTGTGTCACCCCCGTATCTAAAAAAAGAAAAATTATCATCCCCGACGCCAAGAAAGACCAAAAAGGCGCTGACATTTTCAACACCATCTAAAGTGTCAGTGGAAGAACTAGACCAAGTTCCGAAATCTCCCAAGACCAAGCCTGTACATGTGCTACCAACAACTTCGATTGGCGATCTTGGACAAACACGCAAAAGGGCCGTACAATTATTCTCGCAGGATAAAATGAAGGTATGTCTTCATAATGTCATCTTAACGCATGCTATCGTATATAATTGTGATCATTTAGTTGTATTAATTCAAAAGCAGAATTCTGTGAAATGAATATGATAGGTTAGGTGTTCTTCATTGACTAGTGTATAGCCACCAGAAAAATTTAGTGCAGATGTTCACGGTTGATTTAGATTTACCTGTTATATTTTTAGCACCATAGTAAAAGCAGTAGAGATGAATTTGCTTCCATTTGATTAATAAGGCCAAAAAAATATGTCTGTTTAGGGTTACCCGACCGACCCTAAGTTTTTACCCCCGACCCTACGATTTTTTTTTTCAAAGTCGGGGATTTCAATCTCAGACTCCGGTTCCGGCCATCATTTTAGAGTGAAATACAAGGGGAAAAACTCTAAGATTAATACCGATTAGTTGGTGTTTTAAACAAAATTAATATAATTTTCTTGTTTATTGTGATGTATCGAAAGACATGTATTACTATATAAAAACATATTATACAAGGTGTGTATTTGTACATGTTTTTACTATAAATTCATGAGGAGGGGAATACTGTTGATGTAATGATAGAAAGCTTTATAAGCATTAGTGTATGAATTATGTGTTATTTCTTGTACATAAGTTACGAGATATATGTTTTTAAAGAAAATTCGAGTGCATGTGACTGACAGAAATTTAAAGACTGAATTCTCAGTCTTAGAAAACATTAAAATTTAAATAATAATATATCGGAAAAACGCAGTTCTTATGGAAATTAGATCAGTCGGTTTTACTGCGATATGCAAGAAAACCCCATGGTGGTGAAATGCGTGTGACATGTTCAAACTCGCTCACTGTTCGCCATTACGCAATGTGGTCGAACATCTTGTATACCAAACCCTGTCCCTTGCTTGTAGAGTAATGCAACTTTTGTCTAGAACTGCTCAAAACGCTCTGACAGTAGTGTGTTCACCTTAATAGGTGAATTGTCTCGCCTAAAAATCATTTTATCACCTCCTCAGTGGTTATGAAGTCCATTTGTTTAACGTGCATGACTTTGGATCGGGTATAGGTAGTAGGTACAAGGTACATATTGTACCTGCTTAATCGTATTAATCAACGATTTGTAATTACAATGGTATCAATTAAAATACTAAACAATAACGTGGAATTTGTCGATATTTTATAATGTTTCATCAATCTGATTGCAATACAGATCCTTATAACCACTCCGTTCAACATAGGATCTGACATTATCCCATATGGGGTCACGTTCGGATGACCTTTTACCACGTGTACTCCAGATCAAATACATGTTCTACACATTTCTACGTCAATTGTAAACGTCATTTCGTCCTAGTAGTAAGCATAAACATTGAGCATTGTTAGCGTTGTTGTGCACTTTGGGCGAGATGACTACGTACACGAAAAAAATTCGGACAGCTTTTTCAAACTTGTTCGTCTCCAGTCAAGATTCTGGCAGTGCCAATTTGATTGGCCATTTCCAAAGGTCACCCTGACGTGACCCCTAATGGGATATTCTCTGATCCTCGTATCAAACGTAGTGATAATAAGGATCTGTAGGGATCAACCAACTAAATAAAAAAGACCTTCGAAATGGCCCCTGTGTATACAAGATTGAGCCCAGGATAGAAATTTAACCCGGCCGCTGATTGGCTGGCTAATTATGAATTTCAAAAGTAAAAATGTTTTCCGACAGGTAATTGTTCCTAGATAACCATGATATGAATTTGGAAATTCATATTGAGATTTAGGTTCAAAATATCAACTTTGATAATGAATAGGTAAAAGCATTAGAATTTCAGGATTTTTTTTAGTGCAAAATGCGCCTGATTTAAATAAAGCTACCCTGGTTGGAGTTTGAGCAGAAGGACCCAAACTTTTTTCTATTTAGTGTTATATGAGAACCTAGACTTTAATTATAGAACACAACAGCTAACTAATATTCCTTTGTTTTAATAATACAGTACAAAACTTAAACAAAGTTTAACACTGTGGTCTATGTAAAATCATTTAGTTGGTTGCTCTCTGTATTTTAATCAGATTGTATGTTTCATACCATATTTTGCTTCTTGATTATATAAAAGAATTAGTCAGTGAATTGTCCCTTTAAATTGTTAATAATATTGTTAACTAAACAACTAGTTTCAATGCATTTCCTTATGATCTTCTATATGACAGTTGTTTTATTACAAGAGGTACTTTAATTTTAATGACTATGTTTTCCCCACAATAGGCCATGTACAGAACTAAAACAGATGCTCGCATTAGGTCAAAAACCATCAAGGACATTAAACTCTCACAGAGTTTAAAGAACTCGGCAATCCATAATTCAAAATTGAGGACAGCCAAAATTTTAATAAAACACCCCTAAAAGAACACATTCATAAGTGTATCGTTGCGGAATCTCACGTTTTACCTCTATAATTAATAAATCTATTCTCCGAAAAAGCAATAGTCTCACAACATTCAAATTTGCCAACTTTAATACAGAAGTAGCAACATGGGCTCCACTTTTTTACCAACTCATTTCTACAATAGTGAAAGACTCCAAAGTGGGAACTGCAGTGACATCAGCTGTAGCATTGAAATTTAGAAACACCCACATGTCAGCATTCCAGCATATCATCAGTCAGATATTGGATCACGGAGTAGCAACAGATGAGGTAAAAAATTAGTGATTTAAGTATTAAATGACATATTTGTATATAATTTTTTTTTCTGAACAAATGATGAAATCAGAAAAATATACCTATAGAAAAGACATATTTTATTTCAGTACCATAGTTTTTGTTGTCTGAAACATTACATTTGAAATGCAGTATACAATCGAATTCTTCCTTATCGGCCACCTCAGTGTAGAGATCACCTTCTTAATCAGACAGAGGTCGCGGTGGCCAAGTGGTAAAGATGTCTTGACATATTACGACAAGCCCTCCACGTCTGAGTCGCGAGTTTGAATCCCATGTGGGGCCATTGCCAGGTATGACCACTGGTCGGTAGTTTTTCTCCGGGTACTCTGGCTTTCCTCCACTAACGAACCTGGCACGTCCTTACATGACACTGGGGCTGTTAATAGGACGTTAAACTAATAAAACCGACTTAAATAAAATAAGATCACTTACTTGGGTACCTAATGGTCAATTTAAACACAATAACGCTTGTGTATATAGACCGCTTGGCTACAAAGTCTATTCCTTCTTGGTTCCTTGAGTGGTCTTTATAGACAGGTTTGACAGTACAGTAGATTGAAATGTTTGTTAATTTTGATGAAAAATAATTTGAACATATAACTTCCGTATCTATGACAGCATATTAAGAATAATAATTAAGGTGTTTTTTCTTTGTAAATATTTCTTTCAGACTTTCTCTATTCTAAACAAACTTGGACTGAGTGTGTCTCCACAAGCCACCAGCAACATGAGGAGTAATCTGATGGGGAGTCAAAGGAAACATACACAAGACCTGATGTTGGAGAAAAAGCAGGAGATTGCACATCCGACAGGTAAGTCAGTTCAGGTGAAGTCAGCTGAAACCATATGGTTAAAAATGTCCTGCTGTTAATAGGACGTTAATTAATCAAACAAACAAAGTTAAAAATGTCCTGTATGAAGGCCCTCTCGATCCCAATGAATATATATTGACCCTAACATTATTGGATGACTGGTTCGCTCGTTGTCAGTATAATGTGACCGGGTGGGGTGTGTTGCTTGGTGTCTTCGGCGGCATGCTTCAGTGATATAGCATTATAAAAAGGGCAACAGTTCCACTATACAAGAAGACACAACACGAATATACCGCAGTCTCCCAAAACACCCACCTCGCACAACATACACGCAACACACCACATACATGGGAGGCCGCCCTTACATGACCATATCTGTTAATAGGACGTAAATTAATCAAACTTACAAAATTTACTATCAGTGAAGACCAATATGGGGATTTTTCCAGACAGCCCCGGACTTCCCCACTAGTGTCAATCCTTGTTTAACATCCTCAGAAGATCTGGCATGTGTTTTGTTGTTGTCTTTTATGTTCAAAGTAGTCATTGAAACCTTTCATGGAAGGCCATTCATATAGATTGCTGTTTGTTTGTTTGATTAATAAACGTCCTATTAACAGCTATGGTCATGTAAGGACGGCCTCCCATGTATGCGGTGTGTTGCGTGTATGTTGTGCGAGGTGCGTGTTTCGGGAGACTGCGGTATATTCATGTTGTGTCTTCTTGTATAGTGAAACTTTTGCCCTTTTTATAGTGTTATATCAATGAAGCATGCCGCCGAAGACACCAAGCAACACACCCCACCCGGTCGCATTATACTGACAACGGACGAACCAGTCGTCCCACTCCCGTTTTGCTGAGCGCTAAGCAGGAGCAGAAACTACCACTTTTACAGACTTTGGTGTGTCTCGGCCAGGGGACAGAACCCAGAGCCTTCCTCACAAGGGCGAACGCTCAACTCAAGGCCAAAAGTGAGGCGGTGTCAAGGGAGGCATTAGGAAGGATAGAAAAGATAAGATCCTAAATTTAGTCGCCCTTTACGATCATGCAATAGGGGCAGCAGGTACAATTCTAACGCCCTACCTGCAGGGCCACCCCATGTATGCGGTGTGTTGCGTGTATGTTGTGCGAGGTACGTGTTTTGGGAGACTGCGGTATATTCATGTTGTGTCTTCTTGTATAGTGGAACTGTTGCCCTTTTTATAGTGCTATATCACTGAAGCATGCCGCCGAAGACACCAAGCAACACACTCCACCCAGTCAAATTATACTGACACCGAGCGAACCAGTCGTCCCACTCCATGTAAGCTGAGCGCTAAGCAGGAGCAGAAACTACCACTTTTATAGACTTTGGTGTGTCTCGGCCGGTGGACAGAACCCAGAGCCTTCCTCACAGGGGCGAACGCTCAGGTACTACTACATTTTGTGGCCATAGTTATGATATCCCTATCCATCAAAATTACATGTATATGCATTATTCATATACATGTACATTCAGAAATATAAAGCAACAATCATAGTAAGGTACTGATGGATTTTTTTAATAGGAATGGATAGTACAAACGTTTTCAATCACTGTCCGAATCACCATCATCCTCGAGCACAATATTAATTCCTAAAATTGTACATTTCTGAGTCCCCAAACACTTTACAAATAAACATTGTATATGTCAAAAGTAACATTGTGTGTCCAAATGTCAACATGCTTCTAAATGTCTGCTGTTGTGAATAAAACATCATATTTGAGGACAATGTTGTTAATGACTTTCCTGTCAATCCATGAATAACCTCTGTATTGACTAATGAATACTTCAGCACAAAAAGTCCATGGCGCAGATAATTCCGTTCGTCATCTGAAACCCCACGTTTCATTTCCATCTGAGACTCAACATTTTCTATGTCTGCAGGGTGTAGTGCTATTCGGGTCTCTTGACACGCGTTTCCACCACACTAACAAATGTTCTAACATACATCACAGCATTGATGCTTTGGTTCAATAGGTGTGTGTGCTGTGACATAGGCAGACCATAACTCTTTATGTCGACACCGTTTTGATTCCTTCACTAGTTTCAAAAGACCACTTTCTGTGCGTTTTTAAATGACCTTTGTGTGCCTAATTTAGAACAATTTCATGTGCAAAATAACCATCTAGACCAGCACGACTCATCTGTCCAATATGTCCATTTAGCGTGGTATACCATATTGTATAATGTGAAACTTGTATAACTTGAAAGTTAACACCCATTCCTGCAGAGTTTGTGCAAATGTGAACACGTATTTTTCCGTCTTCTGACATGCAATTCCTTATTTTTGATTTCACCCTTTCGGTAGTTTTGCTGTGATACATATAAAAAAAGTTCATACGACTGTCCAAAATGTTTCACAAATACGGAGTGAATTTTGGAAACATTCACAATCGATTCACAAAAAATAACATGCCTAGGGAGTTTCTCCTTCTCTGATGATAAATAGTTTATTAGAAAGTTAAACGTGTCTTCTACATCAGCATTGTTGGAAATGTAACGAGTGGAGATCTTAAGGTTGCGTCGATCTGGTGATTTTGTGATTACCTCGTGAATTGGTTTGAAACAGAGTCCTCATTATTTGTCTCGTCTGTGTTTGTCAAGATGTTGCTGTTAATGCGAGAAGTTGGGCTTTTTTTGCACAATAAGCGAAGCTCTCCAATTCTGGAAGAGGCAATTCGAAAGGGATCCTCATTTGTTGAATCTTTACCCCTCTAACACAGAATAAAAGGTAAATACTTTCTAAATATACTAATATAATTGTGCAATAGGGGAATTAAGCAACAGTCATACCCTATGAAGGTAATAAAAATCACGTTTAAAGCGAATAGTCGGGCAAAGGAAACCAGTCTAAAAAAACGTTCTTTGGCCTTCCAAAAGTCGTTGTATACCATAATGATGGTCAAGTTCTGCTTACGGTGTCCAGTTTTGACCATTGAAATTATGGGGAAGCCCCGTGTTAGCACAGTTCTAAATATGATATTCGCCTTAAATCTTTGAAAAACGAGGCTGCGTGTATTATTGACGATCGTTAGAGTCGAAACTTAGCCACATGCTAAGCGAGTCGGGTAGAACCGTATCTTACGTTTACCTAGATATATATAATTATTTTTCTTTCGACATTCCAGAGCGTTTTTTTATGTGGAGAATTTATTTTTTTATATTATCATAAGAAAACTTCTATACTGGAGTTTAATTTTATCTAACATTTTTCTAACGTCTTAAGCCTGTGTTTGTCCGGACCTTATTCGCTCTTTTAATTATGTTTGATAAAGTGTCTTATGTTTTAACCTTTATACAGGTATGAGTGCGCACTACTGTTTTTGTTAGTGGTAGTACATTAATTTTACGAAAGCGCTCACTCTACCTATTTTTAAGTTCCACATACACAAAGGTACTACTAATCTATGCCCTGAATGTCTATTTCCGATGGACAAGTTTAGAAATTTGCTATATTAAATATATGGTATTAATAATTAGCTAAAATAATATCATTGTAAAAACGGCAATTTGACTTGGTCGGTGAAAATACGTAATTCAAAGGTAGATAGTAGGTCACATAATCGGACCGCTAGTGGGGCAGGACCCACGGCGCGCCTTTTTTTTTACTACGTAGATTAGAACAGAGGTGTAGAGATCGTAAGTGTCGGTAGCCCTGGTGTACTCGAGGGCATGGGTCTTGAAAACAGATAACATAAATTTTATTTTCATTTGTTCGTGTTTTTTTTCGCCATTCTATAACGACTTTGAATTAGAATTGATATTTACTTTAATTATTCACAGAGAAATCACAATTTTAACCCAAAGCACATGTTAAATTTATAGACATGTAGCCCTATCCGGGCCTCGTAACTCAAGATCTACCGGCAACCAATCGCCATAGCCATTTATACAATAGCTGCGCGTTCGATATTGTGGTCGGTTAGTCACAGTAAAACGCGTCTGCACTCAGCACATTCTGATTAAAAATACAAGATCCTTAATATCACTTAACGTTTGATATTGAACGTGAGTGGTAATAAGGATTGGTATTTTAATCAAATTGCTACTCTAGGAAGGTAGCCCTTAGCTCGGAATTAGCGATGTATGGATTACAGTTTGGTGGGAATACAAGAAGGCATAGACATTTTATGGTGCGGTTGTTTTCATGTATCGACATACTTCAGAAAGTGTTATGTTGACGACAGTTTTCTGCGTCAATCCCGACTTACCCGTTTTTGTAATTTGTTGATCATCTAATATATGTTTTTACACATTAACCAACATTTTCGTAATTTTTCAATTATTATTTATATACATTGTACTAGGATTTTAAATCAATGGAGTCCTATACTATAAATTTACTGTTGATTCGGATCTATTTACTTTACTTTACTGTTCTATGAAACAACAAGATAGGATTTTTTTTTAATCTATTTAGACATTTTTTTTATTTTTAATGATGTTTTTTTACAATTTGTTTCTGTATTGTTTACTGTTAATTTTTAATTTATAAAAGTCATGACTGGTACACGACGTCTTGTTTTCCTCTATGATTGATCTTAATTGTTTTTTTTTATCTTTAAGCTCAGCTTTTAGTGCATTATTCAATCTTCATTCTGTTATATATTTAGGCATTGTATGGATCACTATCTTTCAATCAATTTGTTTTACGGGGAGAATGTCATGACAGTATGTAAAGTTAACATTATTGTGTCTATTCAACCCGCATTTGATAAAAATTAAGGTGCCCAAATAACATTGAATTTGAGAATAAAAGCAGTGATTTTATTATACGTTTCAATCTCTTTCCAATGTCGGTTGATTTATGTTCTTCTTATTACCTATAGTTTTCGTTATAAAAAAAGGGGGATTTTAGTTTCATTATAGTTTTTTAGTCAGTAGTTTTGGCTATAGCGTTGTAATATTTTTACGCTATATTTTGAATTTCCAACTCCTTTATTACATAAGGTTTTTTTTTCTTTAACAACCACTGGTAATTATATGACTCCTGGTAAGATATATATTTCTGTCATCGATACTTTTTGCTTACCAATCCAAAATGAACTATTATGCGTTCTTTTTACTATGGTTCATTTTCCAAAAACCTGATTAGATTAATTTAAAACTTGTTTTATTCTGTCTACCCGGTTACCTATAAGTGATTGCTCAGTGCAATCAAGTATCAGTGATGTGTTATCTCCCCATATTGCGATTTTAATGTTGCACTGTGGACAACGGAAGATATCGCGACGCTTTTGACCCTGGCTGTTAATAGGACGTTAATTAAATCAAACAAACAAACAAACAAACAAAGTATGATTTTGACTCTGGTGTAGAATTGTAAATGAAACCCAGCGGCGACATTTATCACACTGTCCCCACTTTGTAAATATGTTATATAGTGGAGGTTGCCCCCCTTTCGACTCCTATTACAGTTGGATCATACGGGAAAATCTCATATTTCCTGATTGCAAGCCTTTTTTGAGGGAGTTAAGGTTGTTTAATATACTCAACAGGCGATTTTTAGACCATCGTATCTCGTTTTCGCATTACAAACAGACTCTCTTAGAAATTTATGGCATTGCTGGCATGTTCCATGCTCGTTCTAAAAGGGCCGTTCTACCACGCTAATTGTTCATAGGGGTTGTAAATGATCGGCTACAGTGTGGAGGAAGAAACAAAGAGATTTATGTCTTTCTTCTGTTGCCAATTAATTTAAACTTATCTGATATTTGTGTTGGGGGGGGTTCCGTCGTTTATAAAAAGTAGAGCCGAAAACACTCTGCGGCATTCGTTAAGAGGAAGTACTTGGTCAAAATGTTTCTCTTACATAATTGTGGATAAGTTATCCAGGTGTCTTGTCCACCAGTGTAAAACAACGGTTCCGTCAGGTTCCTGGTGTCGCTCCCTCCATGAGATCCTCTACCCATCCGATGTCACAGGAAAGATTAAATCTAACGGAGGGAATTCTTATTCTCAGATTGCGCATCCTCCAATGATTCATAGCTTGATCGATATGGGGGCTCTGCGATTGACTTTGCATGATCGTAAAAGGCGACTAAATTTAGTAATTTATCTTTTCTTTTCTTCCTAACTGATTTTATCTTTCCTAATGCCTTCTTTGGCACCGCCTCACTTTTGGCCTTGCGTTGAGCGTTCCCCCTGTGAGGAAGGTTCAGGGTTCTGTCCCCTGGCCGAGACACACCAAAGTCTATAAAAGTGGTAGTTTCTGCTCCTGCTTAGCGCTCAGCAAACGGGGAGTGGGACGACTGGTTCGCCCGTTGTCAGTATAATGTGACCGGGTGGGGTGTGTTGCTTTGTGTCTTCGGCAGCATGCTTCAGTGATATAGCACTATAAAAAGGGCAACAGTTCCACTATACAAGAAGACACAACAACATGAATATACCGCAGTCTCCCAAAACACGCACCTCGCACAACATACACGCAACACACCGCATACATGGGAAGCCGTCCTTACATGACCATAGCTGTTAATAGGACGATAATTAATTAATCAAACAAACAAACAAACAAACCAGACAGAAAAGTCATTGTTTCATCTGTGTCCCCCATGCATGGACTTTTAGAAATAAAATGTCCAAACGCAGATTCTATTACAGATTTGAAGTATTAACTTTGGTGGATAATACATACAAACTGAAGAGTACACATGACTATTATTATCAGATCATGGGTCAAATGGGCCTTACATGTGCCAAGTGGTGTAATTTGTTTGTAATGTGCAGAAATGATTATCATTTAGAGAGAAACAATTTCAACCAAGGGAAATGGGATGAGATGAAGATCAGAATAGACATGTTTTATTTCAGCTACTATTTACCCAAGTGTGTTAAAAAAACTGAATATGGCATAGAAAAAACTTGAACGTGTCAGAGGCAAATAAAAAAAATGCCTGATAATTGAAGTAAAATACAGCATGCATGTTTTGTAGAAAATACATACAATTACCCTTCAATTATTCAATAAGAGAAGTATTGCCAAATATCTAGACATAGTTTCTAACCACTTATATTTGTCTAAAACAAAGGAATTGATAGATAGTCAACAAACAAGCATAGAAAATCAAATCTATGTAAATATGTTCTTGAACACCAATCACAATTTCTGGTTTTTTTTTTTTTAATTTTGTTAAAGTTAAAATAACTTTCCTTGAAAATTTATGTGTAAACAACATATGGTCCAAATTCTGGGTTCACAGTTCCAGCAATTGACAAAGGTACAGCTTGACTCGCTAACAAGGTAAATCATATGGTATTCTTTGCACCTTCGTATTGCCCGTTCAACATGTTAACCTCAAATCTGTGTTCTATCCTCTTTACTAGATTTACCTTGCTTGGCCCCTGCAGGTAGGGCGTTAGAATTCTGTTACTGACTTTAAAAGGCGAATATCAATTTTAGGTATCTTATCTTTTCTAGACTTTATCCTTCCTAATGCCTCCCTGGCACCCCTCACTTTTGGCCTATGAGTTGGACGGTTCGCCCACATGTGCAGGAAGGCGCTCTAGGGTTCTGCTCAACTCTGGTCCGAGGAACACACCATTACGGTCTGTAAAAAGGGCTAGTTTCCTGCCTCCTGCCTTAGAGTCTCTGCAAAAAGGGAGGACGTGGAGACGAACTCGGGTTCGCCCGTTGTACAGTACTAATGCTGGATGACCGGGTGGGTGTGTTGTTGCTGGTGTCTTCGGCGGCATGATACTCAGTGAATTTATGCACCTTTAATAAGGCAAAATAGTTCCACTATACAAGATGACTACAAACTTGAATATACCCGAGTCTCCCGAAAACAAGCACCTCGCACAACATACACAGCAAACACACCCACGTGGCATGGCGAGCCGTACCTTTCCTACATTGACCATAGCTGTGTATTAGGTAGTTAAATTAATCAACAACATCAAACATCAACAAAACCTTGGCTTCCCAAAAATGGGGGAGTAACTTATTTTGCTCGGATTGGAGTTAATAAATCCTGTATCAAAAATCCGTTGTCTGGTCATTACTTCATCACCTGCTTCTAACAATCTAAAATACACAACTACGTTGGGTAATATCTTTGTCGGAATATGTTACCAGTGTACAATCTACTAACAAAACAAACAGCTCCATTTGGAGTTATACTAATCAGACCTTTAAAAGTTGTGTGAGATTTGTAATTAGAATATTGTTTGAAAATTCAGAACATTTGCACTGGGAGTCCTGGAACACGATAATTTCTGTACAATCTAAAATTACTTTAGTATCAGGAAAAGTTTGTGTAAAACATTCCGGCAAAAAATTCTGAACAATAGCTCTTGTTGGCCAAATTGATATACAACCTAAATAGTAGCAATTACTACATGTTATGATAATACGACTTACAGTGCTCCTGCGAAACACAAAAACGTTGAGCTAAATCTTCTTAAAAAAATCCTTGTCGTAGTTTACATAAAAACATAAAAGACTGATCTACATATGACAATGATTCAATTCTAAAAGAAATTAGTATTAATATTGCAATTTCGTTGAATCTGCGTCAACTCGATTCATGTTAGAAGCTGTTGGTTCGATAACCATAAACACAGAACAAAAAAAATCATATGAAGTGAAGCCAAGTATAAAACTTGATTAGATCTGGATTAGCTGAAAATTTTCTGAATTCCAAATTTCTTCTACTTTACTGGTGAGTTATGTAACCTTCTGTTACAGCCCTTTCAATATGGTTCTTCATCTCCTGGAACGTAAAACAAAAAGTCAATACAAATTTCAAATATCATAGAAAGTAAGCTATATTTTATATAGTTCCTTTAATCTATTAAAATGGAATTATTCTTTTCCACGAGTAGCTGCTCCTATGTGTGGTATCTACGCTTGTAATCTGGAGTTCATAAATATCAATTTTAACAAGACCCATCACATGAATTTCCCTTACCATATGTGTTATAAAACTGCATGTATTTTACTCATATACATGGTAACAATAATATATAATAATGACATAATACAAATCTGATGTACAAATGGCATAAGTTTTTTTTCTTAATTGAAAATCAAAGGTAAATCGAAGGTCACAGCGGCCCGTTTTGTGTACATAGACAATAAACCATCTTACCTATATCATAAAAAGTCAGTGGGTGGATACCAGTCATAGCATTAATTTCAAAACGCATTGATGCAATCTGATTGAAATACAAATCCTTATAACCACTCCATTCAATATAGGATCTGACAATATTCCCATATGGGGTTCACGTTCGGATGACCTTTTATCACGTTTTGTTTCGTTTGATTAATTAACGTCCTAATAACAGCCATGGTCATGTAAGGACGGCCTCCTATGTATTCGGTGTGTGCTGCTGTGTATGTGCTGTGCGAGGTAGCGTGTTTTCGGGGGACTGCGGTATATTCATGTTGTTGTCTTCTTGTATAGTGGAGAAACTGTTGCCCTTTTTATTAGTGCTATATCACTGAAGAATGCCGCCGAAGACCACCAAGGCAACACACCCCACCCGGTCACATTATACTGACAACGGGCGAACCAGTCGTATCACTCCCTGTATGCTGAACGCTTTAGCAGGAGCAAAAACTACCACTTTATAGACTTTGGTGTGTCTCGGCCAGGGGACAGAACCCAGAGCCTTCCTCACAGGGGCGAACGCTCAACTCAAGGCCAAAAGTGTGAGGCTGGTGCCAAGGGAGGCATTAGAAAAGAATAAATGTCAGTTAGGAAGAAGAGAAAAGATAAGATCCTAAATTTAGTCGCCTTTTAAATCATGCAATAGGGGCAGCAGTTAAACAATTACTAACGCCCTACGTGTACTCCAGATCAATACAATGTAGTTCTAAACACATTTCTACGTCAATTTGATTGACGCCATTTCGTCCTAGTAGTAAAGTCAATCTGATTAAAATACAGATCCTTATAACCACTCCGTTTCAATATAGGATCTGACAATATCCCATATGGGGGCACGTTATCGGATGACCTTTTACCACGTGTACTCCAATCAAATACATTTTCTACACATTTCTACGTCAATTGATAACGCCTATTTCGTCCCATAAGCATATACAATTTTAGCAATTGTTATGGCACATTGGGCGAGATGACTACGTGCGCAAACGAAAATAATCGGACAGCTTTTTCTTCAAACGAGTTCGTCCGTCCCCCGTCAAGATTCTGGCAGTAGCCAATTTGATTGGCATTTCCAAAGGTCAGCAATTGACGTGACCCCAAAATGGGATGTGTCAGATCCTCATATCAAACGTAGTGATAATAAGGATCTGTAATTTTAATCCGATTGAGTATAAGTCATACACATGAACATTGAGCATTGTTAGCATTGGATGTGCACTTATGTGCGAGATGACTACGGACATGACAAGCTAAAATAATTTCGGACCAGCTATTTTTCAAACTAGTTCGACCCCCAGTTCAAGATTCTTCTGACATGAGCCAAGCCAATTTGATTGGGCCATTTCACAAAGGGTCATCCTGTCACGTGACCCACTAATGTGATATTGTCAAATATCCTCTTTTTGATGGCTTTTTCGACACAGTAGTGTTTTGCTCCACACTAGGGGAAAAAGTTTGGGCAGTATTGCATTTGGCTACCGGTCCGTTAAACAGGATGATGTTATACTTTTTTGTATATACCTTCAGTGCTCTGCAAAGAAAAAGAATGTACATTTAACATAAAA